>NW_026991711.1:26570000-27170000 GCF_029215605.1 Mirounga angustirostris | reverse complement strand
TTAGGGGCGTCTGGGTGGCTCAGTCATTAAGCGTCTGCCTTTGGCTCAGGTCATGATCCCGGGGTCCTGGGATTGAGCCCCGCATCGGGCTCCCTGCTCCGCGGGAAGCCTGCTTCTCCCTCTCCCACTCCCCCTGCTTGTGTTCCCTCTCTCGCTGTGTCTCTCTCTGTCAAATAGATAAATAAAATCTTTTTAAAAAAATGTTTATAAATATTTAATGTTGGGAATTCACTAATAATGAATAATTTTTCAATTACAAAAAATTACAAATTAAGGAAGTATGTTTTGACTTATTACTTACCACACAATTTAAAATGCATAACTAAAGTAAATGTATTATCTTCTTCTATTGGTTTTAATCCTTATATTTCCAGTGTGAAAAAAATCAGACAAAAATACCACTTGGTTTGAAACAGATTATGAATATTTCTCAGTACATCAGCCTGAACCTCCCCAATGTCCCAGCCTTATCTACATCTATGCATCTTTATCTCTTTCCACCCAAGTTTCATTTCTCATTGCTTACACATTTGGCTTTTAACTTTAGTATGTTTCCAAAAATATTCTCTATAAAAGCAGCAGTAAATTCTTTGTTGTCAAAATCAATGACCTCCCTCTAGTCATTGTTCTATTCTACTTCTCTGTAAGATTTTTTAATTTTTACCTTTTTCTCCTGGAGGCTTTTTCAATCTTGTTGTTTATAACAGCAATCTATCTGATGATGTCCTTAGTCTGTATCTTCTAAATCTTCATCACTTATTCTTCTTTCCTTATAAATTACTTCAAAGAAAGACTTTATTAAAATCCCTCCCTGGGGCTGCTTCTCCTTTCCCTTGAGACACTCTCCTTGTGTAATGAGTTCTCCTTCAAATGCTTCATCTACCACTTTCACTCAGAAAAATCCAAAGCCATTTACCAATTCATACAAAAACATTTACTGATGCCTGAGGTGTATGCAAGACTGTACTATATCATCCAGAAGAAAAATGAAAAAAGAGTAGCAAATACACTGGAATTAGAAGTCAAATAAATGGAACTGAAAAACACAGACAATGAAACTACTGTGTGATAATTATTTATAGAGCACCAAATGTTATGAGAGGACAGAAGAGACATGGCTATTCTGGCACAAAAAAGGAGAGACCAGAGAAAAGGAAAGTGGGTTCAGTGTTTAATGCTAAGAATTCACTTGGTCACAAATCAATGATAAAGGTCTGAAAGAACTTGGCATCCACAGGACTGGGAACAGTCCTACGTGATGAAACTTTTTTACTGACTTAACGCAGTAAAAAGGCTAACGGGCATCTTTACAGCACAGTCTACGCTGTGTCCCACACCATACACTAGTAAGTATTCTTAATCTCTACAATTCCTTGATCCTATACACTGGTACACCAATACTATGCACTAATTATTCACAGAATTTCTCCAGCTAATTTGGCAGGGATGCTTTTCAGAACGTCTCTCCTGGGTACTAGTCTTCCAGATGTCACTAGTTAGGAAACTGCAAATTGGATATGTGTTCTACAGGTGCCTTCCTGTTTAATTATTCACTTTTCAAAACATGGCAAATACTGCTAGCACATAGGCTCTATTGTCTTGTTTCTCTTTGGTTGAATAAACATGAAACATGACACATGAGACCTGTCCTGACTTCATGCTATGTTACCCTATGCACCTCTAGTTAATCCCTTTCTCAGAAAAAGTAAAATAAAATCTTTGTCTGCATTTCCTGTCTCTTCCTCTCCACTTGCTATTCACTTTTTGTATAATTATGTTATCACATATATTGAAACAGTACATAGAATAATATAACCCATTAAGCAAACCCCAATTAATCACATATTAATAATCTGCAATTATTTTTTTAGTAAATCAGTAAAGTATGGAAATGAGGTCAACCCATCATCCCCAATTCCTAGAAAACCATTGATATCTCATTCCAAAATATATATTCTATGAAGCTGTCGTGAATTTTTCTCAATAAATTTTATATGCTTATTTATACCAAAACAATACATGTAATATATGAAAACAAATACCCAATAAAGAACTCATACACTATTGTTTAGGGTGATTTCAAAATTTATGTCAATGGTATTACAGTTTATCTACTTGTTGCTTTTTCCTAATCAGTCATTGACATTTTGAGACTTTTCTATGTAGATATACTTAGTACTAATTCAGGCATATAAATTTCAGCAGTATGGTATGAGTACTACTTTCTATGGTATGATTATGCCCTAATTCATCTCTTAATTTCATTTCCCTTTTCTAATTAGTTCAATGATTCTGTCAGAGACAAATGTATCCTTCTGCTTGTGCAAATGTCTCAGAGTTTATCTAAGAACTTAAAATTGCATTGACTGTCAGTTAGTTTGGAAAGTATTGCCATCTACTATGATACCAAATCTTCTTATCTCTAAGCATCATGCTAATACACATACTAGTAAACAAAAAAAGTCTATATTTGACTTACGGGATCATGTAAAATTCACTGATTTTCTTCAAAGTACTGATCAAAGTTTACTATCATGCTCAGTTTTCTCAAATACTAAGATAATGTGTTGTATCACCAAATATCTCAATAATAATTATAATATGAGGTATTATCATTCACCCTGACCCAAAACTGGAAGAGTCCTTCCACAGAGCAAATGGTCCATTTGCATGCATTAATAAAAGATAGATTAAAATAAAATAAAATAACAAATGCAAGAAACAAAGCAAACTGAAAGAAAAATTCTAATATCTTATACATAAACTATTAAATCCTACACACTGATAAAGGGAAAATTAGAGTTGCACCCGAAGACAATATTAAAACTAATTTTGTCATTTGCTCGGCATGACTGGAGGTGTGTCTTCCCCTCCAAAACATGAATTATAATTATCCCTGGAATTCTACCTTTTGAGAATCATCCTTCTTTTGTCAGCAGAACACTTTGGAATGGCTTTCTGTTTATATGCAACTTCTGAATGATTCCCTGTATTTTCCACTGATTAAAAAATGCACTATTATTCATTCATTCATTCATTCATTCAATCATCTAGCATTTATGAAGTGTGTAATATTAGCAAGACATGAAGTTGACATGCATTACAAAAGTAAGAAAAAAGATATATTCCTGATTTCAATTAACTCGCAGTTTACTGAGCAATAATGTTTTCCTACATCAGAGAGAGAAACTGAAATTACAGAATTAGTGAAAGCAAGCAAGTAAGCCAACAGAAAAGAATGAATGACAAATTCTAAGGGGCTATGAGAATAAGTATATAGTACTGAAAAGTGAGAGAAAAGCAGAAACAGAGGAATTTTAAAATATGAAGTCATTCATAACTTCAAGTAACTAAAAACAGATTCATCAATCTGATGCAGAGAGTATTTTTTTAAATAAACAAAACTTTTCTCTGCTATAAATAATGATTTACTCCACATCTACTATGTGACACGCTCTGCTTGATGCTTTACTGATACAGAAATTGAGATTCAGAGCCATTGGTAAATTCGCCTCAGTCAACAGAATTCCTAAATGGCTAGTCAGTCTGGCTTTAATATCTGTATTTTCCCCCTCATCCTACATTGTCATGTAATGAAGACTGACAGTGTTGGTTCAATGACTAAAACATTATTGGCTTTAACCTTTGTAGTATTAGTAATCCTCATTTTTCAGAGGTTCAGAAAGATGATGTAACTTGGAAATATTGCTGGTTAAACATTCATCCTTACCAAAGAGTGGTGTTTGCCATTTCGAGATCAGAAACACAAGGAGTTAGTGTTCAGTTCTAAGTTCTTAAAATCCCCTCATTGAGTTGCTTCCCTCATTCCTACTCACTATGCTCCATCCCTCTCACTTACGCCTGGTTCTACAGTACCCAAGACCTTTCTATATTCCATTGTTTAAAGCTTAAACACAATATTTCAATGTTCAGAGTTCTTGTTCCCAAATGATAATATACAGTCAGAATATACTTACATATTTTAGTTTGTGATTTAGTTTTAAGAATACATACCACACAGATAGTTGAGACTATTTTAGAAGGTGTGCATAAGAGTATTTTTTGTATTTTTATTTTAAAAGGCTCTTGAAGAAGGAAAATCACACTTTGAGTCTAATGTTTGATTATTTCCCCCAAAACTAAAGCCTTTGTCCTTAGCTTGAATCCCAGTCACTAAGTACATTGCCAAGATCAAGTAGATTCTCAATAAATTTGTGCTGACTAAACAAACTAATGAATTAGTGAGTAAGTGAACAGATAATGGCATTTGATGTAGGATCCTTGCCCAAATCTTCAACCCTGCAGAATAAGCAGGGTAGAAAAAAGTAAACACTTCTTAATAAGCGGTAAGGCAAGATATCTCTTATAACTTATTTAGCTCCCTCAAAGGCACACAGATGTTCTTCTCCCATAGGGAGAAAGGAGGAGGAAGATGAAATTGAAGAGATAATAGTATGTCTTGCCAGGAGTTCCGGAGCAACTGCTAAACAGATTTGCTCTTAGCAAAGAGGGCTGAGAGATCGGGCAACCTCACAATCGTGTCTTCACACAGGAAGTAGAAAGCTGGCTTTTTTTTTTTTTAATCAATACTCTGCTATTTGCAATATACTTACAGATGGACTATGGCAGTAAAAATATATATTAGCTAATTAATTAAGTAGTTAACGTAAAAAAGAGAGAGGGAGAAAGAAAATTCAATTGTTACACAAACCTTGAGAGAACAGGTATTTGATTAAAATGGTATTTCTTTATATTTCTTCTCTTAAGTAAAATCTGGAAAGTTATGAAAATTTGGAAAATATAGGCAGCTGTAATTCTCATGAGAAAATGGTGCAGAAATGCGATAGTCTTTTGCAAAACTTTCTTCCTTTTCTCTTCCTTCTTCCCCCATCTTCTATTGCTTACCTTCTCTTTGTATTTTTCTTGCTTTGTCTTTCGTTATTTTTTGCTTTCACTTTTTCTATTCTCTCTCTCTCCCTCTCTCTGGTTCTAATGCTGTCTTTCCTTTAATATATATACATAATATATATATAAAAATATATGTATAATATATATATTTATATATATGTGTATATATATATTTTAAACACCAATTAAATTCTTTTCAAGGTCATGGCTGGTAGCATCTGGTATACTTGATGAAAGTGGGAACAGTAAAAAAATTTGTGTAGAGAGAAGAGAAGGAAGTCCCTGGGCTCTGTGAAGCAGCAGATGCTTCTTCCATCTGGCTGTGAGCAGGATTCCTAGGGGACAGAGGACAGGAAAGAGACCGTGGTGCAAATTCCTCGATGCTCTAAGATCTGTCACTTTAGCGCTAAGCTTTCTTACATCTAGATGATGAGTGGAGTTTCCATTTATAATTAGATAAGAAAGAAACTGCATTATGTACTGTTTTCAGAAGCAGAAGTTGGGTGGCAGTTTTAGTAGCTGGGAAAGAAGATAAAGGAGCTTCAGAGTGTGTTGTAGCACCTGGTTTTGCTGACATTTTAAAATAAATTGTCAGTGTTAACATGTGGCTTATTTCAGACTTGTCAGGGGCATTACTCTTGGAGTTTCTATTTGTTCAGTATTTTTTTTAAATGTAATATATTATAGATATTCATGATACATTTCATTTTGCATATTGGTAACTAATAAAGCACTTTAGAGAATTACTGTTCTCCATTTTAGATAAGAGATTTATGTGAAATAGGTATTTCTTTGATCTATATACAGGAAGTCCTTGATCTGCTGTATTCACCTGACATGATGAAGGGAGAGCTGTCTAAAGTGACACCAGCAGTTGAATTAGCAAATACTAGTGGATCGGAGTGAGGTACATTTCCCAGGCTTTAACAAACTTAGCACTGATTGGAATTGGGTGGCTTATTCTAAAACTATATTTAAAAATATTATGTTTAGGGTGCCTGGGTGGCTCAGTCGTTAAGCGTCTGCCTTCGGCTCAGGTCATGATCTCAGGATCCTGGGATCGAGCCCCACATTGGGCTCCCTGCTCCGCGGGAAACCTGCTTCTCCCTCTCCCACTCCCCCACTTGTGTTCCCTCTCTCGCTGTGGGTCTTTCTCTGTCAAATAAATAAAATCTTTAAAAAAAATTAAATAAATAAATAAATAAATAAAAATAAAAATATTATGTTTATGGGGCCCTGCTTCCCCATCCATCATGTGACTATACTATACATATGTTTCTGTGTGTGGGGTTTGTGTGTGTGTATGGTATGTGTCTTCTGATCTCCTGAAAGTAGAGGCTTGAGATGGTCACAAGTTAATACATATGTGCGTATGTTTTGTGCATTTGCTTTGAAAATTGGGTCAAACCGGGGTTTCCAATAATCACGTATAAAATAGAATTTAATGTTTTAACATCTGTCATTTGCATATACCATTTTCAGTGCATTCCCATTACATTGTAGGAGATAATAGAGGAGGAAAAGAAAATTTCCAGAGAACTAAAGAGAATACGGCTATTTGTATTTGGAAACAACTGGGGACTCCTTCAGTCTGGGACAGTAAAAACAGAAGGGAGCCATTGCTGCTGGTACAGAGGGACAAACTCAGAGTCTGGCATTCACAGTCGACACATGAGTGAGTCAACAGAGAGAAAGAGTCTGTGTGTAAACATACACTATGTCTGCTTTAACAATCACCTGAAATGAAACTAGTGACTCTAACTCATTTAAAAAACAGTAGATAAGAAAGGTCACTACTGGTGGATGGAAAAAAAAAAAGAAAAAGAAAGAAAGAAAGAAAAAGAAAAAAAAACAAGCTTTGGCTCTGAGTGACTATATAATCATTTAAACAAAGATGGCCAAAAGCAGAAGTTTTTGGGGTGATCTGTCTCAGATACTGGCAGAAAAAAATATAGGGAATCTAGAACAAACTTTTATCACATTAAAGTTTGATTTGGATCACGCTTCTCTCTCATTATGTGCTACACCCACCCATGGACCCCTACATTTTTTTCAAACTGGTGATATTCGCTATTATAAAGGTAAATAGACTCATTTTTTAGCCCAGGGGTTTCTGCATGACCCTCAGTTATTGTACATTTACTTAAGACTGCTCTCTGTTTATGAACAACACTACCTGGAAGGAAGTGGTAACTTTATATCTTTAAGTTAATAAAAATGCTCATTAGTAAATAATATTCTGCGTATTTGTATGAGAGGATCAATCCCAGACCATCTCATTAGGATCTTATCCTAAGTGAGAACATACTCCTCTCTAGAGATGACAGAGTTCTGATCGCCTTAAAATATAACTTGGTCTTTTTGGCCACTATTGTGTCTGGTAGAACCAAAACCAAACCAAATGAAATGAAGTATCAGAAAATAAAACCTCCAAATTACATAAATAAGAAGCACATTTCTTAAACTGATTTTCTTGACAAGTATCGAAAAGCAATTTTTTATTGCCCTTTACTATACCCATTTTCTGACTTTTTGATCTGTAGGGTTTTTTCTAGTATTTCTCTTGCATTTCCCTTTTTTGCACACAAAAAAGCTCATGATATTGAATCTTTCTTTTTTATTCTCATATTTCTTTTAAATCCTTCAGTAGATTTGAATATTTTAAAGAAAATTATGTTTAAATTATTAAATAGTACTTGTTGATATGATTTAGGTTAATATAGAAAAGAAAGGCTATTTTTAAAAATTTGAGCTATTGGTAAATTAATTTAGACAATTTTTAGTATTTTGAAATCTTCAGTGATAAACTATTGGTCAGCTCAATTGTGAAAATTTTATAAAATGAGTAAGAAGAGAATCCAGAAAAAATTAATGTTCAGAGAGACTGTGTTAGTGTGTTGATAATATTGAACTTTGCCTGAGTTCTTGCTACTGGAGAACAGCAAAGATAAGTAATCCCCCACCTTTACCCTTTTGTGTTTCAAAATATTTAACTTTGAAGGACCTCCATGTCGTCACAGTCTCTGAGACAAGACTCACCCCACTCAACTTCAATGACTCAGATAAGACCCCTCTCCATCTTTACTCATGATGTCTAGTTTTATAAAACCCTAGGTTTTCAACCTCATATTCTCATTATCATTTTGCTCTTCAAAAGCCTGTCTAAAGTTGTTCCTGAAAGAAACATTTATAGAAAAGAATACATTTAGAGAAAGGTAACGTAAGTTATAATTTCTGATATGGCTATTTTAATATCATACTTATCACTCATGGCAAATTTTCCCATTTCTTTTCTTTTTCCTGTTTGCCAAGTTATCCTCAGCAAAGAACACTTAGACTGAAAATAGTTTATGGGAAAAATATCAGCTTAATGATGAAACATTAAAAAATGTTTTATATATTTATTATATTATCTTGTTAATGTTTTTGGAAAATAAATTTCCTGAAAGTAAGAACATTTATTTTACTTTATTTTCACAATAATGTCTAAAATACCATACTGAGCACCAAAAAATTTTCCTGATAATAATATGAACCAAAAAGTAATTAAATCACATTCTAATATGTTAATTCAAAACCAATGGGGAAAAAGAGGACTACTTCATAAATCTTACATAAAATGTGTTCAGATAGCAAAATGTATGAAGATATGATGGCTTACGAATGTTCATCAGTTATCAAACAAAATTGTAGGTATTTATTTTAAAAAGATAATATAATACACAAATAAACATGAATTAGATTCCATTACTAATTAGGATGCTTTATAGATGATATTTATTTACAGTTATGATTGGATTCAAACATTCACTCATTAAATTGGATAACCTATCATTCCTCTGGTAGCTTATCAAATTATATTAAGCAGTTAATAAGTATCAGACACTTGTAAATGTTAAAATATTACCTAGATGAATGTTTCTAAAAGTAATAAAGACAGCAGTAAGAGGAGCTTTCTAAGGCTGTGAGAAGGAAGGCAGAGGAGGAGAAGGGAAAGAGTGATGGAAGAAATGACAAAGAACTTCACATCTGCTAATAAATTACCCTTATAACAATTTTTATGGTTTCTATAAATGGTATTTGTTATATCATTTTTTATGGTTTTTCCATAATGGCATTCAGTTAAAGAAAGTAATAAATATTTAAATAAGAATATATATTTTAAAATATTATTAATGAATTTGTCTTTGAGTTTATTCAAGAATTGTAGTAAAAAGTAATTAACTCATCCTTTCTCAGGATCACTGTCTTGATTGGACAAGGAGAAACATCTACTGAAAATCTGTATAGTGACTTTCTAGGCTGCATTTAAGAGCAAGTTCTTCGAATGTCATGGGCTAAATTACCACTAGAGGGCACTCAAAACATGTACTCTGTCCATAAAGGAATGTTAAGAGTGGTGTCTCTCACTGTCTCTATTTGTGCTGTGAGACCTCAAGACAAAGCTATCAGATAGAAAACATTATTATCCCTGCTTGTGATCAATAATCATGTGAACATGATCATCCCTGCTTATTCTGCTTGTGAGAAAACTAAGACACAGAGAGTTTAAGTCATTTGTATTTCTTAAAGTCCCAAGTCTTGCTATGGATTTAATATGTTTATGCCCCCCTCCCCCAACACATCAATTTATATGATGAATCCTGATCCTAAATGTGATAGTATTTCAGAGGTAGGGCCTTTAAAAGGTAATTAGGCCATGAGGGCAGAACTCTCATGATGGGATTAGTGCCCTTTTAAGAACAGACAGGAGACTGCTTGCCTTGTCTTGCTCTCTTTCTGTCCTGTGAGGATATAGTGACAAGAGCCATCTGCAAAAAAAGGAAGAAGGCTCTCACCAGAACCCAACCATACTGGCACCGTCATCTCACATTTCTGGTCTTCAGAACTGTGAGAAATAAATTTCTGTTCTTTAAGTCATCTGCTCTACGGTATTTTTGTTACAGCAGCTTGAATAGACTAAGACAAGCATAAAGTACCAAAGTACTTAGCCTGTCCTTTTATTTATATATTTAATTTAATATTTAAGTGTCTCCTGTCCTTACATTTAATCATATAATATATTTTTTCCTTTGGCTCAGAGGTTTAGAACTCCACTGTCATTATTTATTAATAATTAATATCACTGTCTTGAATTCAACTGCTGCCTGATAAATACTTAACTGATATTCCTCACTAACACTTCCGTGGTTTACATAAAGGACAAACATAATATGTCCATCATTCAGATTGTTTGTGAAATAGTAACAAATTTGTATGCTAATAACATACATAACTTTCCAAAGACATTTCAGAATTCAGAAGTAACCAAAAATAAAAATATAATCCGATTTGGGAACCTTAAATGAACCTTAATGATTATGTAAATTAGAAAATAATTTACTAATGGTATAAAAACAGGAGTTTTCAAAAACAGAGAAAGTTGGCCTAAACCATTAAATAAAAATTATATTAGATTCTTTCAATTTACAGAAAATAAAAACTAGATGTTAGCACATTAGGAGTAAAAAGATCTGATGTATGTACAAGGATAGGGAGAGGGAGAAAAATAGACACATAGAAAAGGATTATGATAAGCACAACAGTAGGGATAATTCAGATGTTCTGCTGTTGTGTAATTCTAAGGTATATATGACAGATTTTTTTTTGTCATGATGCATAATAAAAATTGAGTTAGAAACAAATAACACCCTTTAATTAATTTTTATTGCAATGACAAATTGTACCATTATGTAACTTCTTGTCCTTGTAAAACAAGAAACTGTCACTGGGAGTCAACATGGAAAGTTCACTGAGCAGATCAAAGAAAGGGAACACTTCTGGAAGTAATAAATAATTATTAAAAGTGCTAAAGAGAAGAGTATCGATGCATTAAGTAAGATGTGTATGGAAAACTGGAAATAGTCAAGAGTGGCACACAATTGTAAACATCCACCTTCTAAAGAAAGGACAAATGAATGATTGATCAAATTACCAGATCTATTTCTCATGTATGCTTTGATCATCCACAGAGAGAAAGAGAGGGAGAGAGAGAGAGAGAGAGAGAGAGAGAGACAAAGGAAAAAAAAAAGAGGATAGAATTAGAATTGGCACTAACATGTGGTAGAGTAAGTTGAACTGAATTGAATTGAGCTGCTTTGAATTGAACTGCATTGAATAAAACTGAATTGGGGATTTGTACTGATTTGTGAATAGCTGGCTGTGTGAGAGAGTGGCTGAGTGATTGGCCAGGAGCTTTATACTAAAGCCAAGTGTGTGAGATTGCTGCAGAATAAGTGGAAAATAAAATGAGGGTTTGTGTCTAAGAGGAATTGGATATTAAGACAGTAAAGTATAATCATTAGAATAGAAGAATAATCATTATCTTGTATATTCAGCTATTCAGAGAAAGGAAAAGAAAAGAAAGTTGCTACAAATAGATGCCAGAAATAAGAAAAAATGAAGACAAAAAGAAACATAGGATACTGGAATAGAAGTCTATTGAAAGATATATATTAATGATTACTTGGCTTACTATTTTCTAATTCTTGGATATTACCAAATTTGGGTCCAAATGTAGCTCTCGTTTCTTCTTCTTTTTTTTTTTTTTAAAGATTTTATTTATTTATTTGACAGAGAGAGAGACAGCTAGAGAGGGAACACAAGCAGGGGGAGTGGGAGAGGGAGAAGCAGGCTTTCCGGCGAGCAGGGAGCCCGATGCGGGGCTCAATCCCAGGACCCTGGAATCATGACCTGAGCCGAAGGCAGGCGCTTAACGACTGAGCCACCCAGGCGCCCCACTCTCGTTTCTTCTTCTAAGAGTTGACTACAATGTGCCAATCCTTACCCCCAAATCAGATGAGCTACTAAAGAAGGAATTATCCATTGATAGCTCTTGAGCAATGGCAGAGCATCTTTGAATAAGTGCATTGAGGTTGACAATGTCCTGTGTCAGTTCTTCATAGCTGCACATCCATTATCTTGCCAAACACAGAAAAGTGAGAACAGTAGTCTGTGGCATTTAACTTTTCATGGGTGTCAACTAAGAGCAAAGCATAGATAGTCCTACAGGTCTATTATAAGAATATTGTTAAATGGAGTCTTCATTCAAAAACCATCAAAATATAACAAAACTATATTCTTCAAGTAAGCCATACTACTTCACAAATAACTCTTTGAAATGGGTAATTATCTGTTCTCCTTGTTTTTAAAAATACTATATTTTGTGACAATCAGCTCTGTCTGCCTCTTGGTTCTGGGTAACTTGTGCAAACATGAAACACTGAGTTGAGGTCTTCTGCAACTCTGGACTGCAATGGGCTGCACCAGCCTGAGGGAGCTGATGACATACATCTTGTTCCAACTCTGCTTTTAGTGACTTCAGATCTGTGGCTTGAAATCAGCAATGACCTCAGAAGTCATCGAAGGCCCCAAACAGAAGTTCCCTCTAACGCCAGTACCCAATCTTTAACATTTATCAGCACACCACTTCTAAAGGAGCTTGAGGGCAATGAAAACCAGTAAAACAAGTCATATCCACAGAAAGAATGTGTCTGTCCCTCTATCTTGTACTCTCTGTTTACCATAGTGTGTTGGCAATGGACGTTGTTAATGGCATTAGATATAGATTTAAGTGCCAACTCCTCATTTAATAGCTATGTGACCTTTGCCACATGGAATACTTTCTCTGAGCCACTGTTTCCACACTTCCTCTTTCTCATAGGACTGTAGAGAGATATATAGGAAATAATGTACGTAAAATGTTCAACTCCAGCCTTGGCATATAGTAATTAATAGTGCCTAGCAGTAGGTACACTGATTAACTACTGCCTTAAATTTGTTCACTATCTTTTTGATTCTTTGCTTTTCTCCCTCAAACTCCATTATAGTATCTATCAGGATTTGGTTGGATGCTTGATTCTGTTAGCTTTAGCTCTCAACTAGGCTTATTTCTTCCAGCTAGATCATGAACTCTTCGTGGTAGATTACCCATCACCCATTTGATGTACCTGCCACCTCTATGCATTTCGATCAGATCCTGTCTGTATATCTTAATCTATAAAATGAGCACAGTGTAGGGGCACCTCTGTGGCTCAGTTGGTTATGCGTCTATCTTCAGCTCAGGTCATGATCCCAGGGTCCTGGGATCGAGCCCTGCCTCGGGCACCCAACTCAGTGGGGAGCCTGCTTCTTCCTCTCCCTCTGCCATTCCCCCTGCCTGTGCTTTTTCGTGCGTTCTCTCTCTCTCTGCATCAAATAAATAAATACAATCTTTAAAAAATAAAATAAAATAAAATGAGCGCAGTTTAAATGTGGCATATTTATAATTAATTTTCACGTACAAATCATGTATTAAAAACATGCATGTATTATAATTACATTGAAGTGAAATGTCACAAAGATAACATTTAAAAATAATTTTGTTAAAATATACAAGCTTGTTTATTTATTAGTCATTCTGTTTAATAGGAGTTTATTTCAGATATTTAAAAGAATATTTAAGGGGTGCCTGAGTGGCTCAGTCGTTAAGTGTCTGCCTTTGGCTCAGGTCATGATCCCAGGGTCCTGGGATTGAGCCGCGCATCAGGTTCCCTGCTTGGCAGGAAGCCTGCTTCTCCCTCTCCCACTCCCCCTGCTTGTGTTCCCTCTCTCGCTGTGTCTCTCTCTGTCAAATAAATAAATAAAATCTTAAAAAAAATAAAATAAAAGAATATTTAAATTCTTTAAGTAATTTTTAAATAGTATTTTTACTTTTGTTAAAGAATAAAAATGTGCTTAGATATCAAATATGAACATAAATCACCTATTTCTAAGGTAAAACAATTGAGAAAAGGAAAATTTATTTTAACAGCAAATCATTAGACAAAGAGAAAAGTTCCATGAGCTGCAAGTCAAATCCTTCTTTGTCACAAGAAACTCAAGAGTGACATCAACTTATTTTCAAACTAGGTGTTTTATTATCTCTAAGTTGAGAAGTGTGAGTTACAATGATTTCTTCCATTTCTTCTGCTCTAGCATTTTCTAAATCGCATTATCTTGTATATTTCTACCCAGAAAAAAGCTTTCTATTGTTAACCAAATAACAAAAACTAATATTAATGCAACATAAGTATACTGTAAATATTATGGTGCCTAAAACAGGAAAAAGAGTAATACGTCAGAAAGATATATACAGCCCCATATAACATATTTTAATTGAAGGTTTCTAAGAGGTGGCAGCAAACATTTTGATTCACTTTTAAATAAAGCTTTAAATCAGTCATGAAGAGTTAGCAGAATTATAAATATGGGACACTTCAGGAAAGTTCCCATCACAGAGGCTGGCAACCTATGACTGTGGGCAAAATGCAATCCATTACAAATTTTTATAAACAATCTTTTATTGGAACCCCACCACACCCATTTGTTTATGAATTGCCTATAGCTGCTTTTGTGTTTCAGCGGCAGAGTCGAGTAGTTGTGAGAGAGACCATATGGCTTGCAAAGCCTAAAATACTAGACTATCTAGTCTTTTACGACTCCTATTCTTTGTCATTGTGAAATGAAATGCACCACCAGCAGGTTTTATCACAATGGGTAATGAGATTATTCTATGATAAAAGTACAAACATTTTCTGCAGAAAAAGTCTGTATTGAAGAAGAATAGGTCAAGATGCTATTCAATAAGATAAACATGCAATAGATGTGAAGCTCTAACCTTGGTATTATTCTGTTTTCTATCCTTTCCCAAGTAAATACTCCAACCACAAATTCAATCAACAACTTAGACTTCTTCAGCTACTTGGTAGATTTCTTCTCCTCGGTGCTTTGTTATCATTTAGTGGCTTAAAAGAAATGTCTCAGTTTAAAATAAATAGATTATCCTGGGATGCTGGGTGGCTCAGTCCATTAAGCGTCTGCCTTTGGCTCAGGTCATGATCTCAGGGTCCTGGGATCGAGTCCCGCATCGGGCTCCTTGCTCAGTGGGGAGTCTGCTTCTCCCTCTGCCTCTGCCACTCCCCCTGCTTGTGCTCAGTCTCTCTCTCTCTGACAAATAAATAAAATCTTAAAAAATAAATATCTAAATAATAGATTATCCATTCATCTCCACTACATTTTCTTTTATTTGTTATTGTCTCTTACTTTCTACTTCAAAGGACATAGGGAGGTCAAAGTTAATTTACGGAAAATAAATCTAATCGGAGACTGTTCAAAAATAAAAGATTCAAACCTTGCCTGGGTTCAAACTCTGTTATTAACAGTAAAGTAAAAGTGGTGCATATGTGTTTCTGTGATACAGTACCTCTGCACAGTTTGGGCGGGGTAGGATGTGGTAGAAATGGGTTGATGAGGGAAGTGGGGAAATGCCACAGGGGGACTTCTCCCCAGTGCATAGTAAGCCCTGAGAAAGATGAACATTATTATTTCAGAAAAGCCAGAGTAGTGTTTTCCCTATAGGCCTATAACGAGGTAAAATATTTTCATGATACTTTTATTGCTATCATTTGCAAAAGGAAAATGATGATCTTGTAAGGAAGAAAGAATATATTAAGAACAATGTAGCAAGACTTGGATATACTATTTTTTAATCTTTAAAAATATAGGTTACTTTAAATTGATCAAAGCATATTATGGTTGCAGTTTATATGCCATTTTTTATTAATATTTTCTGTCCTTGTCTTTAATTTTCTCAATTCTTGCTTTCTTAACTTCAGTATTGGTTCATAGAAAACCTAAACCTAAGTCTTATGGTGCATTATGCATTTAAGTGCATTTATCTTGAAAGTCCCCTTAAAGTTCACTGATTTGTACATATTCAGGTTTTTTAAAGGTCATTTTTACCCAATTACTCGTTAGCTAATTTTTTATCCCTACAAAACTGTGCAATGCCAGCAATTTAAGCGTATTTAACACTAGGAGTGAAGTATTTCTTGAATCTAAAAGGAACTGGGCTACAGAATGAGTCTGTGTTGAGTTATACAATTCTTTTACAGTTGGATCAAGTTAGAACGCATACAATAAAAAGGATGACGATGCCTACAAACCTAAACGGTGAATCAGCCTTGGGAAGCACGGGAAAAATCATTCACAGAAGCAGCAATACATATTTTCTCATACAAGGTAATTATTCTTTAAGGGAGGAAACATGTCGGCATACAATATATGGTCATATGATTTGCTGAGTTCCACCTAGAGTGATTGCCTAAGTTTTCTTGTGTAATTGCTTAGAAGCTTTATTTAAGTTCTTTGAAATCCTTCCTGCAGCCAACAATTACGGCAACTCTAGTTTCATCTGAAGTCATACCAAAAGAAATATTATGTTAATAATTCTGGCCATAAACACTTAGGGGATGTTTGACTAGAATAGTAATTCAGAGTGCTTCTCAGACTCCATAGGAAGTTTCATACTTAAAGGCAACTACGCTTCATCTATGATTCTAAGAGAGAACAGATGATTTTGTACAACATATTAAAGTTGTTCCAATAGAAAAAAATGTATTATTCATTCTGATATGGAAGTATGTTATCTGGGAAAGGAGGCTGACGTTCTTCCAGGATGCCCACTTTCTTGGTGAATTTTTAATGTCTATGGCTCAACTCTCAATCTCTTAAGTCTCTACAGTTTGACGTTCATTTATGAATTTATTCCTTCAGTGACTAAAAATTGAGGGCCTACCACATGCCAGGAACCATTTTAGTACTAGGCAAAGAACAGTAAAGGAAAAAGTCCTAAGTCCCTCAACTCATGGAGCTTACTTATATTCTATTGGTGAAATTCACAACATTTTCTATTAGGGATCATTCTTCTAAGCACTTTGTTGAACTCATTTATTTATCACTATGACCTATGGAATGAGATAGTAATATTTTACCTATCTTAAAAATGAGGCACAGAGATACTAGGTAATCTGTTAAAGGTCAAACTAGTAAATGACCATGCTAAGGACTCCAGAAGTTGGCTCCATGGTCTGTCCTTTAAGACACTGAACTGTGCTGTTGATTTTGGCAGCATATTAATAATACAAGAATGAATTCAACTGTCATAGATAGAGATCCATTAGTCAAGGTCGTACTAACTTACTAAGGCCTTGACAAATATATTAGTTCATAATCCTGTGCAAAAATTCAATACTGTAACCTGTAAATTCTTTAATTCTGGAATATGTCTATTCCTTCAATTATTCATGTATTCCCCAAGTAGCTTTGTGAGTCATTGCTCAATATATCAATAAGGAGCCTGTCCTGTCAGTAAACAGAAATGACCAGGGACTGTAATAGAGAGAATTTAATATGAAGAATTGTTAACTAGGAATAGAATTATTCACCAGGTTATTGAAGAAGCAAAAAGAGAACACGAAGGTATCAGAGAGGTAACAGCTTCAGGAAGCAGCTGAGCTAGGATGCAGAAAACAAGGAAAAGAACTTGGAAGTTCTAAAACTCAGAGATTTAGAGGAGGGGTCCTACGGAGCTGAAAGTCAAGTTTCTAGGAAGTGGGTGTTACTGTGCTAATATTGGGGTCTCTGAACTCATGGGTCTGGGCTCCAGAAGGGGGAGGCAGCTGGCTGCTGCTGATATCCTCAGATAGAAGCATTCTTACGCTAAGAACTAATATTTCCAACCAATGTAGTTTCAAGTTGCAGGGGCAGGAAACAAAATTTCTGCAAGAGAATAAATAGCTTTAGTAGTGAGAGGAGCCTCACCCACTTCCACCCCCTGATTTCCAGACCAACGCATTCCCGTGTATTCTGGCTTATGGGAAAGACATCTCCATATATTGGATGCTGATGCAAAATACACACTGCATCTTATAAGACAGAACCAAATCCTTTCAGGATGCTATCTTGTAAATGGCACTGTAACTGATCCTTGTAGTCACGAATCCATATCTAGGATTGTGTCTATTCTAGTGAGGACAAATATTTGCCCCTTCCACGATGAAGGAATCCACTATTAACTTGTTCCAGGTCCTGGCTGGTCCCCACAGTAAATGGCAATGTATCAGTAGGTCAACATTGGTCTCTGCTGATGGTAGGTTTGGCCTTTATCAGTAGTAGTATCCAGGCCCTGCTTGGTGACAGGAAGTTTATGTAAGTGAAATCATGCATAGTCATCAACTCTGCAATGGTGGCCACTTTGTATTTGGGATTACTGAGCAATTATTGGGTGGCTGGGGAGAGAGGCTGACTGACATGTCATGTTATCCACTTGATTCCTGAGAGTTTCTTTTTAGTGGATGCATTAACATGACACGCAATTATCCTCCCATTCTGTGCCCATTCTGTGAGGTCCAATCACAGACATGTCTTCACCAGATGCTCTTACAACCAATCTTCAGATCGTGTACTTTTTATGTCTTGTTTACTCATCCAAGTTGATAGCAACAGCTCAAGGATGAATGTATATTTGATTCCGGGCTACCCCAGTGGGGTAGAGCAGTGGTACCGCTGTATTTCCGCTCAGCAACACTGTATAACAGAACTCTTTGGAAACCAGGACTAAGTTTTATCCCCTTCAGTTAACTATCACAAAGAACTGTATTTCAGTCTGATACACAACAGTGGATCAATAAAACAGTACCTTTCATGATAGAAAATACACATAGAATAAGACTGGTATCCAAACACCAGTGCAATTCTCTTCTAGAACCTCCAGAAGAAATGCAGTTCTGTCAACTCCTTGATTTGAGCTAGAAGATTCATTCCAGATTGCTGAATATCTGAACTGTAAGATAATAAATTTATGCCGTTTTAAGAAGCTAAACTTATGGCAATTTGTTACAGAGGCAACAGAAAGCTAACATAACAGTTTTTCCACTAATGTCCTCTTCCTTTTTCAGGTTACACTCCAGAACCCCACACTGAATTTTTATGTCATGTCTACTTGACATCCTCCAGAGACTGAAATTTTCTCAGTCTTTGCATATTTTATGATTTTGACACTTTTGAGAAGTACATTTCAAGTATTTTGTAGAGTTTTCCTCAATTTGTGTTTGTCAAATATTTTCTCATAAATAGACTGAGGTTATTCATTTGGGGAATAAATACCAAAAAACTTAAGTCTTCTTTTCTTCATATCATATAAGGGTACATATGATATCAACACGACATATTGCTGGTGATGTTCACCTCGATCACTCTGTTAAGGTGGTGTCTGCAGGTTTCTCCATTGTAAATTTACTTTTACTCTTTCTCCATATTTTCCACATTTTTCCACAGGAGTCATTTGTGGACATACATTAAAACAACTAGAATTTTTAATACATATTTTGGGGGAGATGCCTTGATGTTATGCAAATATCCTATTTCTCCTTAAAGTTCACCTGCTAATTTTTCATTGATTAGAGGATTTTGCTTGCAGCAATTATTACCATGGTATTCTAATGGTGATTTTCTATCTTCTTCATTTTTTCTACATGTATTATTTGGAAGTCTTCTGTGAGGAAGATTGTCCATTCTCCCTCCATTTTAAAGAAAATTATTCAACCATTTATTTATATTAGTATAGACTCCTGGATTTTCCCTGTATTACAATATAATACTATCACTATTTATTTTGTTGTTAAAATTGCTCCAGCTTTGATTATTGGAGCTTGTTCAAAATAATTCTTTCTCCTTTTGACATGAGTCCCATGCCTCCCACCTTTTTTTAACTTCTTTTTTTTTAAAGAAATTTTTAAAGATTTTATTTATTTATTTTTGTGAGAGAGAGACAGAGAGACCGGGGGCGGGGGGGTGGTGGTGGTGGTGAAACACAAGCAAGGGGAGGAACAGAGGGAGAAGCAGACTCCCTGCTGAGCAGGGTACCCAATGCTGGGCTCCATCCCAGGACCCTGAGATCATGACCTGAGCCGAAGGCAGACTGAGCCACCCAGGCGCCCATTTTTTAAAACTTCTTTACTGGGCGCCTGGGTGGCTCAGTTGGTTAAGTGACTGCCTTCGGCTCAGGTCATGATCCTGGAGTCCCGGGATCGAGTCCCGCATTGGGCTCCCTGCTCAGCAGGGAGTGTGCTTCTCCCTCTGGCCTTCCTCCCTCTCATGCTCTCTGTCTCTCATTCTCTCTCTCTCAAATAAATAAATAAAATCTTTAAAAAATAATAATAAAAAAAATAAAACTTCTTTACTTTCTTCTTTTTTTTTTAAGATTTTATTTATTTATTTATTTATTTATTTATTTATTTATTTATTTGAGAGAGAGAGAGAGAGAATGAGAGAGAGAGCATGAGAGGCGGGGGGGAGGCTCAGAGGGAGAAGCAGATTCCCTGCTGAGCAGGGAGCCCGATGCGGACTCAATCCTGAGACTCCAGGATCGTGACCTGAGCCGAAGGCAGTCACTTAACCAACTGAGCCACCCAGGTGCCCAAACTTCTTTAGTTTCAATAAAACTACAAGATACTCAAGTTTCATAGTTTATTTTTCCTGCTGAAATCGAAGAATCACCCATTTCTTTAAGGGTCCCTGGCTCCTCATATGCTCATACAACAATTGGATCTTATTTTATTTAAAAATAAACATTTATATTTATCTTTACAAGTATTTATTGTGAAAAGTAAGAAAAATAGAAAACTTCATAGAAAATAATAAAAATCATGGTATAGCCCATCATCCTGTGATAATTACTATTAATTTCTTCATGCACTTTCTTGTTTGTATATATGTTTTTTTGTAATGGGATATGATTGTGATTTGAGATAGGCCTGTAGTTTTTGCTTAAATGGTTCTTAATTTTTATTACTATTCATTATTAAACATTCTTTGAGGATTTGTATATATATAATATCCGAACTTCTGTGTAAGAGATGTGCGGAAGTCAATTCATACACAGGCAATGACCCAAATAAAAGAATAATACAAGAATGTGTTCTTAATTTAGATGAAAAGGAAATTGATATCGTCATGTAGATTCTTATCTGAGTAAAGACATTTAAAATAAAAATCATCAGTATGAGACTCCTGGAGCACAGTATCATTAAAAAATCTGATCATAGCCACAAAGAGAAAAACAGAAAATTTGACAGTTACTCCTAGCTTTATGTATCTATCTGTGCTTTGTAATTACTTATGTATTTGTATTTTATAACTTTTATTGCTTTTTTATTTTTTACATATAGTTTCTGTTTCAATAGTGAAAGAATACAAGGTGACACAAATTGCAAAGTGGGATTAGTGTATCCACTTATGTAACCCCAGTTTAATGTATATATTTATTGATAGTAATTTTTAGACTTTTAAAATCCAGAAATAAGAATTTACTCTAGTGTTGGATTTAGTTTCTTTAAGAGAAAATGAATAGAAGAATGTTTCAAAGAGGACTAAATCTGTATCAAGAGAGATGGAGGGGTGCCTGGGTGGCTCAGTCGTTAAGCATCTGCCTTCGGCTCAGGTCATGATCCCAGGGTCCTGGGATCGAGCCCCGCATTGGGCTCCCTGCTCAGTGGGAAGCCTGCTTCTCCCTCTCCCACTCCTCCTGCTTGTGCTCCTGCTCTTGCTATCTCTCTCTCTGTCAATAAGTAAATTAAAAAAAAAGAGAGAGAGAGATGGAATGAATAAAACCTACTGCACTCTATCTCTTCAGCAGCAAAACAGAATAGAATCTGCAACAAAAGCAAAGAGTAACAATAGGAAAAAAGAAACAATTATTATATGATATTGGTGATACAAAATGCATAATTAAATGTTAAGCACAATTTGGTTTATGTGTTCCATAACTGGCAGAACAATGTCTGAATCAAGTAGACTCTCTATTGTCAAGGTCAAGAACAACTTTTTTTAAAATCTACTTATACATTATTTATTGTCAGTATTTTATACTCAGTATTTTGTTCTTCCAAAGTAATTTATTTGGAGTACACTAAAGCAAACAATAACCACCCCTACCCAAATAAATTTGAAAATAATTTCCCAAATAAACGTGAAAATGAACAAAACAAAGACAACTTTCACTTTTAATTGAGTCACATGAAGCCATGCTATCTGAATGCTTTGTAAGTATATCTAGGCTGTATCATATCAGCTTCTGGGGAAAAAAAATCATCATGAAAGACTGATATTATATAGGTAATTACAGAAAACATCAACATAAATGTGTTAATTTTCTACTTCTGCATACAAATTACAAGCCCAGCAACTTAAAACAACACACATGTGCTATCTCTCAGCTGCTATAGGTCAGGAGTTCTGACATGTCTTCGCTGTGTCCCCAGCAAGGCAGTAACCAAAGTGCATGCCAGGGCTTGGTTCTCATCAAAAAGTAAATGAGAATTTACTTGCAATAGGTCCACATCCAAATTCACTCTGGTTGTTAATAAAATTTATTTCCTTGAAAATGAGAGCTTCTTTCTGACTCTTGGTTGGAGGTCTCTCTCACTCATACAGGCACCGTAGTTTCTTGCCACAAGACCCTCTTCATAGGCCACCTCACAACATGGAGACTTGCTTCTTCCAAGCCAACATGAGATAAAGATAGCAAGTCAGCTAGCAAGACTCAGTCTTATAGAATGTACTATAATCACGGGAGAAATATTGAATTACCTTTCACATTTTCCTGGTTTAGAAGCAAGTCAAAGGTCCTTCCAACACTTAATGGAAATTATACAAGTGTGTGAACACCAAGAGGTGGGAGATCAGGGAGGGGTATGTTAAAATCTGTTTTCCACAGTCTGATACTTTGTCCCTATGATTCATGTCCCTTCCACATGCAAAATGCATTTACCTCATACCAAATGTTCCTAAGAGAGCTGTGTTATTAGATCATCAGCTCAGAAAATATAGCATCAGCAATGTCTAAAATCTCATCATATAACTAAGATCCAAGTGTTGATAATTATCTCGTCTGTAATCCTTTAAGTACCTCCTGGGATATCGGTTCATCTCTCCATGGACTTATGTAATTAAAGACACAAGTTATCTGCCACTACACACCCAATATACAATGGGGGGAGAGGCAAGGGTTGACAGCTGTAGAATCACCCTTCAAAAAATGAAATGGAGGGTGAAAAGAAGTTACTGATCCATAGCAGTCATGAAATCTAGCCAAGTAAATGTTGGGAGTTCCTTGATTAGATTTAAGGCCTGGGAATAACTTCACTAAAAAGGAAACTCTCTTTCTCCTCATGATTTGTTTTGTGTCTAATAGAATATGACTCCACTTTCTGGGCTCTTGATTCTGAATTCTGGGCTCTTGGTTCCACCCTCTGAGTAATCTTTACTTTTTAAGCTGTGGCTCCTTTTTTGTTGTTTGTTTAAATTCTTCAGTCAATTAAATACCATCCTTCCATGTTTTATTATAGGCAGAAAATAAAAATACAGGTGGCACCTTCAAAATTTTCCTTGGAAATCTCTTTAAACATAATCCCAAGTTCACCACTTTTGTCCACCTTATTTTATCCCTTCCCTTTTCTTTGTCCTGGAATAATTCAAAGTAGTCATTATATTATTTTGCTTGCCAAATACTAATGTATACATCTCTTATTGATACAGATGCTCTAAAAATAGCCACCATGCCATTATCACTATAAAATTTCTAGCCTGCTTTTTCCCCTTCTGAAAATTGTGTAAATAATGTTCCTGAGTGGTTAGGAAAGCATAAGTACCAAGATCTCTAGTCTTAACACTTATCTCAAGTCTGAACTTGTAAAAAATTCTCTGTGTAGAATCATATGCTAGACTCAGTGGCTTTTTGCTGTCTATTGCAAAATACAAGGATTTTTATTGAAAACTGGTCACAAATGACTGATAAATTTTCATTACAAAGATGCCTTTAAGAAAAGCAGTGCTTTCTTTTAAACTTTCCAAATGTCTGTTGTTTATTCTGTGGTGTGTGCGCATATGTGTATTTATCTGTGTGTGTTGTGAATACTTGAATTCAATAGGGAGCAGACATAGCGAGTAGGTGCTCAGACCCGACCCTGATGAAGACCGAGGACCTCTATAAACCTGTGCCTTTTGGCAAGTCAGAGTCCAGGATTTGACACATATTCTCTAAGAATTTCTATAGTTTTTTGGTCACCAAAAGGCACAGAATTCCCTCCATGGTAAGGAAGAGTTGACATCTGAGGACACAGAGCTTTGCATACAGCACTTAGTCTCTTTAAGCCAGTTTGCAATTCTGTCTCCTTGCAGATGTGCATTTCTCCATCCCTTCTCAATTTTGCACAACTGTACTGGGAGTTCATCAAATCTGTGACAGGATACCGCTTTAGTGAAGTTATTCCCAGGCCTTAAATCTAATCAAGGAACTCCCACTTGAGTCCTCCTCCATCCCAATCTCAAGCCATCTGGGGAGTGTGCTTCTACTACAGTCTGGACTTATGTTTCAACCTAAGTATTATAGACTACATAGCACATGAAAGTGAATAACCTAATTTCCTCAGATTTCTAACTGTATTAGATTATAATTAATGGGATACCAACGTGCTTTGGTAATCACTGAACGTTATCAAGTTTACCAAAATATATTCAGTTGCTCTCATCCTTTGCAAATATCACACTCCAATCCAACCCCCATAGCTACAAATAAACTCACAGAACCTCAAAAAAAAAAATTCTGATCCTTTCTCATCTATACTGAATGAAGACAAATCTTCACAGCTTTCCAAAATGTGTAAATATCATTTGTGTTGAATACAATAGTACTACTCTCGTACTACTGTATCTTTGTTATATAGAAAATGAGAATAAAAATAGTAATAACTCTTTCAAAAGATTGAACATGTTATCGATGAAATTATGTAAGTAAAAATGCTTACGTGAGTGCTTGATATAATTGATGCTAAATAAATATTGGCAATTATTACCACTAGCTGGGTCCTCGCTGAATCCTCAGTGCCTATCCTTTCCTCCAGGCCAGTCTCACTGGATTCCTGCTTAAAACGGTGAGTTAATCTAGCAGTAGTGTACTATTCATTTGAGAACATAGAGAAGAGGGAAACACATTTAAGACAAATAACCCCTAAATCTAAACACAGGGATTTTAGTCTGGCTTATTCTTACATACACCCTAAGCAGTGTCAAACTTATTTTCACTCCCCACAACTTATTTTCACTCCCCACACTTATTTTTACTCCCCAAAATGGCACTAGAGGAACATCTGGCTCTTGAGTAGGATGTTTGTGCCTGTGACACTGACTTTCTGGCCTATCATAATTGATTTCAGCTACAAATAAACTAAATATTATTTAAAGCAATATGCTGTGACTTGGGGATCATCAAAAGTAAAATGAGTTAAATATGGAATCAAGTCCACAAAGTTAAAAATAAAAAGGATATTATTTTTACATGGCAGCAGTTTAAGTTCTACTGCACAATTCAGAAGCAAAAAAATATGTTTTAACAGAAGGAAAGGGTGCCCTCTAGTGTTTTAATTAAAGATGAACAATTAAGCTCATTTGAATTTATATCTATATAGATATATATATTAGGTTCTCCACTGTGTATATACACATAATATATGTATATATATTAGGTTCTCAACTGAAAATAATATTATATGGAATATAAATCAAGAAAATAAAGTAAGCAGGGCTATTAGTATAAGGTGTTAGGAAAATACACGGTGTTTCTGATTCAATTTTTTTGACATTAAGCACAGAAAGGATTGGATGAAACATTAGATTCATTTATGCTGATTTCCTCTTCTGTTACCTAATAAAACACAGCTCCTCTGCCTCTGAGGTCTGCCCCAAGTTTGGGATTGCTACACGTTTCTGAATACTACTACAAATGTCAGTGTAAAAAATTACATAGACACATTTTTAACACGGAAATGTTGATTGCACACTACTACATTTCCCTTAAATGGACTGCTTCCATAAAGTGATAATGTTAGCCTCATTAGATCAAAACTTCATGTAAATGATGTAAAAATGTTCCATTAAACGTGGTCAGGATTTCTATCTCTCATTTCTATGAGAATAAAGAGTAAGATACTGTATTGTCAATTTCCCCCCTCATTTGGATACATTTTTTCCATGGCTTACTCAAGAGAGATTTACACAAGAGAGTAGCTGTGCAACGGTCTCCCCCATCTCCCTCACAGCGCGGGGGCTAAGGTGCTGTGCACATTAGAAGATGAGCCGTAAAACACAGATTATTTGCCATGTGATTTTTTAGCTCTCCGTGATCCTCTGCTATGTGCTGACGTGTGTCCCTGAAAATTCGTGAGTTGAACTCTTAATCCCTTACTACCTCCCAATGTGACTGTATTTGGAGAGAAGACCTTCAAAGAAGTACTTAATGCTAAATGAGATCTTTGGAATGAGCCCTATCTCAATATGACTGGTGTCTTTATAAGAAGAGGAGATTAGGACACAGACATGCAGAGGGAAAGCCTCGTGAGGTCACAGGAGGAGGCCACGCACAAACGGAAGAGAGATGCTCCAGAAGAAACCAACTTTGCCAACACCTTTATCTCAGACTTCCAGGCCCCAGAATGGTGGGGAAATACACAACTGTTATTTAAACCACTCAATCCTCAGGACTTTTTGTTACGGCAGCCTTAGGAAAATAATACATCCTGATGCTTTTTTTCTCCACTATGTAGAAATTTGAAATTTATTTTTTCAGAAAACATTACTTTCAAATAATTTTTGTGCTCCAGTAAAGGAAACTTAAAAATAAATGGTGATAAAGCACAACAGATGCTAAAAACATATCAGCAATCTTTTTTATCAGCTGGGCCTCTGGCTGTACTTTATCTCCACCATGAGAGTGTCCTCACTGTGTCCTCTTTTCTCCTCCTTTGGCCCAGACCAGCCGCACGGCCCCCTCCCTCTCAACAAATGAGTGGCTCCATCTGGCAGCAGAGGACAGAGAGCACAGGAAGTCTCCACCTTCAGCCACTGTAATCCTCATCACATACAGTTCTCTCAGTAGAGCTCAGGTGCAGAAATTATAACTCACATCTCACCTGAACTTATATTTGTAATCATGGTTCTAGGGCAACTAGCCAAAACTAAACCAGAAAACAATGTATTCTCACACCAGTCATTTAACATTTAAAAATAACTGTGATTTGGGGTGCCTGGGTGGCTCAGTCATTAAGCATCTGCCTTCGGCTCAGGTCATGATCAGGGTCCTGGGATCGAGCCCCACATTGGGCTCCCTGCTCAGCAGGAAGTCTGCTTCTCCCTCTCCCACTCTCCCTGCTTGTGTTCCCTCTCTCGCTGTGTCTCTCTCTCTCTGTCAAATAAATAAATAAATAAATAAATAAATAAATAAATAAATAAATAAATAAATAAATCTTTTTAAAAAATTAAATAACTGTGATTAAGTTGATAATAATTTGGAGAATCTTTCACTCAGTTTTGACTGTTACTTTTAACAAGACAGAAATGTCTCCAATAGATTGAGATATCTAATCTACTTTCCCACATTAGTATTTTAAAACACATTCTGTTAGACTGTATAGAAAATAAAAGGACATAATATTCTTGCGTTTATTCTTCATTTGTCATCTTTTTAAAAGAGAATTAGTGAGCACCTATTGTTGATCTTATATTGTAATACAAAGATGGATAAGGCACTCTTGATCGATTGGTCTTAAAGAGAAGCAAAGGAAGTAGTGCCTGGTTATGTAACTCTTTCACATAAAATGCGTTTTTCTGAGCATGCGCATGCACGCGCACACGCGCGTGCATGTGTGTGTGTGTACATGCATGCCTATTTCCTAGGGCTGCTGTGACCATCATACGAGTTAACATGTGTAAGAGTAACCTAATACAAATTAAGTGCTTAATAAACTGAGAAAGTGGTATAACCTGTATCAGCCCCAGTTTCTGCATCCATAAAATGAGACAAAAATATATGTACTTCACAGAGCTATTGTCAGGATTGAATAAGATAATGAATGTAAAGCAAGATTTAATTCTTTTTCATGGCTGAGTAATATTCCTGTGTGTGTGTGTGTTTGTGTGTGTGTGTGAGACATCTTCTTTATCTATTCATCTGTTGATGGACATCTCGGTTCTTTCTGTAGTTTGGCTATTGTGGACATTGCTGCTATAAACATTGGGGTGCAGGTGCCCCTTTGGAGCCCTACATTTGTATCTCTGGGGTAAAGTCCTAGTATTGCAATTGCTGGGGCAGAGGGAAGCTCCATTTCAACATTTGAGGAACCTCCATACTGTTTTCCAGAGTGGCTGCACCAGCTTGCATTCCCACCAACAGTGTAGGAGCGTTCCCCTTTCTCCGCATCCTCGCCAACATCTGTCATTTCCTGACTTGTTAATTTTAGCCAACGAAATGCTATTTTTGACAGGAAAATTTCTTTCTCTTTCTTGAGGTCATCAGTTTAAATGCTCAATTGGCAGGCTCATTATCCTTTTATGAATAAAACTACTACCCAAATGCAAGAATATTTTACTCAATGACATTCTGTAGTAAGAATTGTCAGGTATATTACTGAAAGATTATAATCACTACTAAATTTATACTTGACCTACAAAAATCTCAAGGAACTTTTCAAATAAAAATTGATAAATCCATGCTAGGCTGTTGGGAAACAACTACTTCTGAAGTATATTACATCAGCCGTCACTATTACAGATTTTTCTTTTTGTGTATATATAATGAAGATTATGTAAAAAAAAAAAAGTCAGAAAAATTGGAAACCAAAACACGAACTACTAATCACGAAATTGTTTTTACCTTAAAAGTCTCCCCAAATAAGATAAAACCCCTCATAAAATGTAAATAGATACATTTCACATTAGCATATATGACTGGGTTAAATGAATTGCTTTTTTCAAAATTAGGCATCTTCTGGCTAGTGCTGCAGTCTGTGTGTTGGTAAATGAGAGTAAATAACATTTTTTTTTAAAGATTTTATTTATTTATTTGAGACAGAGAGAATGAGAGAGAGAGAGCACATGAGAGGGGGGAGGGTCAGAGGGAGAAGCAGGCTCCCTGCCGAGCAGGGAGCCCGATGCGGGACTCGATCCAGGGACTCCAGGATCATGACCTGAGCCAAAAGCAGTCGCTTAACCAACTGAGCCACCCAGGTGCCCGAGAGTAAATAACATTTTTATTTGGCACATCTAATGGTTAAAATGCTGGGAATATTTTTATGTTGTGCTTTATAGTCTTCATGCAAAGCTTTTAAGGTTAACATTTACTCCATAGTTCATCACTGCAGAATTGGTAATGGGGCATCCAAGAAATTACAGCTTTTATACTTCTAATTGTTTTCACCGTACTTCCTCATTATTTGCTTGTATTTTGAACAATACTCTCCATGAATGGAAAAGATGTATGGTTTTCATAAATGTTTACATATTTAATCTGGGAACAGAGTTTTAGAAGGACAGAAGGAATGTCATGGCAATTAGAGCTTCTGGCGTGCAAATACTGTTGTTGCTCTTCGAACCCCTTTTATTTAACATCTGCAAGCCTTCTGAGACTGATTTTATCTTCCAGTTCCCATTAAAATACAAACAAACAAAAATAGCCCTCGTTATGACTTGTCTTGAATATGTCAACCCCATTTCTAGAAAAAGACGACTCTAGAAAATGATGACTCCAGCTCCTTGGAGTTTTATTTGTCTCATAAAAGTCATATGTTGAAAAAATCTTTAAATGTAGTGTTTGTTTTTTAAATCTAATGAGAATGATTTTCAAAGTACCCATGCCTTTCTATTACAGCATTTACCAGTCTCTTAAAAAAAGACATGCATATATTATCACCGTATTAAGTCAAGGAGAAGTAAGAGTTAGGTATGCAAATCCCATTGAAAATGGTATTCCAATTCATTACCATGTAGGGTAAAACAAGCACTATATAGTGCTTTAGGTCAGGAGGTAGGAAATGACAGCACAGGAACCAAATCTAGGCCTCTTGTTTTTGTAAACAGTGTTACTGAAACACTGTCAACTTCATTTCCGTATTGCCTATGGCCATTTTTGCACGACAACAGTAGAAATGAACAGTTGCAACAGAGCCTGTGGCTTTCAAAGTCTGAAATACTTAAGCTGCTGAAACTTTACAGAGAAAAACAAATTGCTAACCTCTGCTCTAGAGTTCCAAAGACCTCATAGAAAGCTTGAACACTGTTGCTGGGGCACATATTCTTAAAGAATGTTTACTTTGGGAAGAATATGAAAGATCTCTGAAATTACATGAAGGAAAATTTTTGTTTGTTTTTATTTCCTGGTCTTCACCTCACAGCTATATGGCTAGAAAATCTTATCAAGAAAACAAGCTGTCAAATGATGAAGAATTATTGATTCAGATATAAAGCTGCCAGTTATGATGTGCCCTCAGGTTGGTTATATAACTTCTCCAAACTTCAATTTTATTATCCAATGGAAGAAAAATATTATCTAATTCATAAGGTAGTTCTGAGTATTAAATAAGCAAATGCATACAAAGTACTTAGCACGGGTTCCAGCAAAGGGTAAAAACTCACTAAATAGTAAATACTTGACTATACTGGGGGCTAATTCCGTGGTCTCTGAAAGAGGAAGAGGAATGTTAGTGTTCACATTCATTAGTAACGTTTGCATACTAACACAACAGACTTTGAACATTTTTCATATGCCAGGCACTTTGCAATGTGCTACAAAGATATTTATTAAATGTACACCTTCTTAAGATACCTCATTATAGGGGCACCTGGTTGGCTCAGTCGGTTGGGCAACTGCATTCGGCTCGGGTCATGATCCCAGGGTCCTGGGATGGAGCCCCGTCAGGCTCCCTGCTCAGCGGGGATTCTGCTTCTCTCTCTCTCCCTCTCCCTCTGCCCCTCCCTCTGCTCATGCTCTCTCTCTCTAGTAAAAAAAAATAAAATCTTAAAAAAAAGAAAAAAGATACCTCATTAAAGTTATTTATTTCTCTCTCTATTCCTCTCTGTTCATTTTGGAGATGACTTTGTTAGACAAGGGGTCATCCTGATTATTTTTGTCTGATGAGTTTAATGATATTAAATTTTCCCTAGTACTGAATTTTCAAAATAAATCCCTAGAGGGATGCCTGGGTGGCTTACGGTTACGTGTCTGCCTTCAGCTGGGGTCATGATCCCAGGACTCTGGGATCGAGTCCCACATTGGGCTCCTTGCTCTCTCTCTCTCTCAAATAAATAAAATCTTAAAAAATAATAAAAAAAAATACCTAGAGATCCATGTAGAGCTTTAAAAGTTATATCCCCTTAATGACTCACCACATAAAATCAGTCTATTTGCTTACAGTGGAGGAAAGCGTAATCTTGTAGGTTTCCCACTTTCCTCTCCTTGCCTGTGTCAACTGACTCTTTTCTTTTTTTTTTTTTTTTAAGATTTTATTTATTTATTTGACAGAGAGAGTCACAGCGAGAGAGGGAACACAGGCAGGGGGAGTGGGAGAGGGAGAAGCAAGGTTCCCGCCGAGCAGGGAGCCCGATGCGGGGCTCGATCCCAGGACCCTGGGATCATGACCTGAGCCGAAGGCAGACGCTTAACGACTGAGCCACCCAGGCGCCCCCAACTGACTCCTTTCTTTCCAGAGCAGAGGTTCTTAAATAAAATTATCAGGCATCTCAACCTGGTCGATTTATTTTTTTTCTTTCATCTGATCTAATTATAAGTATTTGTTTAAATTTACAATGTCCCAATTGGGAAGAGCAGCAGCAGGTATTTTTGAGCAGATATTTAAACGGTAGTATATACATTCTTTTAAAAATAATGGGACTAAAAAATTTCCTTCTCTTTTAATGATAAACTTAATAATATTATGAAAATAAAAATGTACCACTTAATAGGTCATTGGGAATCACACTATGGATACACTGGACTCCATCTAGTAATATCATTTGAGTTTTAATGTACCAGCTACATTAAAATGTAAACATTGTAAGCCAAGGTTTAAGTTAGAGTATACATTTCCAAAAATATTTAAAAAGTCAAAGTGCAAAGAAATGAAACATTTTTCTTAATATAGATAAGATATATGTCTAAGAATTTTTTTTAAATGCTGCTTAATCATACTGGTATAACATTTATACCTGACTATTGCAGTTTCTTAAAATATTGTTATAAAATTATTTTAAAAGTTGGGAAATGGTAATTCATAGTTACTTAGTATTTGTTAGTAAGTATTTGTGAAAGAAGTATATTTGGTTGAAGAAGTAAATACATTAAATTACTGAAAACCATTATTCATGCCTCCCAAAAGCCTCCCATGGATACAGTTATTACTGTATCCATGAAGCTTTCACCCAAAAGGACATAGTTTTTTTGAGTGAAGTGATGCCAAAATTCAAGTCCATGACTTCTCCACAAATGACTATTGACAATGTCTCTGCATATTTGTAACTATAACCAGTATCTCATATATCTCCCATCAGAACAAACCTTTATTTACTCTCTCATGTTGATATTTGTCTACACATTATAAAGTCGTTCTCATTACCTAGGATATTTTACTTCATTTCCAAATAGTGCTGAGCACACTAGATGCATGAGTGCCCTTCTTAAACTGACCTCTATGCCATCAGCACTGTCATTCTTCTTCTTTTTCCTCATTTATTTTTCTTAAGCTTCAAACAGGCTAAACTAATTCTGCTTTCCCGAACAGCCCATGCTCTGTAGTATACTCATGTATTTACAAACAGAACTCATCCCCATCTGTTTCGTGTGCTACTGAAACTCCGAGACACTGATGTATCTCCTTGGGGAGGTTTCACCCACCATCAATTTTTTCTTCATCTGCTTCAATAAAAAAGTACAGGTTAAGGACCTCATACAGAGTTAGTATAATATGGGCTCCATGTATAAATACATCCACTCTATCTGATTCTCACCCCATACTCTATACTCTGTACCTTTAGTATTCCATGAAGCACTATGAAATTCGATGTTTCCCCGTAATCATCACCAGACTTTTAATTCCCAGAAGGCAAACTGTCTGATTTGCTTGCTTGACAATTTAGTACAAGAGCAAGTAAATATATTTAGAATAAAAATAATGACAAAACTTAAAGAGGGGAAAATGCTACATTGATAAACAGCAAAAAAGATACTATAAGAAACCTATCTTTAACAACTTCGTTGAATTAAATTTCTATGCAATAAAATTACTTTTTTTTTTTTTAATTTGAGAGAGAGAGAGAGAGAGCACAAGCAGTGGGAAGGAGCAGAGTGAGAGGGAGAAGCAGACTCCCCGCTGAGCAGGGAGCCACACACACAAGGGCTCGATCCCAGGACCCTGAGATCATGACTGAGCTGAAGGCAGACACTTAACTGACTGAGCCATTCAGGCACACTTAAAATCACCCTTTTTAAGTATACAGTTTGGTGAGTTTTGACAAATGTGTGTATTCCTATCATCACCACCACAATCAAGATTTCAAACATTTCTATCATCTCAAAAATTCCCTTATGTCCCTCTGTAGTCAATCCCTGATCCCTCTCTTGACTCCAGACAAATACTAAAATGTTTAATGTCACTGTAGTTGGCTTTCTCTAGAATTTCACATCAAGGAGAATATACAGTATAGAGCCTATTGTGCTTGGAACCTTTTACTTAGTGTAATGTTCTTGAGATTCACTCATTTTGTTGTATTAGTAGTTTGTTTCTTTTAATTGCTGACTAATATTCCATTGTATGGGTATATCAAAGTTTGTCCACTCACCAGTTAATGGACATTTAGGTTATTTCCATTTTTTGGCAGTTATAAATAATGTTGCTATAAACGGAGCATACCAGTCTTGGTGCAGACATATGTTTTCATTTCTCTTGAACAGACACATAGGAGAGGAATTACTGCTTCTGTGGTAAGTATATATTTTGCTTTTTAAGAACCTATCAAATGTTTTTTTTTTTTCCCCCAAAGTGGCTGTACTCTTTTATATTCCTAGTAACAATACATGAGAGTTCTAGTTCCTATTTATCAATGTCAATACTTAGTATTGTGAACGTGTGGATTTCGCAGTTTTAATTTCCATTTTCCTGAAGACTAATGATGTTTGACCTCTTTTAATGTGCTTATTGGTTATTCATACATTTCCATTTGTGAAGCGTACCTTTGCTCTTTTAAAATTACACTTTTTTTTTTAAGATTTTATTTATTTATTTGACAGAGAGAGACACAGTGAGAGAGGGAACACAAGCAGGGGGAGTGGGAGAGGGAGAAGCAGGCTTCCCGCGGAGCAGGGAGCCCGATGTGGGGCTCAATCTCAGGACCCTGGGATCACGACCTGAGCCAAAGGCAGATGCTTAACGACTGAGCCACCCAGGCACCCCTAAAATTACACTGTCTTACTATTCATTGGCAATGGTCCTTTATATATTCTGGAAAGATGTTCCTTGGCAGATATATGTTTTGCCAATATTTTCTCTTATCCTTGTCATTTCATTAATAATGACTTTAGAAGGACAAAAGATCTTAATTTTGATGAATTGCAACTTAGTATTTTATTAAATGAAATATATTTGCCTCACCTAATGACACAAAGATTTCTCTGTAAATTCTTCTAGAGGTTTTATATTTGTGGTATTTCTGATTACGATTATGATCCATTTCAAACTAATTTTTGTAATGCATGAGGCTGAGTCTAGGTTCATTTATTCCCTTAAGGATATCCAGTGGTTCCAGAACCATTTGCTGAATACTATCCTTTCCCCACTGAATGATCTTGGCATCTTTGCAAAAAAACAGTTGACCATAAAATGTGGGTATACATATATATTTACTTTCAGTCATGTTCCATTAATTTATATTTGTGCCTTATGTCAATACCACACTGTTTTGATTATCCTAGTTTTATGGTAAGTCATGAAGCCAGGTAATAAGGGTCTTAAACTCTTTTCTTTTAAAAAAAAATATTTAGACTATTCTAGGCCCCTTAAAATTTTTGTGTTACAACCTAATTTTTCCTAAAAATAATTTTTAAATGGTCTAAATTAGAGAATAGCTATCGGTCATTCCTAATTTCATATAAAAACGGGGCCCCCAACAACCTGTCACATCACTATCAAGTTCATGGATTCTTGTCGGCTTATTTCCCAAATTCCAGCTTCCACAAAGAAGAAAAAGCTTGGCATTTAACCCAGGGGAAAGCTAATAGCATTACTTTCATTAGCTAACACATTTATTTCTAATTTTCCCTTGAAATGTGTCTTGAGAAGGAATTTGGTACTGTGTCTGAAACCAGGGAAGTGACCTATGGCTTCTTGGGAATGACTACACTTCATGCAACTCGGGACACTGACTCCACAGCTTCTGCCTAATTCACATCCCTGACTGCCCCGCTTATTTACCTTCCCAGGAATCTTTATAGACATGCTGCTTCCCAGACAAAATTAGAACAAATGCCTTAATAAATGTTTGATTTGTAAAATTTTATGTAAAAACATTTTGTAACATTAATTACTTTAGAGATATTATAACCATACAAATGCCACACTGGAAATCATGGTAACTATACTTAGGGATATTAATTTTTAAATAAGAGCCATGTTTTGTACATCTGCGTGTGGTTGACAATGTCCTGCCTTTTTTTGCAGTTTAATAAATGCAGAGATAGTATTAAGATTTCTCCACAAAGTTCTACATGATTATAATTTATGTAAAGGTAGCTGATAATTATTTTAATGTTTTTTATTAATAAAATTATCATGTTCCTTGTAGAACTAAAAATACAAAAACATTAGGCAATTAACATAACCCCAAATTCCATACATAGGAGCATGTTGCTTAAGAAATCACTAACTACTTTAAAAATGTGATGTGAATGGGGGCGCCTGGGTGGCTCAGACGGTTAAGCGTCTGCCTTTGCTCAGGTCATGATCCCAGCCTCCTGGGATCAAGCCACACATCGGGCTGCCTGCTGCTCCCCCTGTTTGTGCTCTCTCTCTGTCAAATAAAAAATAAAAAATCTTTTAAAAAAATGTGATATGAATGATTCGTCAGTTTTCCATATATCTATGTAATACAAATGATTTAAGATATTTTTGGAGGTCTAAATAGCTTTCAAAATCTTGACTGTTACAATCAATTATTCCTCATAAATGTTTCTTTGCAACACTTACTGTTATTCTAAGGTGAAATCCTCATACAAAGACTGCTAGGTCAAAGGGTATAAACATTTTTACAGGTTTTTATATATATTTCCTAATTAACTTCCAGAGGGTTTTACCAGTTTACTCTTCCTTCAGGCAATATGAGTATTACCTTTTTTCCAAGGTGGGTGGTCTTATTGTTCTTTAGTCTTTGGAACTGAATGTGTGTTTAGCTTGTAGTTTCTGCATATCCAAGTGTGTATTGTTCCTGTCAACGTCCATACTAAATTTAGATTGCAGCATATTTTTGAACATAGAAAAGTTTGGCAAACATTTCTTTTGAGGAGATAGATAGATAGATAGATAGATGATAGATAGATAGATAGATAGATAGATAGATAGATAGATAGATAGATAGATTATTTTTTTTTCGTGGAAATAGCCCAAAGTCAATCTTAGCTAAAACTGGTGAATGACTTAGTGATTTTTCTAAGTAACACTGGAAGACAACTGATTTTTAAATACGACTTATAAATGGGATTTAAAATAAATTCCCAAAGAGGACTTGTATAGCTTCCAAGCTTCACTTGGAAGGAGGGGTTATATATAGTATGTGTTAGCTAAAAAAGCCAGGTTTATAATTTTACAATTTTATAATTTTTTTGACATATTTGAGTTTGTATCTATTACTCTTTCATCTGTTCTATTTAATCTCTCTTTTTCATCCTTTCTTTCTTTCTTTACATTTTTTTCATTTAATATTTTTCTCCTCTTAGTTTAGAATAATGCACAATATTTCCAGCTCAGATGGTTAGCTCAGCAATTACAATATTCATACTTACAGTAGGATGAGGCTGAGGAGCAAGATGGTCTGACACTGGCCACATAACCCAGCACATGTACTGATATTAGAGGTTTCTCTGGTCAATAGCATGCTACATGGAATCTCGGCAAATTGCAAAAGGAGAGTTTCAGAGAAGACCCCTTGGGATTTGGAGTAAGGCCATTCATTCCTTTACTGGAGGAAAACTCTCAGTTTGCAAAGCAGCTCCTGTCATGCTACTGGCTCCCAACAGTTCTGTATGACAACGGGACACCGTAATAACTGAGTACTTATCAACATGAGCTTTCCTTCACAAAATGGTTGTTATTAGATTTGTTATGTCACAAGTTCTAGCAGGTCCAATAACATTGTAAAATAAAAATGGTACATTCAAAATTAGGCCCAAGTATGCATAAAAACATGAGTAAATTATGAACAGGTAGCCCTTTTCCTCAACTGATAACTAGGAGCTCATAAGGTATTCCCAAAAATTAACTGACAGTAGAGAAAAGGTCTCATCCAGGTCAGGGTCAGAGATGAGTTAGCTTGATATATCAGAGGTAGCCAGAAATGGAATCTTGCTCCATTGTATCTCCACTCGCACAGCTCCAAAGAAGTGCTACGAAGGGAAATCTTCTGTGTAGAAAGATGTTTGAAATAGTTGGTTTTCCTTGCATTCTTTGGGATATAGAGAGAATTTCAAATTTATTCTTACAATTGTGAATCTTTGTGGTCTCCGATTTATATGAGAATAGTATCTAATAGAGTTTTAACCTAGATATTCCAGAAGTTTGTTCTCGCCTTTTTTAGCAAATACCCCTCAGACGAAAAGTGGCTACAGGACTCAACTTACTATTTTGGGATTCCAGACTTCACTTGTTCCCTAGCCTAGTGATAGTTATCTCAAGTGAGGACAATCTTCCACGGGTGCTCTGACTCTGTGAAATCTAGCCTAATTCCAGGTAGTGTCAGAAGTCAGTATACCCCATAATCTATACTTTCCCTGTGTAAAAATCACTGACATTTTGTTTCTTGTATACTCATAATGTACTCAAATCTAGGAAAAAAATTTTAAAAATATTTATTTTTCAGATGTGTTTAAAGTCTTACCCCCAAAAATAAATAAAAAATAAACAGTCTCACCCTAATATGATTATTTTTAATCTAATAAAGAAGAAATGGGGGCTATCAAAATAATTTACTTTCAGTTATCATTTTCCTATAAAATTATTTTATATGTATTTTTAAATTTATTGTAATTTGTAAAATCTAGAATTCTTTCTTCCTATGAGATATTTTATAGTTTTCTATAAAGATTGATTCCATAAGAACGCATCATCTTGCCATGTTTAAGGGAGATTTTATTATATGCTTTGTCTACCCTTTGTTGCATCACTTAAATGGGAGAGTATTAGTAAAGGACTTGAGACTTTTTTAAGGTGAAGATACGAAGGTTCAACAAGGGTGCTCTTTAAGTAACATGCAGCCAGAGTTGAAATAAAGCAAAGAACTTCAATAAGGACATGATATATATAATAATACTATTTTAAAAGGACAAAGGAATGGTCCTTATGAGCCCAAGGTAATTCTGTACAGCTATTACAATTCGTACATTATTGGTTACATTTAAAACTCTGAAATATTTTGAAGAAATGTAACATTTTCACAAACTATGATAATATAAGAATTCTCACTCTAATAAAATGTACCATTAACGGGGCGCCTGGGTGGCTCAGTCGTTAAGCGTCTGCCTTCGGCTCAGGTCATGATCCCAGGGTCCTGGGATCGAGCCCCACATCAGGCTCCTTGCTCAGCGGGAAGCCTGCTTCTCCCTCTCCCACTCCCCCTGCTGTGTTCCCTCTCTCACTGTCTCTCTCTGTCAAATAAATAAAATCTTAAAAAAAAAATGTACCATTAAAACACACAATTATATAAGTTATTTCATTTTTGGAAAGATAAGATATATCTCTGAGATACTTCCAAGAGATTTTGCCAAAGTCATGCTATGACATTTTGTGAAACACATGGGTAAGTATTTATTGTAAGGGAAATTCCAATTAAATCATGATTTCTAATGTTCAAGCACTATTGTCACTAATCAAAAGAAAGTAAGATCATATGCTATATTTTATAAACTAGCATAATAGCATATGACTCTCCAAGTACTTCCTTGTGCTATGTTTTTTTAAAAGTGCATCAAATTTGGCAATTTATTATAATGAATTTTTTGGTTGCTTATTACAGGAAAGGTATTTTTTAGGTATTTTTCTTGTTGAGATTGATCAGAGTAGAAAAATTGGATAGGGAAAAACTGATAATTCATGTTGCTCTTCTCTGAAGCCTTTCAGGTTAGTTGAGTGTAATTAGAAAGAAGTTATAGATATTTTAGAAGATCACTATGGCTCTAAAAGGATGGAGTAGGATGGAAGAACTGAGAACAAGGAGCCATGTAAGGAGGCACTGATTTGGCTTAGGTGGCAGGAGACAGTGACTTGGACAAGGAGGGGAGTATAGAATGGAAACAAGTGGATGGATTAAATATATTTTTTTCAGTTTAAGATGGAACTTATTAATGAATTAAACTGGTAAGGGAGGTGGAGGTAAAGATAAAAATTTGGAATAATTACTATTTTTTGGCCTAATATTTAAAAAAGTGTTATATAATTATTGGGATGACAAATTGGGGAAATAGTTTTGCTAAGGAGGAAACCAAATATTTTGCCCTGGATATGTGAAGTTTTAGATACAGAATGGTTATTTAAGTCGCTATGTCAAGAAAGTCCTAGACACATCTGCTGCTTACATTATGAATCAGACCTGGCTGCAGAAATGTGTGAGTTGTCAGTGTGCAGATGTTATGTAAAGCTAAGTTGTTCTCATATAGGGAAGGAATGCAGATAGGCAGTTAGGATTAAGAATGAACTTCAGGGCACTAGAATTCATAAATGAGTGGAAAAAGCAACAAAGGAGACTAAGAAGAGGACAATACATCAGAGAGAAGCACAGAGGACAGGGTATCGGAAAAGAAACAGCACAAGTTTAAAATGTAAGAAGTCATCAACTGATTTAGAAAATGCCTGAGATGAGAATAAAGAAGTGGTTGATTATACCCAAATCATCAACAAATACTCTCAACTCAACATTCAAAATACAGCCAGATCTGATTACTTCTTATCGCCTTTGCTCCTATTACCAGCCCCCCAATCCATACCACCATCATCTCGACTCTGATACACTGTGATAGCTTCTGTGATGGTTAATTTTATGTGTAAATTTGGTTAGGCTGTAGTTTCCAGCTATCTGGTCAAACACCAGTCTGGATGTTGCTGTGAGGGTGTTTTAGTTGTGATTAACACAATCAGTAGACTTTGAGTAAAGCAGATTACCATCCATAATGTGTATGGGTCTCTCCAATTAGCTGGAGGCCTTAAAAGGGAACACTGAGGTTCCTGAAGAAGAAACAATTCTACTTAAACCCTGCAACACAGAGACCTTGCCTGAGCTTGCCCTACAGATTTCAGACTTCCCAGCCCCAGAAAGAGTGTGGGCTAATTCTAAAATCTCTCTCTCTCTCCAAACACACACACACACACACACACACACGCATTCTGCTTCTGTGGAGAACCCCAACTAATATACTTCTTAAGTGATTTCCCTGTTTTCAGACATGTTTCTCTAGAGACTGTCTTCCATATATCAGTCACAGTAACACTTTTAAAACTTAAGTTTGATTTATCACTTCTCAGCTTTCTATGGCTTTCAGCAGCTTCCTATTTTAGTCAAATTAAAATCCAAAGCTGCGGGGTCTGGGTGGCTCAGACAGTTCAGAGTCCGACTCTTGGTTTCAGCTCAGGTCATGATCTCATGAGTCATGGGATTGACTCCCCCACTCCCTGTGCCAGGCTTGTAGCTCAGAACCGAGTGTGCTTGGAAGATTCTCTCCCTCTGCCCCTCCCCCTGCTCACGAGCGTGCACATTCTCTCTCTCTCTCTAAAGTAAATAAGTAAATCTTTGAAAAAGAAAATCCAAAGCCATTGCCATGTCCTAAAAGGCCATATGCACATAGCACCTGACTTCTCCATAACACTTCTGGCCACATTTCCTACCATTCAACGTCTGGACAAATCTACTTCAGTCACACTCCCCTATTCATGTACGCATATTCCCATCTCAGAGCCTTTTTACTTCTTGTTTGTTTTATATGGGACATTTGTCCCCAGGTAGCCCCATAACTGACTCTCTTGTTTCTCAAGGTCTTCAGGTCTTTTCTTGATGGCTCGTTCTCAATGACAAACAACCTCATTTTCTCAATGACATGTTCCCTGACCATCCTATATAAAATAACACCCATCCATATTTACTTTCTGTATACATTATCTTTCTTTCTTTTCATTTTAATACTTACAGCCACCTAACCCCCACACACATTTATTTATTTATATTCCATTGTCCATCTATTGCCACTAAGTTATAAGTGACTAGATACTGAAAGAGGAGGCAGTTAATATAATTTGACTATAAGAGTGAATAAATAGACGTTTACTGGTTCTTGGTTCCTGGTGTAGCTAGAGGTGTTCATCTGAGGGATAGAGTAGGCTAATAATTAAATTAATGGAAAGAGAAGTGACATTAAATATTATTGAGTGTAGTAAGTAGAAGCATGACACACACACACACTCATGATGTTCACATCCTAATTCCCAGAATCTGTGAATATGTTACCTAATATGACAAAAGGGATTTTGCAGATGGGACTAAGGCTAAGGAATTTAAAATGGAGAGACTATCCTGTACTATCCAGGTAAGTCGAATGTGATTACATGAGTTTTTGAAGAAAGCAGAGAACCATTTTCAAGTGTAATCAGAAAGATGTAATGACTGAGAAAGTGTCAGAGAAATTCAATGTTGCTAGCTTTGAAAATGGAGGAAGACCATTGACCAAGAATGTGGGTGGCCTCTAAAATCTGGAATTCTGACCTCCAGAGACATAATGATACATTATGATACATTATTCTTGTTTTATGGCACTAAATTTGCGGTAATTTGACTCAACAGCAAGAAAAATCAAATACACAGTATAAGATGAGCAGACATTGGGAGGATCCTAGTGATCCTAGTAAATATGAATTAATTTGTTCCTTGATTCATTCAACAAATACTGATCAAGAATTTTCTATGTCTAAGATGCTTACCTGGCACAGAAATTACAGTATTGATTGAGGTAGACATGCTTCTTTGCTCTCCTAGAGGTTGAAAATCAGTAAGAAAACCATTAATCAAATCACTTTAAAAATATAGGATTACGAACTTTTAACAAATTCAGTGAAGGGAAAGTAAAGGTAGCTTTGGGAATATATCCCATGACAACTAAAAAGCAGAAAATAAACATGCAAGGGGAGGTAAAAATATAAAGACTATTCCAACCCAGAGAAATGGTATAGTCAAAAGCTATGAATCGGGAAGCACAGCGTCAGCAAAAGGGAAATAATTTTCATGTGGTTGGTATATATTGAGGGATGGAGGAGAGGGATAGAAGATGAAACTAAAGAGTTTGGAGTCTATTATTTCTATTACTGTATTTGAGTAGTAAAGTTTTCTTTTATCACACATTCTGCATTTCAAATTTAATGTAACTTATAACATCATCCCACAAATGGAAAATTGAAATTTTGCCACTGCAGTAAAAACACTGTTTCCTGATATCAAAATTATTCAGAACTCTTAAAAGAAGAACAAATTTGACTGGTTTCACATTATATTATTTATAATAATATTTAAATATGAACATATAAAACAGTGTATCAGTTTTTTCATGCTTAAAGTTCTTACTGTACCTATAAAATCTAAATTACTGTACAAATTCAAGGCAAACAAAACGCAAAAGCAATGCACTTCAAGGTATCACCTTATTTTAATATAAAAGGTAATGTTGTTTAGGAAATACTAAGTTCTAACTCAATTCAGGAACTTTAATAAATGTACAGCCTAGGATCTTTTGAACTTGGGATATCTATACTTCCTAAAAATAAGTCTGTAAATAGGTCCAGTTTTCACTATTCTTCTTTATTGGCATTTCTTTGAAAGCTTTCTTAGAACATATTTCTAGATTAACATCTAGTATTATTACAATGAAATGGTTTATATATCAATGTATTTTAACTATAATTCCAGGACCATCTGTATTAGAATCACCTGAAAAATACTCTGGAATAATGTCATTCCCAACTGCACAGAAATCATAACTTCCAATAAACATTTTAAAAGTAACAATTAACAATGCTATTTAAAATAGAAACATATGTTTTTCACACTTTTTGTGAGAAGTGGCAAAATCACTTGCTGCTTTTAGTGCTAATTAAAATTTGTTTTTCTGTAACTATAGCAGAATTTAACTGATATGTAGTAGAACCAATGGATTTATTTTCTTAGAAGTTCAGCTGGCTGATGATCAAGTCCATGCCTCCCCAGTTCCCTCCCTTTCCATCAAAAATAGAAATTCCTAACCTTGACTGCAGAAATTTTAACTAGTATTTTTATAATTTCCAAAAAATTGATTGCCAATAACCTTGGACTGTTATGTGTTCTTCTTTAGATGGAAATTAAAGTTCAAAAATTTTTCAAAGAATATAAATTTTAAAAAACAGTATTTGAAAATAACATCACTCATATAAGTAATAGTTCATAAACTAACAAGTAACATGAAATGCTAGACTCAACATACACTATTACACCATGCTTATGAATCTTAACAAAAATCAAACATGCTAGATATTGGTCTGTGTCCTAACTTAAATTATTCCCCAAATGAGATCAGGAGACATGGGGTTCTCTGTGGTAGCTTATTTGTAAGTGACCTAAGGAAACCAACTGGAGAAAATAAAGAAAGAGAAACAAGAAAGGAGAGAAAGGCAATCTGAAGATGTATTATTGAGTGGGCATTTTGTGAGCAAGAGAAGCTTGATCTCACTGAGGACACTTGAGGGAACTGAGTAGAACGCACCTCAGACTGGCCCACCTCGAAACCCTGTCATCCTCTAATGGTCATGGGTTGCCCCTACAGGACTTAACTCTGCTACACTTCCAGGTTTGCTCTACCCCCATGTCAGAGGACATGAAAGAACAGCAGAGAAACAGCCTCAAGACAGAAAACATGAGGTTCCAGGTGGAACTGAAGACAGCTGCTATCAGGCTATAACCACTGGGCAGCTGGTTTCCCCAGCAATGTCTGGTACACAAAAGTTAACCAAGAGAGTGTGAGATGGAGCACAAAAACATATAGCAGGATCTCCCACTCGCACTATTCGCATCTACTTATATCCTCCCTGAAGAAGAGTCTTTCACAAAACTTTCAAAGTGGTAATCAGTTACAATCTCTTCAAAAAAAAAATTAGTATAAGAGGGTTAGTGGCACTAGCTATAATCCCCTCCAAAAACTTGTTGTAAAGTTAAAATTAATAGTCATCATCCCTGTTTTTCATCTACCATTCCAGACTTCCTTCACTCTAAGCCAGCATTTCGACATTTTTAGATTGTCAGAGTTTCATCCCCTCAGGGGTTGAATCCCATAGTTTCTTTACTTTTGCAAAAACTATGCTTACTGCTAGTGCCTATTTATTCTTATGATTAGGCATGGAGGTGCCAAAATATACTCCAATGAATCTACTTTTTTGCTTCCAAACATGTTCTTTTCTGGTGCTAATGTGCAGTCACTACTGTAGCTCATCATAGCAATTAGGATTGGTCACCTCTGCCAGTGCAACTTATTTTTCTGTTTGCCGGTTCACTGGCATGGGAAAGTCAAAATAACTAGGTAGTAATTGTAGCTTCTGGTTCAGTGGAATCCTTAATGCTTCCCAAGGGAAAGTATTGGTCTAGTATCTTAGAACGGGGCTTCCAATAGAGCAGAAACTAAAGATGTGAAAATTCCCCAAGCGGATCATTGTAAGTGATAGATAAGGGGGAAAAAAGCCTACTTCTACATCTTGATAACTAGGCCTATATATTGTAGTTCTTGGGGACACAGCCCTATGACTCAGCAATTGATTCAGTGCATATACTATAGTCTGGAGGACGAGTCTCTGACCTCCAGGGTTGTCTACGACCTGACACCTCAGTTGAGCTTTGCAACAAGCTATACCCTCTTCCAGCTGATAGAGAAAGATTATTTTACTCTGTATTCATATGCCCATTAAAACTCTTTTTTCATAGGTAGGTTCTTTGGTCTGACAAATATCTCTAAGATCTCATGTTGACAAATCAGGCATTCTGCAAGTCTTTAGACAGTGATGATGACAGATGCACTGCAGGCAATACAGCTAATGAGGATAAGCCTATATTGAGGAATGTCCATTCCGATGAGGTCAAATTATTTATTCTTCCAACATGACAGGGATTCAATGTAATTAACCTAATACCAAGTGACTTATTGAGGAATGGAGCCATACTGAGGGCTCAGCATCTGTCTCTGCTGAAGGCTTGCTGGAGATTCAGCAATGGCATTAGCTCGATCAGACTTAGTGAGAGGAATCTCATGCTGTTGGGACATGTGTTACATTCCCTCCACCAAAATCTTTCCTTTCATGGCTCCTAGAGGCTAAGAGGCGTGCCTCGTACAGAATGAGTCATGCCTCCTATGTTGTGGGTATTTTAGAGCAGGCATTAATGTGAAACTCAAACATTTACATATGTAGTGACCACTTTTTGTGAGCCCATCCACCGCTTCAAGGCCATGCCTTAGTTTGGATGTAGTGTGGGCATCAGTCCATTTTCTGCTACTCAAACATTTGACATTAACTCATCTATAAGCTTTTTTTTTTTTTGAGTATTTTCTTGATAAGATGTAGGAAGAGCCCAGGAATTTTTTGAGTGTTTTCTTACTCTATTAGCTACTCATAGGGAATCAAAAAGGAAAAGTCAATCCAAAGATAAAGTATTTATCTAATTACAGCTGCACGTAACTTGTCTCAATCCTAAGGTGAGCTCAGAGTACCTTCTAGCTTATGGCTCAGTTGCTGCCTTAGACATTGGACAGAGAGTATTTATTGACCATCATTACCTTTTTGATCAAGTATTGCTCCAAGAGTGTTAACTTTCTCAAATCTCTAGGGTCTAGGGGAGCACATGTCCAGTATGGCTCAGTGAGATTCCACAGATGCTCCATAAAGGTGGCAGAAAAGCCAGGGATCAAAAAGCAAGAGATACATAATAGAGTTGAGGTAAGTTTTTCTCAAGCTTTATCTGTATTTATATGATTGCTGCAATACTGACTGGACTCACAATCTTGGTTGAGAAGGCATAATATTCATCCAAGCAATGGGAGATATTTATATTTTCAAATTCATTTCCTCACCTTATTTATTAACATTTATTATTGAGTATCTATTACATGAAAAATAATGTACTCTCAATAGTACAACATGTGTCAGGAATGAATCCTGCCTTCAAGGGTATTATAGTTGAATAAATGATTAAAATAATTGCATAATTTTTTAGAGTTACAAGGAAATGGGAGGTATAATTTTCAAAACATAAATACAGTGTTATTTCCCAACTGTTGGAATGCTTATATATAACAAGAGAGTATCCATGAAAGCTCTAAAATACCCTTATAAAATATCACAAGATTATGGAATGATTTAATTTATGGCCTATCTAAATGTGTTCTTGGAGAATTTATTCAAAAAAAGATAATCATGAGTAAAAAGTGAAAGAAATAATTTTATGTGAACTCAGGACCACGATATATAAACATCAAAGAACTGGATATCACATCAAATGTAATGATCTTTTGGTGGTAGAATTATGGATTATTTTAAATCTCCTTTATATTGTTATCTATATGTTAATTACAATTTTTTATAATGCATATGCATTTATTATATAATTAATGTATATATTAAATATGAAAATATTTAATTTGAAATGAGATGAAAAAATTTAATTAAAAAATAGATACACAGAAAGATCTTCAATCAAAAAAGCATATTAATGAGTGAGAACCTAGGGGTACAAAAGCACATCTCTTGCAGGGATTCAACAGATACTTTGTTTTGTTTCATCATATGGTATATGAAAAAGGCTATTAGGACACTTAGAATTGGATGTTTATTTGTGCCTAGATTGTGAAGTTAGGTACTATGAGTTTGCACTGTATCTTACAGTTCATTGTAGCTGGGGACATTTATAAAACAACAACAACGACGACGACAACAACCATAAGCTAGATTAGGCTTTAGGGCTGCTTAGAAGAATTCCAATTTTTTTGTCTTTTTGATTTCCTTGCCTCTTTAAAAATAGACATGGTTTTGTGCCTTGCTTACTCAAGGGACTGTAAGTAGAAGTGAAATGTGTCACTTACTGGGTGAAAGATTTAATAGCCACTGTGCTATTTACCATCTTCTATTCCCCCCAACAGAACAATGATTACACTCCAGATTGTGGAGGTTCTTTCAGCCTCAATTCCTAAGTGAGGAGATCTCAAGGTAAGAGCCCCACCACTTGCAGTTGACCACTGATGATGGAGAATGAAAAATAAACTTGTTGTTTCAAGCCATTGTGTTTTGGTTGGTTGGTTGGTTGGTTGGTTTCCTAAAGTCTCACGTATTTGACACGGAGCAATATTTTAGAAAGGTTAATCTGGGGAGCAGGTTTGGTATATGACAAAAGAAGTGCCAGAGGGCAAGGAGAAAGTTAGGAGGCTGATGATGTGTGCTGAGAGAGAAGAATGAGGGGTCGAATTAAGAGAACAGCAGTGTAAGTAAAAAGAAACATGGGCTTAAAAAATGATCTGGATGTAAGATCAAGTGTTAAGTCTTAATGCTTACTTGATGATGAGCCTAAGAAGAGGGAGGGATATAAATGAGGTATATTGTACTGATTTGGGGTACCTGGAAGGATTATATTTTATTAAGACAAATAAAGACAGCAAAAGAAGGGGCAGGTTTAGTAGATCATGTTCTTGTTTTGTTTGGAAATATTATTATTTAGGTGCTGGCAAGATACCAAGGTAGGAATGCTAATTAAGTACACATATAAATTTGCTGCTGGAGTCACAGTGCAAATTCAGGCTATTCTGAATAAATAGATTTGGAAGTTAGATACAAGGAGATGATATATTCACACACTGGATGATGTTATTTTTATTTTTTTATTTATTTTATTTTTTTATTCTTTTATTTTTTAAAATATTTTATTTATTTATTTGAGACAGAGAGAATGAGAGACAGAGAGCATGAGAGGGAGGAGGGTCAGAGGGAGAAGCAGACTCCCTGCCGAGCAGGGAGCCCGATGAGGGACTCGATCCTGGGACTCCGGGATCATGACCTGAGCCAAAGGCAGTTGCTTAACCAACTGAGCCACCCAGGCACCCTGGATGATGTTATTTTTAAAAAGGAATTAGACTGAAAACATTTATGCTGAAGTTGAGGTTGAAGAACGAGCTAAGAGGGACATCTCTGTGGAAAGTGAAGCAGAAGATCATTAAAGCCAAAGGGGGAACTAAGTTTCAAAAGGGATAAATTATGAAAAGTGTCACTGCAAAATGATAAAGGGAGATTAAGTATAAGCAAATTTGGTGAGAAGGAAGTCACTGATGATAGTAGGGAAAGAAGTTTCCAGAGTGTTAATGGAAGGTGTCAAATTTCCCTAAAGCAGAAAATGGCTGGGTTTTAGGAAAAAGTAAGTAGTGAGTAAAGAGACTGCATTTGGTCTGGAACTTGGCAAACTGATAAAATGTATGGTGTAATCTAAAATAGAAAAAATATTGTAGGCCAAAATTAAATTGCAATAGTAATGGAAAGAAAAGAAGAATTAATAGTGTCTCAAAGGGCTACTTTTTCCCCAAGTAAGGGATATAAGACTTCCTTTAGAGGTTGAATAAAAATATAATGCAAGTAAAATGTAAAATATATATAAAACATAAGCACACATTAAGTATATACTAGCCCCAAACTTCAGAAATATATAAATGTTCCAAATTCAACAATTTTTAAGTATTAATTTTTATTCTGAAAATAAAGACAGAAACAGAAATTGATAGTTTCCAAATTGCATAAATCATCAAACTCTTTCTAACAATGTTAAAATAGCTGAATCCTCTCATTAACGGATACATAATAGAAGCATTATTTCCTCTTTCCTCCAAAGACGACCTTACTGTGAACTTTTATTAGAAAGCCTAAATTGGATGTTTATTCCAGCACAGACATCAGAAAAACCATGTTAGCACAAATCTTCCAAGAGATTTCCATTTCTTTATAGGTAAACAATACACGATAAAAGTAACCTGAATTCAAAAGCCAATTTCCAAATATCTTTTTTCATGTCTTCTGATTTGTGCATTGGTTGTACAACTTCTAGGGAAACATGACAAGAGTTTCTTATTCATTCAATAAATTGACATATCTATGCTAAGAAAATATGTACACATAATTATTTAGAAGTAGCTAACCATTCACTTATCAAGGGGTGAAGTTCATTTATGCTAAGTGAAAAAAAAATGACTTACAATTTTACTTATATTAGTGTCAACAAAACATTGTGTGAAAAGAAGGAAAAATTTTAAAACATGTTACTTAACAAATAAAAATGTTACCAGGCTGGGATAAGAGACATTAAATATTAAGCAGTTGAACCCTCTCACTAATAGACTAGTAATGGAGCTGGGGGTGAGATAGGTCAGGAAATTATTCCCGTTTCTAATTAGAAGGACCAGGATCCCTGAATCACCACATGGAGGAGATCTTCCCATACAGAAAGTTGAGATGGAAATATCAGGCCACTGAGAAAAAAAATTTTCATTCGTATTTGAATCATTAATATTTAGGGATATTGACTATAGTTGCTAAGAGTACCCATACTAACATGGCATAAGATATATAATAAAATACAAAGAAAAAACTTTGGGGAAATAGCTATGCTTACCAACATTTTTGGCATTTGTGAGTATTTTTCAAGCAATGTTTAAGAATACACAGAAGAAATCAATTTATTATTCAATTATCAAATATTTATGACCATGTAATATGTACTGTGTGTGGGTCTAGTCACTGGGTATACAGCAGTGAACAAAAACAAACAAACAAACAAACAAATAAAAACAATACAACAATTCTCTTTTCATGGTATTTATATTATTGTCAGAAGCTTTACTAAAGCCAAGAAGGTTCTTTTTGATTGGGGAAGTTCTTAGTTTTTCTGTAGGTTTTCCTGTTGCTGGAGTCATATTCAGAAAGAAGCCATGAAATATAACTAACTAGGTAAACACAATTTTACATTTTCTCTTGATTCCAGATTCTGAAATCAGGTAAAGAGGCTCCCCTGCTGGGTAGACAAAAGTGAGTAACTCTCACCTTCATTCACCCATGGCAGAGAAAGATCTGGTAGAGAGACCACCTAGGTAACACAGGGTGGATCTCAAACACATGGGATGAAATCTATTGTTCTTATATTTCACTAAATGAAATTTTTGACAAATGTTTGGAATTTGTAGGAATAAACAAATTAGGCAATTGAGAGGACAATTACATAGATTGTAAAGCTTCTATACTTAGATGAATATGTATTCCCAAACTTTAATACTGGCTGTCTCAGGAAAATCCCTTTATTGGCCTAAAAACATTCCAACTCTCACAAAGAAAGTTTTATTTATCGTTGGAAGTGACACTAAAAGTTGCCCAATATTGTTTATATTCTTAAAATAAACGGTGTTCATCTCAAACTACATCCAAAAAGATCAATGTCTTCCACCATTGATCTATGTCTTCCACCATTTGAGTGTCACTCAAAATATTCTCTGCTGGTTGACAAGAACTTTTGTAAATTATCTAAGAATTCCTTAACTAAAAGTCAGTAATAACTTAAGGGATAAATGTAAAATTCTAGTAATAGGCATTGGAGATGACTTGAATAAATGGAAGGATATCACAAGTACTTGAGTGAGATAATTTAATACTGTAATAGATCAATTCTTTAAAAATTAAGCCATAAGTTAATGCAGTATTATTAGCAAACCAATCCAGCTGAATAGTTCAAAAACTGGAAATGTTTAATTCTAAAGTATACATGAACAAAGAAGGGTCTGCAATAACTAAAATAATCTTTGAAAATCTGAAGAGTACAAAGGGTATACTTGACCTCTTATATTTGAAGATATGCTACAGAGTCCTTTTTTTTATGATACAGAGACTTTAGGGGAAAACATTGTGATTTTGATGAGAGAGAGACACACACACAGTCTAATGGACCAGATTGAGTTAGAGAAACATACACACACATAACATAATATTAAAATGTAACATCATAAATCTAAGAGAAAAATATATATTTTTTAGTAGGAATTTTGGGAAACTGAATCATCTAGGAGGAAAAGAAAACTGGATTCCTAAATAAAATGATATGCAGAAGTGGGACTCTACATTAAAATAAAAAACCTGATGCTACTGGAAGGAAAGGCGAGCAGATAACCTTGTGACAGAAGCATTGAGAAGAGTTCCTTTAAAAAAATCAGAGGGGCCTGGGTGGCTCAGTGGGTTAAGCATCCAACTCTTGATTTCAGCTCAGGTCATGACCTCAGGGTCGTGAGATCGAGCCCCACGTCAGGCTCCACACTCAGCAGGCAGTCTCCTTGAGATTCTCTCTTTCCCTCTCCCTCTCTCCCTGCTCATGCTTTCTCTCTCTAAATAAGTAAATAAATACAAAAAATCTAAAAAATAAAGTAAAAAATTAAACAAAACAAAACAAAATCTTCAGGAACATAGAAAGCTGGAAATGCAAAATCTTGGTGAGAAGGAGTAGGAAATAGCTTAGGTTTTTAGACTAAAATACTCTAAAACTACCTGTAATCCCATTAGGCATTATTTAGTCAAAATAAGAATATCTATACCCAATGACACAGAAATTCCAATTCTGGGGAAATATCCTAGGAAAATACTCACACAGTTCCATCTGAACATGTATAAAAATGCCTTTTTTCAATATTGCTTTTAGTGTTGGGGAGGTTGGAGGTAACTGGAGATCTATCACTTTTTAGAAGCAAAATATTAGACATGCATATGGCAACAAGAATGAATCATGTGAACATAGTACTTAGAGAAAACATAAGAGAGAACGAGATAAATATTATACAATATTTTTTGTCCCACAAAAACTATAAATAGCATGAATGCCAATGAAGAATAGTTAAATAAAATGATTGCATTTGTGATATTGAATATTATGCAAAACAACCTATGTCATTAGATCTGGATGAATTTGCATGGTAAGTTGTTAAGTGAGAAAAGTAACATGGAAAGAAAATTCATAGTACTATAGTGTGTTTTTTAAAAGAAGCAATTAAATAACAACAACAACCAACAGAACACCAAATTCCGAAGTGCATATAAGTATGCATACACGTATGAATGTATGAGCAAGGAGTAAATTGAGGAGCAACACTCAGCAAAATACTAATCCTGTCTACCTGTAGTGGTTAGGCTAGGGAATAAGAGATGATGTAAGGGAAGGGGGATAAAAAGATGTTAGCAAAGAGACAACTAAACATATTTAAGGAATAATAAATAAATATTTTTTTAAAAATTCTAAATCAGAAGAGGGAAGAGATTTAACAATACACTAGAAACTTCTAAGAACTTCTATACTGGATACAAAGAAATGAATTGGCAAGATTAGCAACATAATTAAAGAAGATATTTAATGCACTTGCTTGTTTTGTTTTGTTTTCAAAGAGAAACCTTTTTGGAAAGAAAGAAATGAGATCATCAAAGACAGCACTAGGAAGCCTCTGATGTTGGATTAACAGAAGCTAGGATCAAGGTGAAGAAATGGGATTGTTGGTAGGGACAAGCTAAGCTGTTAGAAAATAATGATGGCACCACCTCCGAGATGCACTGGGCACAGACCTCGTCCCCAGCCATCACTTGGCATGAAATGCAGCCAGAGTAAAATGTAGGCATTGTCTTAGTGGGGTTTGTAAAAGGACAATTGTGTCCTTGAGGGAAGGGAAGCCATGTACCAACTAGTTTTGACATAGTACCAAAACACAGAGATAAACAAAACAAAACCTTGAGCAGTGATGTCTCGTCCCCTACTCCACTGTGTTCCACATGGCAATTCATCCCAGTAGGATTCTAAGTTGACATGAGCCCTACTAAGCTCCCAGTCTGACAGCCACTGAAGATACTGCCAGGCTATCAAGTGTGGTAATGAGAGGGGAGGAGATGTTCCCTAGGCATGACTCAGAATCTACAGCACCAGAGTTGATGCAAGAGGCAGCTGCTTGAAGCATGGACCCTATGCCTAGTTAGCAGCTTCCTTAAACTGAATCAGCCAACTATCAAAATGAAATCAGGTAAACATAAGCTTCTCCCTTTGCCTATAATAGAAGTATCTAAAGAGTGGTCTCTGATGTCTCTGACAGAATACATTAGAATTTCCAACAAGGAATTGAATGGAGGCCAATAAATTATCCTAAATTTAAAAGAAATACATGAATTTTCAAGAAGAACAATGGCAAGAGGAACAAATTAGAGAATGGAACTAGTTATGATATGTGTGTATTAGGAAATCTGGAAAAAATGGAAGATAAGAATAACCAACAAAAAAATAGAAGAAACTTTATTTTAGGTAAAAGAAGACATGTATCTTCATAAAATGTCAGGCAAAATAACTGGAAAAGTGTGTGTGTGTGTGTGTGTGTGAAATTTTATATTATCTGACAGAGAAATTCAAAATATAACCAATTTCTTTCCAGAAGGTATTACTCTAATTTATACTCAAAAAACAGTTTGAACAGACCTAAAATGTGATGTATATTTTTTCTGATATTTAAAAACAATGTATTCTTAAAATCAAGTTATACAAATACATTAATATAAATGTGGATACTAAAAGTTTCCTGGAAACTTGGTGCGGTTAGAGATTAATAAGGTGAAAAATATCACCTGCACACATTTCCTAATAAAGGCAATAGAGTAATTGTATAACTTGATGGGGCTGATACAATGATAATTTAACACAAAGAGTAAATGGTCCTATCAAAGTGGCTATGGCCAAATACTCCCTTTCATCTGAAGATGAGCACGGCCTTGTGAATCATTAGGCACAGATCAAGGGTAGAAAAAAAGGCTAGCTGCTATAATGTATATTTGATTTCCTAAACTAAATCCTAGCCTTTAATCAGTAGGCAAGTGGCCAAAACCTGTTGAAGCAATAGAATACTGACTCACTCTATTTTGGAAATTTTTAGCTAACCGTACAACTTATGTTGTAACAAAGGCCACAGTTCCATCCGGAAAATAGCCTAGCTCTGTGAAAGGAACTGTAACTGTTGCAGCCATGCAATATAGCCATATTTTAATAATACTTACTCAGGTTATTGGGGAATTTCTGAATTCTTAATTGTTTTGAGAAATCAATTTATTCAGTAAAAGAGTTGAAACAAAATGAATTTTTCTCAGTATTTGCCTAACATCTACAAGATTACGTATTATAATTTTAACTACAAGATTACATAATTTCTAAACCTTGTAATATCAATGTCTTCTTTAAATAAACAAGAAAAGACAAAACTGTCTTGTATTAGAAAACAAACAAAAATTATAAATATTCCTTTTATTCAATATTTCATATTTTTGAACTTTGATTAAATACCTTTAAATGCATTATGACCTTCCTGAGGTTACTGAAGCTTAAGTCTTTAAAACTGTATAGTTTTTACCCTAATGCAGAGAATACAGTCAAACAATTATTAAGGGCGCCTGGATGGCTCAGTTGGTTAAGCAACTGCCTTTGGCTCAGGTCATGATCCCGGAGTCCTGGGATCGAGTCCCACAACAGGCTCCCGGCTCAGCGGGGAGCCTGCTTCTCCCTCTGACCCTCTCTCTTCTCATGCTGTTTCTCTCTCGCTTGCTCTCTAATAAATGAACAAATTCTTAAAAAAAAAAAAAAAACAACAATTTTTAAAAGACCATGGAATTTCCTATAAAATTTAGAGTAGTTCTGTTGGCATAATAATATAAAAATTTACTTAAATGTTGTATGGATCAATTATTTAAAAAGATTTAAAAATGCAATATTGAAACAAAAGAAAAGACAACAGAAACAACTTAATTTCTGTGAATAATTTTAAAAGGCATTAAGTATATTATGTGAAGTGTTATAGTTACAGTGAAAGCTACCTTTACTTGGATTTAGGACGGAAAATTCAAACCCATGTGCTAATTTGTGTTGTTTATAGTTTGTATATTACCAATAAGGTTTTTAATGAACATGCATATAAAAATTTTTGAGTGGAAATAAGTTCATTTCCTTGAGACCAATTATGTTTCTGTTCTGTTTCTTTTCCCCATTATTTTTTTTTGTTTTTGTTTTTCAATTAGAATAAATTCGATACACCTATCTTCAAGTTCAATGATTTTTTCCTCTGCTATATTCAGTCTGCTAATAATCCCATTGAGGACATTTATATATATATAATATTTATATATAATATATATTATATATTATAATTATAAATATATATATTATAATTATATATATTATAATTATAATATATATAATATATATAACATTATATATTATAATTATAAATATTATATATATATATAGCATTTTCATTTGTCTAATTATATAGTTTCCATCTCTGTGCTGATATTCCATATCTGTTCATATTCTATACCTTTTCCACTGACCCTTTATAATGTTAAAGGCTATTTAAAAATATTTTTCCTAATAATTCCAACATCTAGACCCTCTTTGTATCTTGTTCTGCCGATGGCCTTATCTACTGAATGTGGGTGATTTTCTCTTGAGGGGTGTGCGTGTGTGAAAATTTTTTTTTTTTTGCATGCTAGACATTTTACTTATATGAACAATAGAGATTGAGTTACATAATCTCTATGTCTAGCAGTGGGCATGCTTCCTCATTTAGTTTGTTAAAGGTTATACCAAAGAACTTATGTGCTATATTGAAAAGGCTGCCCCAGGCCAAATATGATACAATTTGAGTTTTAAATGAGATAATAAATAAGACTGATTTGAAATCATCAAATATCTTTAAATTCATAATTTAATAATAATAATAAGAATATATAATTGGTCAACTCCAGAAGATGATAGAGAAGCAAATAATTACCTTTAAAATGAATATAAAAAAATAAAACTTCTGCCCTTTAAAATGAGCTATATAATTGAAGCATGTTTTTGTCTTTTTGACTATTGTCAATTTGCTACGTGCTATGCACCAACTGATCTAAGCATTGAAGAAAAGTAACTGATAAAAACACAGAGAGACACAAATTATCTCTTGATATAAAATGAAACAAAACGAAATACATCACTACCTAAGGTCTTACCAAAGGGATTGAACAGGACTCTAATGAAACTCTGGATCCAACTTCCAATATGCAAGAAATATGGGTGACAGGGAACATACTGAACTGTACATAAGTGTGCAATCAGAAAAATGCAGGCTGTGGGAAACTAAAATACAAAATGCCTCGAGCTTTTCAACAGGTTAATTATAAATGATGAAATGAAAACGATAGAAGGGAGACTTGTAGGTTAAACAAGACTTAAAGTCACATTAATTAAAACCAAATGGACAGGAAGGACTAAACTGAGGGTTGGAATGCAAACTTGGATGGTAAAACCATGAAGATATGAGAGGAAATGGTTAATATAAGAGTCAGGAGAATGGCTACCCTTGACAGAAAGACCAAGTTTTGAGACTGAATCTGAATCTACGAGGGACTTCTAGAGTTCTGGCTTAATTCTTTTTCTTTACTTTGGTGGTATTTGCCTCATTAAAACTTACAATAATTCATGAAGCTATAGGATTTGTTTTTTTTAATAGATTTTTGCATCTGTGTTTTATTTTACATTTTAAAAGTCTTTAAAAACTTAGATCATATTAGATATTTAGCCTTGATAATTCAGAAGGGGACTATGAAACTTACTGAAATAAGAATACAGAATAAGAGCACGTTTTTCTTTATGTGAGAAGATTCAAGAATATTAACATGTTCCTTTTTGAGGACAGTTTCTAAGAGTTCTTTATTGATGACTTGGTAGATCCTATTACCTAATTATTTTGAACAAGTACACATTATATTTTATTTATGGATGATTGTCATTTTAGATGTTTAGATTTCACTTGAAGCAAGTTTTTTTTTTCTTTTTTTAACCATAAAATGAACGAATAGGCCAATTCTACAAACTACATGTTTCACACTTGCTTTGAGGTAAATCAACTTTCACTGGATTAGCTTCTGTTCATAAGGTGACCAATACAAAAATGTCAATATGTACGGAGACCTTTTTAAAGACAACAGGAATGTACTATAGCTACCGACTGTCTTGTTGTTCTCTGACATAAACTCACTCAATATAGTGGTGAGTGACTTTTCCATGTACCTTCCTTTATTTTCTTGCCTGAAATCACACATTGTATACAATAGTTTAATTGGAATGCACTTTGCTCAACACATACAAGCAACAACAACAAAAGTTAGGGATACATTAAAATCTATATATCATTGTATTGTCAAAATATGTATGATTTTATTAAGTAACCAGCATACTGACGGCTAGAGCAGAAAAATACTTTAAGCATTATACCTTTAACTTCATTCAGAATAAACAACAATAGATTAGAAATGTTTGAAAGGAATTAAGCTCTCCATGGAAGTGACTTGAGAATGCACTGTGCCCTTTTCTCTTGCTGTGTATGCAAGAAGGTGAGTAGAGTGCAGGTTGGGTTCTAATATATGTTTGGCACTGAATATAAAGGTCAGTCACTGAGAAAGAAGAAGACATCAACTGTTAGACACTGTATTCCAACATGTAGAGTCATAGCCAAAGAATTTCATGAGAGAGAAAGAAAGAAAATGATTTATAAGTGCAATTTATTTGAAAATTACTTATTGTCTCTATAACAAAAAAGAAACAAAGATCAATATGTACACATTTTGACAAATACTGTATGATCTTACTTCTATGCAGAATCTAAAATCGAACCAAAAAAAAATAAATAACCAGTTGATTGGTGTTTGCCAAGGGTGGGGGAAATGGGAGAAGATCATCAAAGGATACAAACTTCCAGTTATAAGTAAGTTCTGGGCTCTTATGTACAGCATAGTGACTATAGTTAACAATACTGTATTATATACTTGAAATTTGCTAAGAGAGTAGATTTAAAAAATTCTCACCACACACACACACAAATGGCTATGTTAACTAACCTTAATGGGGTGAGCATTTTGCAATATATGTGACTATCAAATCATGTACATCTTAAACTTACACAATATTATGTGTTAATTATATCTCAATAAAGCTGAAAAATGCACATTTTACTTTTTTGCTGCCATGTGTGCATGGGTCTATTTTTTTGTATGTTATTTTTTTATCATTATTGCTTGTGTTATCTACGTTAACAAGCTCAGTGGGAAATCTCACTGTCTGTGGAGCTTTTACACTATTTATTTACTGTGTTATCATAATTTTACATTCTATGCATAAAGAATTCATTCTAGTTTAATTCCCCCCCCCATTTAGGTGTCAGACTCTCTGTTTTCCTCTAGATGGCAGAGTAGTACTCTAAATGTTAAAGATACCCTTTGTGATAGACATTTAAAACATTTATGTGTATTTGCGGGCCGTTTGAAAATATATTTTCTCCCTTCTACACTTAAAACAAAATAGGGTATATTTATGTTGTATATTTTTAAATTGGTGAATACAAAACATTAAAAAGCAAGTGAATATAATAGTAGAAAATTATTAAAACTATTACATACCTGATAGTGCTTGTAGTAATGTTATCTGGCATGTCTGTATTTACTGAAAAACCTAGAAACCATCCAAATGTCTTTTAATATTCTATATCTTACTTATAGCGTATATTCCCTACCATTCAGTTTTACAGCCTTTATTACTTGCATCAGAGTCCCTGATGAGAGGACTCTAAGAAACCCCTCCCTAGTGGTCATTTATATTTTTTCTGAGAATTTCCCATCAAGCTTTCAGGAAAATAATGTCTAAGGGCAGTGAGTCCAGGATGGAGTTTCTGCAAACACTGTGGGTAAGCGCTTCCAAATGTCCAGAATTTTCTTTCTCTGAGTTTCTCTAGCACTGAAGTGAAGCAGTGTGCTACCTGTCTATGTCCTCTGCAAACACAAAGGACAGATGTGATTCTGCATTCAGAGACTTAGAAACTGAGGGGGCCTTTCGCTCTTTCCCCATTCCCAGTCTGATAGCCTTAGGGATATTCTATAGCATCTATAGCCTCCAAATAGCCATATTTTACACTTTGCTATCTACTTCATATGTGAATTTGATTTATAGGTGGAACATTTAGATCTTTCCTGCTTTCTTATACAGAGCCAAAAATAAAGATGCCTAACATCTGATAGATATGATGATATATTTAGTGAATGAGATGGTAATACAAAACTTAACGACAAAAAGTAATGGTGGAATGTCTATGATGATAAATGTTTCAGATCTATAAAAAAAATAACAAAACTTACTAACAAGAGAAATTAATTTTCCTTTTTAGCTCATGAGCCAAATATATATTTTCAGTTGTTTAGTACCTGAAAAATGTAAGCAAAAAAGGAAAATAACTATGACTGTAAGGGGAATAAGTGAGAATTTCCCTAATACCTGAATAAAGCCATTTGGTAGAAAGCAGGCATTCTGGACACAACTGCTGCAAATGGACTACTCTTGTCCTGAATACTGCTGTCCCACATGTCCCCATACACAGGGGAAGGAATTCTCCAAGTCTTCAATGAAAATATAATTTGATATGAAAACCAACTATTCTTCCTTTTTTGTAGCAATATGAAGGTGCATTGCAAGACTACTTTAGTCTCTTCATTCCAATATATTGCTTGTAGGAAACTGAATAGGCCTTACTGAATGCAGCATGAAGACATTATTTTACAAAATATACCATACAGTGTGTTCATTTACCTGGTCAAATTTTAATAAAAATAAGAGTATTTTGAAGATATGATTTCATTAAATAAGAATTTTTTGTTTCAAATAATCAGATATTTAGGATTTAGTGTTAGATTTTTTTAAGAAAAAGAACTCGACTCTCATCTTTATATATGTAAGCATGGAAGTGATATATTTGTCTTACTTCTAATTATATATTTCATTTCCAATTATTTTTTCAAATCACATAAACTATTGTACAACCTATATTTTGGGCTATGTTTTTCAAAGGTAATCAACATGCATTAACTATTTATCAAGAACTTTCATATATCCCATCAGTTTAGTGTCCTTAAGGATCCTGAAAAGAATATATACCTATTTTATTTTCCTAAATATGAAAACTGAAATTCAGAGAAATTAAATAACCTGCTCAAGACATTAGGTAAATAAAATAACTGGAATGTACCTCCCGTAACTTCAGCATGAAAATCTAGTTAGCTTTCTATTCTTCATGTGGCCGCGATCTAATATTCTGACAGTCAGTATATCTCCTTCAGGCTGCAATACTTTTAGTAATTGGAATATCTTCCAAATTATCTAGATCTGATGAAATCAGTAGACCTTCCAAATGAAGCAGCTCCAAGGTTTTCCTGTGTTTGCCAAGTTTCTTAGAACTGCTGTTTCTCTGTTCACTTGGTTCACTTGTCTTATTAGTTGGCTATTGACTGTGAAAAAAGAATTCTTCTATGTCTATGAGAGAGAATCCAAAAGTTCCTTTGGATATTGTGAACTTCACATCTCTGGAGGAAATGTCAGGGAAATTGAAATTTCCATGGTTCATTGAGTACCTTGACCTTTCCGTTAGCTTTTCTAACTGGCTAAATTGTTCCTAATCTGTATTCTAACCTCACTTATGATGGCATTTATGACTTTCCTCTGAAATCTTCACATATCACTTAACTTTATTGTATTAGAAATGCATGTAAACTCTTGTGCATTACATTCATTTACTTGCTATGAACCTTCCTCAACAGGCTTTTAAAAAAGCAGGATTCCTCCTGACTTGTAGCTTTTATAAAGTCTATATTACCAACGATTCTTAGTAAGTTTTCAAGAACTGAATTGTTCCCAAAGTTATTTTAATTTAAATTCATTCAGACAGTAGAAATTTTTACTCTTTATAGATTGTTTAAGTTTCATATATATTGCTATTCATTTTTTAAATCTCAGTCACCAAATCAGTGAAATAAAGGAACTGAATTACTTGATTTGTAAAGATTCTCCCAGCTTTAAAATTCTATGCATTTCATAAATCAATGATTTTTGCTTACTTCATAATTAAGCTAGACAAATAGTAAAATTCCTTTTAGGTATCTATTTATGTATCTATGTTTCTATCTGATTTCACTGAAAGTTTAAATGTTGATTAATTCATACACACACACACTGATATTTACAATCAATGAATTTTACTCATTTCTTAGTACAATGTTATAGCTTCAATATTCTTATTGTATTTGCAAAGCATTAATTATCTACACTTAGAGGCAATATAATACTCTATTCTGCTCTTTGTTAATTGATTTGGGAGCTTCCTAATAAAATGTAGGCTTATTCTTAACTTAGAAAATATTTTTTACATTAACTCTTATAAGAAGATAAACTTTCAAAAGTGCGTTGTTGTTACTTTTCTCTCCTTTCTCCTGAAGTGCTGAAACTGATTTTCATTTTCTCTCTTATGTGAAAAGCAACACTTTTCAGGATCAGGTCCTTTATCCTGAGAAAATCATCTCCCTTTTCAATGCCCTGGACACTGATCATGCTATATTTCCAAAGAAGGGAATATCTAAATTGTCAGAAAACTTTCCCTGTGGCCTACTTGCCTGCCTACCTTGGTGCCAAAATCTCTCCCAGTATCCAGAGTGGTGTTCAGAGGTGCACCAACAATGAGTCAGGGTCCAGGAATTAGAAGAAATGAGTGAAGGACAATAGGGCTTATCGTCACCTTGCAAATAGCATGAACACCACCAAAATAAGGGGTAACACAGTTTAATTTTATTGCAATATTCACAGATAAGAGAGAAAAAGAAAGAAGAGAAATAAATGTAAGAGAAGAGAAAAAATAAATTTTTTTTAAAGATTTTATTTATTTATTTGAGAGAGAGAGAATGAGAGACAGAGAGCATGAGAGGGAGGAGGGTCAGAGGGAGAAGCAGACTCCCTGCCGAGCAGGGAGCCCGATGCGGGACTCGATCCTGGGACTCCAGGATCATGACCTGAGCCGAAGGCAGCCGCTTAACCAACTGAGCCACCCAGGTGCCCCAGAAAAAATAAATATTAAACACAAATATTCATTACTTAGCTGGTCTCATATAGAATTTTTTGTGATGACAGAATTGATAACTTAAGTTTTCAACAGTTGGAGCTTGGTTAAATAGTAACTTTGTATGATAAAGTATTATGTAATCATTAGAAGTAGTATTTACTAATACTATTTTTTGACTTAAAATGATTATGATAATTAATTAAAAATTAAAGTATAAATACTAAAGTGTGCATACTTTGAGCATGCACATGTCACAATCTACATATAACATTTATGATGTATAACATATATGCATGTATGCATGTATGTAAACACAACCCATACACATATATTACACTTAATATGCATGCACATAAAAACATACACACATACACAGATGTATAAGTACTCACATAGATTTACACATGCATTGAAAAAGACAGAGAGAAAGCAAATAAAAGAAAATCTTAATAAAGTTTACATCTGGGAAACAATATAATGGGTGATCTAAAATTTGTTTATGATTTATGGTATTTTAAATTTTATTCAATAAAAATAAAATTCTTTAATTACCAGATACGTGTATTTTAAAATGTATAGTAAAATAAAACTTAGTATTATTTTATAAATCCATAGTGTAGATTTATGAAAATATACTTTTAGGACAGAAAATATGTTTGTAAAAAATACCATTGATATGTTATTCTTTGAAGATTTTCAAAGTTTAGTTCATATGCTGCCTTTTTAAGAATAGGATATTTAGATAGATCGCTAGATGGATATACAGATGCACACACAGAGTGCATTTACCATAAACTGTAAATAATCTTTAAATCTGGCTATTGTGAAAGTTTATTAAAATCTGTGAGCAAATCATAAGATATCTTTAAAAAAAAGTAAATGCTTTAATAGTTTGAGCTCAATGAAAAACAGGAAACAGATCAAGAAAGCATATAATTCTCCATAGAAATCTTTAGAAAACACTAGCCAAACACTGAAAAATGCCCAGATGAATTTGTGCAATTTTTATAGTTCTGAGTAATAAATGTGGAACACACTATGTGTAGAATATACTACTAATTTTTAGATAATCTGAACTGAAAATTCTCTACTTTGTCTTTCTAACAACTGGTGGTATGGTTTATTGTCTGGCAGAGAATAGAAAATGCTACTCTGTGCTGGAAGTTTTTTATTTATAATGCACCTCATGTCTAATTCAATTCAACTAGTCCATTTTTTATTGAGTACAGTCTGCATTTAGCATTGTAGTAAGACACACACCTAGAAAACAGCCTTAAGTATAAGCTTTGGTGCTAGAATATATAATAGAGAGAGAGAGTTCTATAGGGATCAGAGAAGGTCAGGACTACTGTGATCTGGAATGGTTGGGAAAGAATTGTGATGTCCAGGAATGGGTCTATCTCATTTAATGCCATGTGTCCAGTGCCTAGGACAGTGCTTAGAATCAAACAGCTGCTGAATGCATAATTACAAGAAGTGGGACTTGACCAAGTTCTTTCATAAAGAAAGGGCTTTGACTAAGAAGTGGGACTTGACCAAGGTCTTTCATAAAGAAAACTTTACATCTGAAAATGTTTACATATTCTAAAATACATGCCAATCATTATAAATACACATTAGATACTAGAGTCTCTTTTCAGTAATTTTCATCTGTTAAAAAATATTTAAAACCCATCACTCAGAAAAGAAAAAAAAGTCTAGATGAATTTATTTATTTATTTATTTTTTGCTAGAGTTGTTTTTCGATAGAATGAATTATTTAGGATCAGATAAAGATTGAGAGACATATGTCTTGCGGTTTTAAATTTTTTTAGTTTGTAAGGAGGCCACTTTACAGAAATATATTTTAAGTATGAGATCAATATAAAAAAAAATTGTGCCTACCAAAATTTAAGCTCCAAGAGGTCATGAATCTTGCAGGGTCCAATGGAAAGTACGAATAAAGTTTTGAAGTAAATCAATGAAATACACTTTTAGTCTATAATATGTGACAAATGCTCTATGAAGTGCTTTACAGCAGTACCTTGTTTATTTCTCATAATTGTACTGGATATTAATTTTCTCCATTTCAATGATGAGGAAATTAAGACTCAAATTTTCCCAAATTTTACAGAGATGAAAGTGGCAGGTTGCCTAAATCTAAAGCACATTCTTTTATTTTTTATTTTTTTTATTTATTTGACAGAGAGAGACAGCAAGAGAGGGAATACACGCAAGGGGAGTGGGAGAGGGAGAAGCAGGCTTCCCGCTGAGCAGGGAGCCCAACGCGGGGCTCTATCCCAGGACCCTGGGATCATGACCTGAGCCGAAGGCAGACGCTTAACGACTGAGCCACCCAGGCGCCCCTAAAGCACATTCTTTTAGAAATGTCGCAATAGGGCGCCTGGGTGGCTCAGTCGTTAAGCGTCTGCCTTCGGCTCAGGTCATGATCCTGGAGTCCCGGGATCGAGTCCCACATCGGGCTCCCTGCTCAGCAGGGAGTCTGCTTCTCCCTCTGACCCTCCCCCCTCTCATGTGCTTTCTCTCATTCTCTCTCTCTCAAATAAATAAATAAAATCTTAAAAAAAAAATCTCCTGTAATTTCAAATATAAAAAAAAGAAATGTCGCAATAACTTCCTGAAACACGTCAAAATTAATAAAACATAACCAACACAATTTATAGGTAGTATAAAGCATTCATTTCTGACTAATATAAGCATCCTTCTTATAAAACTTCAAGTATCCTAGATTTTTACCCAATCTAAATCCCCCATTAAATATTCAATAACCTTAAGTTCTTCTACATCAGAAAGAGATTTAACTCTAGAGAAAAATGAGAAAAGATTTTAGCATGTTTCCTGCAATTTCTATGAATATAATGAATACTTAAGAAAGACTACTTTCTAAGTACTCCAGGCTTGGGGTTATCATTTGACACTTGAGTCAAAAACTAAAATGCCTATGTTTGACAGTGTTTTTTGGCGGTATAAGAGAAGTTAAGACTCATAGATAAAAACTTAAATGTTTCTAACTTCAAGGCAATGTTGTCTAAAATGTCAGAACATAAAAAAACATCCAACTGCTTGCTAAAATACAAATTTCCCGGCCTTCACATTGACATACTAATGATTAAGTCTGTTATGGATCTCAGAACCCTAAAATATTAAAAGAAAACCAGGATACTCTAAAACACTACCTAAGACATCTAAGTCTAAGGGAAAAAAATGAATGAATTCAATAAAGATTCAAGTTTGAAGGAATAAATTTGAAGCAGAGGGAGAAATACAGTAATAAGGATTATAAAGACTAAGAAAACAGACATAAATTCTTAGTGTATATTTAAGCTTGGAATTAAAACTTTAAAAAAAGAAAGCAGGAGTAAACATTTATAAAAATACTTTCTTTTTATTTCTCAGCTTTACGGAGGTATAACTGAAAATTGTAATATATTTAAAATGTGCAACATGACAATTTGTATGCATATACATTGTATAAGGATTCCCACCATTCCATTAATTAACACAACCATCACCTCATATATTTACCTTTTTTTTTTTTTTTTGGTGTGTGTGACAGCAAAATGTTCTACTGTCTTAAAAAATTTCAATTATACAATGCAATATTTTCACTATAGTCACCATGTTAAACATTAGACCCTCAGACCTATTTATCTTATAACTAAAGTCTAAACCATCTATCATGCTCCCCATACCCCTCTGCCCTGGTACAGCCCCTGGCAACCACTTTTCTACTCTGTTTCTATGAGTTTGTTTGTTTTCCCTTTCTTTCTTTTCTTTTTTTCCTCCCTAAGATTCCACATGTAAGTAATACCATACAGTATTTGTCTTTCTCTATCTGGCTTACTTCACATAATGCCCTCCCGATTCATCCATATTGTCACAAATGCTTTCTTAAGGCTGGATAATATTCTACTGTATATATTTTTATCATATTTTCTTTATTCACTTATCCATTGATGGACACTTAGATTGTTTCCATACCTTGGCTACTGTGAATAATGCTGCAATAAATATGGGAGTACAATATCTCTTTGAGTTTTAGCTTCCTATGGTTATATACCCAGAAGCGGGATTTCTGGATCATATGGTAGTTCTAGTCTTAATTTTTTGAGAAGCTTCTATAATTTTTTTCATAGTGGCTATACCAGCTTGCATTATCACCAATAGTGTATAAGAGTTCTGTTTTCTCCATATCCTTGCCAGCATTTGTTAACTCTTGCATTTTTGATAAGACCTTCTAATAGGTGTGAGGTGATATCTTGTGGTTTTGATTTGCATTTCCCTGATAATTTAGTAATGTTGAGTGCTTTTCCATGTAGCTGTTGCTGATTTATATGTCCTCTTTAAAAAAAATGACAACTCATGTCCTAAGCACATTTGTTAATCAAGTTACCTATTTTTTTTTAAATATTGAGTTGTAGGAGTTCTTTGTATATGTTGGTTATTAACCCCTTATCAGATAGGTGTTTTGCAAATTTTTCTTCCATTCCATAAGTTTTCATTTTGTTGATTGTTTCCTCAGATAGGGCTAGATGTACATTCCAAACCCTTGACTCCTCAGGAAGAAGCTGGGAGTTGGTGGTTCCCTCCTGATTGTATGGCTCTGTGTGAGGGAGAGGGTTTATGGTGAGATTGTGTCTTGTTTCTTACGCAATCTGATGTGGTATTTCCTCTGTGGCCCCATGTGTAGGAGTCACCTATCCAGTTTCTGGACTTCTCTCATAGGAAACTTTTCTGTGTGTGGATATACATTTGCCACATCTGGGGAGAAGGGAAATTCAGGAGCCTCCAGTGTCACCATCTCTGCCATAAATACATTTTTTTAAATCTCAGTAATGTAAACCTCTAGAATACCTTTCAAACAATAGTTGATTTATCTAGCACTAGAGTCAGTAGACTAGATCAATGTTGATTTTTATTTTTCATATAGGTTTGGTGTTTCAACTTCAATCATTTTTTTTTCTAGTGTTTGTTGCAGGATTTGATCTCACTCTACTTACCAGACAAGCAGCTATCCTCTCATTGTTTCATGGCTTCTGGCAAAAGATAGGAGGCTCCTGGGACCAAAAAAAAAAGCCCTTTGTTACCCCTGGCAAAGCAAGTAGCAGGTGCATCAGTATGTAGTCACCCCCCTGTATCCCCAGTCCTACAAGGGTAACATAACTTGAGCCCAAATAGAAGCCTGCACATCCAGTGGTTTATGCTGCAGGAGAGAAACACTGAACTTCAGGATTCTGCTGTTTTATAACAAGCCTGCTTTTTGTCCTGGAGGTGAATTGACTGATCTAAATAAAACACTGACAGAAGTCCCAGAGAATGAATTGTCAGGGGTTTTCCATCTTGGCACACCAACAAGACATGTAGGAATGTAAGAGTCCCATGGAGGACTATGTCTTCCAAAAGTGTTTACCAGGTTCTATAACAATGCTATGTACACATCTATATCTTTAGCCTCACACCTTAAAGCAGGTATAATAACCGACCATACATACACACAAACATGCGTGTTCCATTTCCACATCCCTGCTCTTCCCACTACCTTGTTATTTTACTGATTAGGTCGAACAACTGAGCCAGTTGTTCAAACTTGTACATGTTTAGGATGATATTCAAACAAGCATATCTGATTCCCAACCCAAACTGCTTCTAGCATCTTGTTCTGTTTTCCAGTACAACATATTACTTATCTTTGATAATAAAGACATAAAATCAATTGGCAATATTTTCAGGTTTCAAGTGCTATGAATCAAAGTTTAGAAGGAAGAGAGCTTCACTGACGGGATAAATAGTCAACCCATAAAAAATACATGCTGGGTGGAATAAAATAGCCACCAACAACTAAATAAGTGAAGAAAGTGGCAAAATAGAGAATGAAGGGTTAGAATCTATAAGTTAATATAGGGAAATTTCATTTGTGATGAAATATAAGGATGCAGAAAATAGAATTTGGAAAATTCAAAAAATAAGAAATCATATTACATGCATAAAACATTTTGATTAATTTTAGATATCTCCTTTTATAGAGGGTATCATGTTTACCCTTCCTGAGTTGCAAGAGATAGCACCTTTCCAAGAGCAGGGCCAGAAAAGGGAAAGCACTGTGATTCCTACTCATCACACACATCAGCAAATCATTTTTGCAGCCAATTTACAAAGACCTACTGGCAAAATGTTGGCATGCTACTGTGTTAGAGAAAAATATCAACAGTGGTTGATATTACTAGTAGCTGTGAATTTCCTAATATTTTATTATACATTTTTCTCATTTGATATGTTTTCCTCTTCAGACTCTTATATGTAGACATCATGTAAAGTATGACTATTCACAGTTATATTATATTCAAATGACTGCTGGGAATGGATATGAAGACCACTATAATTATCCACATGCAACCTTCTTAATGCATCTATGATGATATATTTTGCCTTCCGTGACAGCTAATTTTATGTGTCAAGTAGAGGGTGCTTTTGGATGAGATTAACATTTAAATCAGTGAACTCTGAATAAAGCAGATTGCTCTCCATTATGTGAGTGGGCCTTATTCAATCAGTTAAAGTTCTGCACAGAACAAAAATATCTTCTTCCCAGAACAAAAGGGAATTTTCTCACAGAGTGTCTTCAAACTTCAACTCCAAACATTTGCTTTCCTGAGTCTCCAGCTGGCTGGCCCACACTGCAAATTTTGGACTGGCCAGCATCCATAATCTCTCTCTCTCTCTATTGATACAGGTATAGATATATAGATATACAGATATAGATATAGATCTCCTATTGGTTTTGTTTCTCCGGAAAACTCTGACTAATCCACTCCTCCTTTCCAGACTTCTCTATGTTTTAGTGAGCAACCATAACTATCTTACATTGTCAGAGTTCTCACTAATGAGGTTAGACTGAAGATAAACCAGTCTGTATCCATTCTGTTCAAAAGAATAATACTTTTTTATGGTAAAAGATTTAGTATTTAAAAATCTACTCTTTTCCATGTAGAGATTATGAATTGTAAATTCTTTGATTTGGTCCTGTTTAGAAAAATTGTAGCTAAACCTAGAAACTTCATCCCATAATAACCATTTTTAGCGACTAAATGTAATCAGATAAAAGAATTTGGACAAAGAGGCAGTAGGGAAAAAAATTGCTTTTGCATCTGTAAAATGGACCTGATTATACATAATTCACAGAGCTGTTGAGTGTATAAATTTAGATAAGGAATAGAAATGCACACTCAAAACTTCATATAAATATTCAAATGGAGCATATGACTTTTATTTTGAATTCTATAATATTAAGAATATTGATTTTCTATTATCTGTCTTGCTTTATTCTAGAAGCTAAGGATATAGCAAAGAACAAAACAAAATCCCCATACTAATTTGCATATATTTACAATAATATTTTCAAAATATTCATATATATATTTATAATAAATATATATACAAATACATATGTGTGGGCGCCTGGGTGGCTCAGTTGGTTAAGCGACTGCCTTCGGCTCAGGTCATGATCCTGGAGTCCCTGGATCGAGTCCCGCATCGGGCTCCCTGCTCAGCAGGGAGTCTGCTTCTCCCTCTGACCCTCCCCTCTCTCATGTGCTCTCTCATTCTCTCTCTCTCAAATAAATAAATAAATAATCTTTTAAAAAAACCAAAAAAAACCAAATACGTGTGTGTGTGTATATACATATATAATTTGTTTTGCATGTTATCTGGCATCAAGGAGCTGCTCAATAAAGTTGATTTTATTTGTATGTAGGGGAGAAAGCAGAATATAAAACCAGTTACATGTATGAAAGATAAATTAACTTTTACAAATTTCCATAAATAATTAAAGATGCCAGTTTGGTTTAATTATATTTTATATTCCAGTAACAGGGAAACAGTATATAGCCACCCTCTTTAAAATATGGATGGAATAAAATAGTCACACATCTTCATCACCAATTTCTTTCTTTTTTTAAGTTAGGCTTGGGTAACTGCAGAATTGAATTTGGAAGTTATATTTATAGGACTATCGGTTTTGGCATGTAGTATCAGCAATGCTATACTGGTAAATGCTCAGCAGCTGTGCTCTGAAGCCCATTTAAGGCTGTTTGCCGATTTCTGTGGTGTAAATACTCAAACCATGGCCAATTTCAAACAATAAACGTGACATCGCTGAATGTGGAGCTGTGAAGAGATGCCTAAAATTGGCTCATGAGGGGCTACACGATCTGGCTCCAGGAAACCACTCAGTTCTCCTTCTATGTCAAGGACAGTGTAAATATACACATAGATGGAATTACACAGATTCATGTTAAAGCAAGCTGGATCTATTCTTTGCAGTGGATATATTGTTAGGCGTGAGTTCCTTTTGAGAACTCACTGTTTATCATTATTTTAATAAATTCTCAAACCCTCTATATTCCACATATAAAAATTACTTTTCTCTTGTACCAAGTATAGGCATAATCTCAGAACTAGAACATAAGGGATATTAGAAAAAAAATACAAATGAGAGATAAGGCCACGGACAAGTATATTTGTCTTTGCAGAATGGATTCTGAAAACACAAAATCTGAAACAACATGTGTGAACAGATCTGAGCCTGGATATCTTTGGAAAAAAATGTCTAAATCCCGTCATTTTTCATTTAATATAAAACACTGCTATGGAAAAAAATATATAAGTGTGTATCTCCAAATTAGTATTTTTTTCCTAAGAACTACCATCAATCATACATGCTCTTTTCAGGAAATAATTAGATTATCTCATGAAAAGTGAGTAGGAAAGTCGTATTTCTGCTACAGTCAGTATTTGCCAATCCCCACATATTATACATGATTATACTGAACTTGGGAGATTTTAAGACAACAGAGAATAATTAAGATTTGGAGTTTCAAAGGAGTGAAGCAAAAATCACTAATTTGCTAGTTTTATTGGAAGTTCACTTTATAATCCCAAGTTTATTTAAATCTGAATATCCTCATGCCCTTGAATCAAATTCAGAGGCAAGAAATCTTGCAATCTACAGAATAGAATCTCTCTGGATATACAATCCCAGAGGACACACTGTATTCTAATTATCTCTTTTCTGTTGAGATTTAATTTTACTCTGCCTTAGATGACAGCTATAAATGAAAGAACAATTACATTTTTTAAAAGAAAAGTCACAGAGGCTGACATTTGATTTAGAGTCATTGAGAATTAATAAAACTCACTTTGTGATAATATGCCTCCTTTGAAAACTGGTAAATTGACCAATAGCAGGTCCCCAGTGTAATTTGGAGATTCAATTTTATTGACACTCCAGGGGAAACGTTAATAGGCATACAGACATTATAATTGTTAGCTCACAGTATTTTATAACTACAATGTTAATAGAAATAATATAAAGGAAGACAGTATTACTTACAATAACCTTATGGCCTCTCTGTTTCCATTTTTTCCCTCAATGTTTGGATTGTCATAGAATGTCTGGGAATTTGATATTTTCAAAGACCTGAGGTACAACTATGCTATCATTAATTTTAGCAGTCAAGTTAAGGTAAATGTTTTATGGGAACCAAAGCTGTTCCAAGAATGGGTAGAAAGAGATTTTGATGTCTGAAGCTGTACATAAATCAGCCCTGATACCCATTAAACTCTCTATATATGTATAAGCAGTCTCTGACCCCTGGACTTCTATCTTTATATTAACAACACTTCCATTTACTTTGATGAATTAAATTTGGTTCAATAAAACTTTATTGAGCACAATTTTTGTGCTCAATAAAACTTTATTGAGCACAATTTTTGTGCTAGGATGCTCAGTAGACAACTTATTTGAAGGAGAGTAGTATGGATGTACGTACAGTGGTAAATTTCTTTACACTTAATAGTAATATAAAAGATGCAGAGTAAAGAGATGACACAGAAGGTGGGATGATTAAGTGTATGTGTGCACACGTGTTCAGATTCAGAAGAGGAAACTCCAGATAAGCCTTTGAATGGGAAAATAATTGCACCAGAGAAACTTTGGTAAGGAGGGGTGGAGGAGAGGGCATACATTATTCTATAAAATAACTCATAGAGCCCTTTGCCTTCTTTATGATATGTTTCAGGCTTCCCTTTTCTGCGAGGTTAACTTGGTGTTATTTTACATCTGTTAATTGGGGTTTTGGTGACTAAAATCATTCCATCTGCATAATCTTATCAAAAGTTTTGAGGGGGGCGCTTGGGTGGCCCTGTCGGTTAAGCATCTGACTCCTGACTTCGGCTCAGGTCATGCTCTCTGGGTCGTGGGATCGACCCCGAGCCAGCCTTCGTGCTGGGCATGGAGTCTGCTTAAGATTCTGTCTCTCCCTTTCCCAAGTTTTGAGGATCTTAGGCCCAAATACAAAAACAAATTCATAAATAAAATCTGGTAATCTTCCTCCTCTGCAAAACAAAGTAAGTAACAACATTTTTTTTCAGACATATCTGTGCAGTCTTTTTTTTTTAAAGAAAGAATTAGGAGTTTGAGAGATCAAGACACGTGCTGTATAAAAGTAGTAGTGGAGATTATAAGTGGACATTTTATTGGCAGAGCATCCATATTTTTCTCCATGAATTAAACATCAAATTATGTGGTGAGAGTTTAGAATGCTTTCATTAGTGACAAATAATCCTACAAAGAATAATAATAGCTAACATTTATCATGAGCTTACCATGTGCTAGGCATTGTTCCAAGCTATTCACATACATTAACTTATTGAAGTCTCATGGCAGCCCTTTGGATATGTATTACAATTATTTTATTTCCCTATTTGTAGAGAAGAAAATAAAACATAGAAAGGTTAAGCAATTTGCCCCAGGCTCTACAGGTAATACATAGCAGAGTCCAAAACCCAAACTCACAAGTTAACCACTCTGTTATTACATGTTTCATGGTCATCTCCACAAATGTCCTTGCCTTTTCTGTTGCAATTCTGAGAGTGAAAAACTGACTCTAGGAACACAGTTAATGGCTCCACTTAAATACATTTACAAAAATAAAAAGTTGGTTGACCTTTAAATTGTAATACATACAACATTTTTTGGCAAATAGAAATTAAAGTACAACCATAACACATGTGTCTGCTTTCTTAACACTTGTATAACCAGCCTTTGCCTGCTGTGGAGAAGGTGCTTAATAATAAGTATTTGCTGAATAAATTAATGAAATGTAGGTCATTTTATCATACATTGATTCGTTCATTTACTGGTTATTTTTTGCAGTGTTTATTGTTCACTCAGTTCCAAAATCAGCTACGTATTGTACTATACACTGAGGATGAAAAAACGAATATACTGACTTAGCCTTGAGGAGCTCAAAATCAAACGCAAGGAGAGACTGATGTTATGAAAAGGTGATAAATAATAAAATGGTATTTAAATATGTTCTTACCAATGCTTCTCAGAGAAGTATGCATCTTCTGTACAAACATATTGAGGGTTTTGAGCCAGTCTTTCAATGTTACAAAGTGTTTTAAATAAGTAAGAGTATTGGAGAAGAGGTATACTCCCAGTCAATGGTGAAATTTTGCTAAAACCAAGACTGCAGCAAATGAGTTTTACAGAGAATTATGAATCGTTGAATCATTGACTGAATCCTAGACAACATACCAGAAGCATGAAAAGTTACAGCAATTGCCATAGGTAATGATTTAAATGGAGCATTTTGAATTGATATTGACATAATCTGGAAAATCATGCAGTATTGCATTTCCAATTGCTGAATCTTTTGTTTTGAAATAAAGCAGAATTTCCCATAAAGGTAAATTAAATTATGAGAATCATTAAAAGCAAAATTTAACAACCTGACCTGCTCAGAAGAAATGTGAATCACATGGGCAGTCCCATGAGAATTCAAAATATGCCATAAAGGAAAGATACCTTTGCATATAAGAATATAGACTAAACCTTTTGAGTTGGCCTCTGACAGGTAGATAATAAAACACTAAATAACAAACAAGGTGATTTTCTTCAAGAAATAGGTTTTTTATTTTCCCTCAGATCATCTTGTATAAAACCTCCACCCTATATGTATTAATGATGCCTCATAAATAAGATACACCAGGAGAGAAATGAAAGCACAGCTCCTTGTAGAACAAGTTTGCCTCATTTTCTCTCCTAGCTAGTTAGCTTTTTTCCTCACCATTCATCTTCTTCTGTGATTCTAAAGAGAATAATAAAATGCTGTTCTCTAATTAGGGAAGGATTTGAAAATTTGTTTTGAAATGTGTGAACTGCTGACATTTTCCATTTATATTTAAAGATTATGGTGGCAATTACTAAGGCTGTGAGTAAGCTCTGAGGTCAACAAATACACCAGAACAAAGCCAGGCAAGTTTTAAAAGTCATAGCCCCCATTTCTTGGTAATAGATCAATTTATATTTTTCCATAAAAATATTTTCTGTGAGTCTGTCACCCTAGTTATTGTGTTAGTTTCATTCTGTAAAAGCCTGTGGGAACTCTAACATCCTTCAGGCTGTTCAGTAGGAGAAAGTGACACAGATGTACTTATACAGTAGGAAGGAGGAAGTTTGTGGGGTTATTTTCAATTTTTCAGGGCACTTGAGACTGGACAGAGGTTGGGAGAGAAGGGCAGGTTCATCATGTTTCTCAAGTTTAGGTAGGACAAAACAGTAAAATCAACCTCATGGATGCAATCTTGAGAGATATTAGTCTGGTGTTGTAGAAGGTATACTCCTCAGTTCCGGAAGTCACAAACAGGAATTTCCCAATAGTTGCTGCCGAAATAATGCCTCTTTGGAGGCTGAGGACAGAGGACAGAGAGGGTGAGGATCTGGGGCACGTACTCTTTGGTCTAAGGTTCCCGGGTACCCCACTCAGGTGAGGGGGCAAACTCACTTCATTCACTGTGTAGTGGGAAAGCGCACAGCAAGATAAAAGTGTAATAAATTTAGGGCTCAGGAGGAGAGGGAAACCGTGGTCTTGAGGGGTGTTAGCACTGCTTATGGGCCTTATAAAACTAAATCTTAAAGCCTAGAGATTTTTTTTGTCACTCATGCTATCAAGAGTCAGGTGCTCTGACCTTGGTATCATTCCCAAGACCAAGAGAAAATGATTTGCCCCTGGGAAAGTTGGTGAGATACAAGGTGAGAAGACAGGATGGAGCCTTAAGCCAGCTGCAGTGACTCTGAACTATAACCTGGCGATCTGGGTACAGAAGCTAAAGCCCAAAGAACAAAACTCTGGCGATTCTTATTATGAGGTTACTGATGTTAGCTAAATAATAATTTCTGTCTGGCTTATTTTCTCAGAAGTCTCAGGGGGAAAAACACATTTAGAATCTTGAGATACATCTTACCTTATCTAATAATGCATTTATTCCAATAACCAATATTAGCAATTGTTTCAAGTTTATTCTCAGAATGAAATTTTTAGGAAATTGAACTACTTCCTAAAAGGTTAAGAGGAAGTTGCTCATTAAATCATGTTATAGGGGCACGTGAGTGGCTCAGATGGTTAAGTGTCTGCCTTTGGCTCAGGTCATGATCCTGGGGTCCTGGGATCGAGCCCTGCATCAGGCTCCCTGCTCAGCAGGGAGCCTGCTTCTCCCTCTCCCTCTGCCTGCCACTCCCCTGCTTGTACTCTCTCTCTCTAATAAAAAAGAAAAAATCTTAAAAAAAAATAATGTTATAGAGTTTAGTTAAACAAATATTATTTTATTACTGAATTGTCAAAACAATTAGCTTTTCAGATTCAATGAACAGTACACTGACTACGCTTAAAGGCATTTTTTTTATTTTAAAATTTTTAAATGGAATTTCCTAGAGTTAACACATGCCAACAGATATTCCCCAAACTGAACAGATTTTTCTTTTTTTTTTTTTTAAGATTTTATTTATTTATTTGACAGAGAGAGACACAGCGAGAGAGGGAACACAAGCAGGGGGAGTGGGAAAGGGAGAAGCAGGCTTCCCGCAGAGCAGGGAGCCCGATGTAGGGCTCGATCCCAGGACCCTGGGATCATGACCTGAGCCGAAGGCAGACGCTTAACCGACTGAGCCAGCCAGGCACCCCATGAACAGATTTTTCAACAGGTTCATTCTTTTTTACACATTCTCCTCATCTATGTTCCAAGTTCTCATGAACAATTTTTCTTTACAATCATTGTTAATTTGCCTTTGTGAAACCATACTAAAAAGATGAGTAGAGAAATATTACTATCGTGCATCTATCTAAATAGGGTTGTAAGTATTTTGTTGTTGTTGTTAAGACAATACTATAAAACTCTCAAAATACAATTACATATTATAATATTTAATGGACAAAAGAGAACCTATCTACAGAAATCTGCCTAAGAACAGATGATGATATATACCAAAGTTAGGAAGAGCTGATGGTATGGCTTCAGGGTACCCTCATATGATGTTGCCCATTGTCCGAAAATCCTTTTGATATCACTGCAGTTAGACCATGTTCTGTATGATTTCATTTTTTTTCTTCAATTTGTTGAGGTTTGTTTTATAGCCAAGAATAGAGTCTACCTTGGTATGCTTGTATGTAGGCTTGTAAAGAATGGTTAATGGAGTTACTGATTTATTCTATATGCTTCCTGATTTTTCTTTAGTTATTCTATCTTAAATCCCAGCTATCCCACAGTCCTGTGATTTAGGAAAAAATGTATCTACTCTTTGAAACTCAATTTCTTCACCTTTAAAATGGGTTATAGAATATCTACTTTTCAGGATTCTTAAGAAAAAACAAATTATTATAAAATATTTGGCATATTACAGACACTTCAGATAACTATAGCCTTTACTATTTTAATTACTGGTATCTGGTAGATAAGGCAATCGACTCTCTAGTCTGTAAATGGAGTCAGTCTGTAACAGTCTGTAAAATCTCCCACCTGATGTTTGTACACAGTTAGGTGTAACCTTGTCCATTTCTTTCGGGAGTTACTTCAAATTCTATTAATGATAACATATTACTGTCTGGAGCAATCTCAGTTTTGTATTAGAAACATAAAATATAAGAAATGTCCATAAGGAAGAACAACTCATAATCAAATTGGAACAGTGTGGAAAGAAAACCATAAGAAAAAGTAAACAAATTTTTAAGAGTAAAAGATTCTTGGGGCACCTGGGTGGCTCAGTTGTTAAGCATCTGCCTTTGGCTCAGGTCATGATCCCAGGGTCCTGGGATCGAGCCCCGCATGGGGCTCCCCGCTCTGCGGGAAGCCTGCTTCTCCCTCTCCCACTCCCCCTGATTGTGTTCCCTCTCTCGTGTTGTCTCTCTCTGTCAAATAAATAAATAAAATCTTTAAAAAAAAAAAGTAAAATATTCTTCCAGAAAAAATGAGGAGCAATTACTTTCATCCTTGGTTCAATTAAAAATGGTATCCCGCAGAAGCTGGTATTCCAGTTTTCTCTTGAATAGTTGATAAAATTATGAAAAGAAGATACAGGGCTAGAGATATTGCAAATGAAGAAAGCATAAAGTATATAAAGAAAATCATCATTTATTTTGGCTGTAATATATGGTAAAATAAAAAGGTAAAATGAGTTAAGTTTGAAGAAGCAGTAAAGCACAGTAATTTTGTCATTTCATACACCATGCTAAGAAATCTGGTCCAAACTGTAAAGGAAAAAAAGGTCATAGAAAGCTTGGTAGCAGGTGACTTAGATTGTTAGGATTGTAATGTACTTGCTTGAAAAGTTATGAAAAATGAGAATTAACACTATAAATGTGCATATTTAAAAGAAACAGATTTAAAAATAAAATAATTTATAGAGTAATTATTCCAACCTAATGGTATATAAAATTGATAGTATCTTCTTAAAATGTTCTTATTTAGTAACTGTGCTTTGAAATCACTAATTGGCTTACCCACTTACACAGTATAAGGTAATTTAATACCATTTTCTTAATTGCACACTTCAACAATATGAAAAGTTAAGCAAGTCACCTGAAATCATGACTGTTTTGCAGATATGGAAATGCAAATGAGAATGATTATTTTCACTTTCTGTGTTTGAATTTCTAAACTCTTCTGCCTAACATAATACAATATATTTTTAAAATATTTTATTCTAAAGTGACTTTACTTAATGTAGCTAATATTAGTATGAGTATGAGCATGGCAGAAAAAAATCAATTGATGACAGGCCTTCAGGTATGTATAGAAAACTCTTTCTTCTTTTTTACATAGTGTAGGAATAGAAGAAAAAAGGTAAGATTTGGGAAAATAAAACTAGAGGTAGCAGCTTTGAATCCTGGCAGACTCTTACTGTATCTGGCTCTGGGGAAAGCAAATACTCTCTTTGACCTCACTTTCCTTACATTTAAAGTGGTAGAAATTAATATCTGCTTTCAAGGTAAGTGGATATCAATAAAGAACGAGTTATAAAACATACAGCAATATGTATTCATATGCTATTTATGTTATCGTTAGTTAATTCTCTAGATTGTTTTTGCAAATATTTTCACTATAAATGAATTTCTTCTGTACCACATTCTTTTTTTTTTTTTAAAGATTTTATTTATTTATTTATTTGAGAGAGAGAGAATGGGAGACAGAGAGCATGAGAGGGAGGAGGGTCAGAGGGAGAAGCAGACTCCCTGCCGAGCAGGGAGCCCGATGCGGGACTCGATCCCGGGACTCCAGGATCATGACCTGAGCCGAAGGCAGTCGCTTAACCAACTGAGCCACCCAGGCGCCCCTGTACCACATTCTTAATACAAGTTCTGTTTAGAAAAATATATTTTTGTCATGCCTGCTACTCAGAAGGCTTGTCTGTTGCTTTTGTTACCCCCAAGTTTATAATTTTGATGTTTCTCATACTTCATTTGACCATATTTTTTCTAACAAATATAATCCATTTTTTATTTTTCTATTTTTTTAACTTAAATGAGGATCTTTTAAAAACTGACCAACATGCTCTGACCAATAAATTGATGACCCTCTCCTGCCATTTAAAATTATTCTTATTAGAAAATGATGCATATGTTCAGATGTAAACAGCTTTCCTAAGTTTAAGCCGGGAATCTGATTCTCTATAACTAATATTTAAAACTCCAAACTAGTAACACCGCATTCATCACATATTGAGAACTATGAGGGAAGAACACTTAGGCAAAAACCTCAGCTCTGAAATTAATTTCTCAATTCACCATTCCCATCTGCTATAATCTTTTTTAATCCTCTTTGCTTTTCTTATGGCTATTTTGATTTTCTATTCTTTATCCTTGATTCTTGGATGCATTTTCCCAGCAATGAAACTAGCTCAGATCTACAATGATTTGGATTTCCTTTCTTGCTATTCTTTCTTCTCTTCTTGTCTGCAGCAGACAGCTTTGGACCACTGTGGTCAGAGAACACTCAAGTCCCAGCAATGCACCTTACACAAAGCACTGCTAATAGGCTTACCTTAGCCACATGAACAGTAACTACACAAATACAAAACTATGGTGTCATATACTTTCCCTTTGGCCCATGAACCAATGTTATGATGATGCTCTATTGTTTGCCATACTACCAAGATACAGTTTTTCTTATTTGTTCTTTAGAGTATTTAACCTACCCTAAATTTAGAAATTAGGTTCTTTTTTTCCTGCAATATATGGAATATCTCTGATATATGTGCTCAAGTTTGAAGTAATGTACAGTAAGTGCTTGCATCAAAGTCCACTTTTATTATATGGAAGCAGTAAATCTGTTTTACCTACAGGTTACTGCTTCAACATGATGTGAGTTTGATATTTTATACTTGAGAAATCATGAAGCTCTATGTTTTTGCCTAATATATTAATTCTAAAAAGGCACTGCAGAAAAACTAAATTGCATAATAAATTTAGTACTCTTTATTATATTTATTCATTTATCATGATTATCATTTATTACTCTTTCACTGATTGCTGTGCTTTGAAAATCTCAGTAGGATCTTTGAGTGATCTGAGTTATGGTTTAAATAATAACGATACCTTACATTTATATTGCTTTACAGTCCATAAAACATTTTCAGATACATTATCTCATTTTATTTGATGCTCAGAACAACACTGCCAGAAAAGAAGGACAATGTATCTATGTTAAACAGAAGAAAATTAAAACTCACAGATAAAAATTTCACCAAACTCACTCAGTTAAATATTATACGGCCCTATTTACTTTATAATATAAGGTAGCTACAGTGAAGCTTCATTTCGATCTCCGTGCCCAGTAAAAGAGGTGTAAGAACATCAGGACTACCAGCATGGTTTTATGCCTCATATTTTTCAGTATCTCTAAAACCTTCTAATTCTTCAAGACCTAGAACACATTCTTTTTCTCCTATGATCTCCCTTATTATTTCAGTTTGAATAAATTATCTCTCCATTGGCCAATTTCCAACGTTTAACTTTTTTTTAAAGATTTTATTTATTTATTTATTTGAGAGAGAGAGAGAGAAAGTGACTGGGCAAGCACCACCGGGTGTGGGACGGGGTGAGGGAAGGGCAGAGGGAGAGGAAGAAGTAGGCTCCCTGCTGAGATGGGAGCCTACATGGGACTTGATTCCAGGACCCTGGGATCATGACCTGAGCTGAAGGCAGATGCTTAACCCACTGAGCCATGCAGGCACCCCAAGTTATAGTAACTTTTTAAACTAACTTGTATTACTTATTCCAAAACCTACTTCTTTATTTCTAAATCTCATTCTTTTTTTTTTAAGTTTTTATTTAAATTCCAGTTAGTTAACATACAGTATAATATTAGTTTCAGGTGTACAATATAGTGATTCAACACTTTCACACATCCCACCTGGTGCTCATCACAACAAGTGCACTCTTTAATCTCCATCACCTATTTCACCCATTCCCCCCCCCCGCCCACCTCCCCTCTGGTAACCATCAGTTTGTTCTCTATAGTTAAGAGTCTGTTTCTTGGTTTGCCTCTCTTTTATTCCCCTTTGCTCAATTGCTTTGTTTCTTAAATGCTACATGAGTGAAATCATATGGTATTTGTCTGCCCCGACTGACTTATTTCACTTAGCATAATACTCTTCAGCTCCATCCATGTCCTTGCAAATGGCAAGATTTCATTCTTCTTTCTGGCTGAATAATATTCCATTGCATATATTTACCACTTCTTCTTTATGCATTCATCAATTGATGGACATTTGGGCTCTTTCCATATGGCTATTGCTGATGGTGTTGCTATAAACATTAGGGTGCAAGTGCCCCCTTGAATCAGCATTTTTGTATCCTTCGGAAAAATACCTAGTAGTGCAATTTATGGGTTGTAGATAGTTCTACTTTTAACTTTGAGGAACCTCCATACTGTTTTCCATAGTGGTTGCACCAGTTTGCATTCCCACCAACACTGTAAGAGGGTTCCCTTTTCTCTATATCCTCGACAACAACTGTAGTTTCTTGTGTTGTTAATTTTAGCCATTCTGACTGTATGAGATGATATCTGATTGTAGTTTTGATCTGTATTTCCCTGATAATAACTCATATCAAGCATCTTTTCATGTGTCTGTGATGGGCAGAAGCAGGGGGAGAAGAACAAGATATAAGGTATAGAGAAGATCTTGCTAAACTGATACTTATCAACCGGGCTTGTGTTATTGTGGATACCAAAGGTAAATCTTTTCCTTATAAGGTATTTTAATGGATTTCTCAGATATATTTTCTAGGATTCAGTCTTTCTTCTGGGTCAATTTACCCCTCCATGCTGCCCTTGTGCATACCTGTCCAAATGAAAACATATCTTTGCTCCACTTTTAGGGTAAGTATAATTGCAGCTAAAATATTCCTCTTGCTCTATTCAGCCACCTCAAACACATTTAGCTTCAGATTTTTTTTTTAAAGATTTTATTTATTTATTCATGAGAGACAGAGAGAGAGAGAGAGAGAGAAGCAGAGGGAGAAGCAGCCTCTCAAGGAGCAGGGAGCCCGATGCGGGACTTGATCCCAGGACCCTGGGATCATGACCCGAGCCGAAGGCAGACGCTTAACCGTCTGAGCCACCCAGGCGCCCTAGCTTCAGATTTTTAATACCAGACTTTTACCAACAAATATTGGTCACCAGTGCTGGAATCCAAAGCATAGGTCCACTCAAGATTTGAGGTGGTTCTGGTGGAGCTTCAGAAGCATGGGGGCAATTGTGCAATGCCAACAATCCCAGAAGCAGTGTCCTGGGAACATCTTTCTGGTCTTAGAAACTTGACTCTACATCCCTCCCTTGGTTCTACACCAAGATTAGTTTTGTGAGCTACTGAATATCTTTTCACAAAAACACTTTTTACTTTAAGCTAACAGTTACTGGTTTTATTTTCCCTTTTTTTCCCCACCAAGAAATACAATAAAAATTATTAATGAGTGAATACAACAGGAACGTTACACAAGTTTCCAATTGCTTTTCGTTATTTCTTTTACTTCTCTTACTGTTGCAAGGTTATTTGATGACACATTTACTGAGCCACCACCCTGACTTTATTATTTCTTTTTTTTTTTTTTTAAAGATTCTATTTACTCATTTGACAGAGAGAGACACAGCGAGAGAGGGAACACAAGCGGGGGGAGTGGGAGAGGGAGAAGCAGGCTTCCCGCCGAGCAGGGAGCCCAACGCGGGGCTCGATCCCAGGACCCCGGGATCATGACCCCAGCCAAAGGCAAACGCTTAACAACTGAGCCACCCAGGTGCCCCCTGACTTTATTATTTCTTATCATGAAGATAAGAAAACATAATAAACTAATACGGTACAATTCAGTTACTCCAATTCAGTGCCCATTTTTTTTCTTTCAATTACCATTATTTATGCAAAGAGCGTTGGCCTATATCTTAATTTTTAAACATAGCAAGAAGTTCCAATAAGCAATGGAATGTTGAACTAAACATTTAGAAATTGAAACCATGTAGAAATTAAGACAGCAAAACACTGTTGTTTAATAAATATAGCACAAAATATTCATACAACTTAAGACTTCATACTCTAACTACATGCCACATAGAAAATGGTCACATGCCATTGTCACAAAATTGAAATAATTATATTGCTGTAAGACTTATAAAGAGAAAAAATATTCAGTTTTACAACTGACCTTTATGGCATGTTCATAGCTTACGAACAAATGACCTAATTTTACTAAATTTCTGCTCCCGTGATAGTCATCCTTGTCTAGAAAAGTTTGAAAGTGCTACAGTTTATATAATGTCAAGCCACTTGTAGTCTAATCTCATCACAGATAACAAGTTATAATGGACCAAATTATAATGAAAAGGATGTGAAATCCTTTTCTTCTCTACAGAAGAAATTCTAAATACCAAAAATGTGTTTTTAACACAAAAAGAACTTCTAGAATTCTCCTTTGTATTATATATACTACACACATTAGAATGTCCCCAAATTTCTCTTTCCTTTACAATCTCCTTTAAATTTTCCACCTATATCAGCCTGGGCTGAATTTAAAATTTTCCATCTATTCACCTAAGACTTCTGAATCTCTTCATTTGTTTTCTTGCCAGTAAATATCCCCTACTTAAATAAATCCATCAAGTGAGCCTTAGAGACTCTCGATTCATGTCCTCAAACATTATCTTGATTTTGCATATCAAAGGCTCACAAATACAGAAGGCAAAAAATAATTCTCCTTCATCAGCACAGGATGAAGAAGCTGTGAAAATCATGCGGTAATATTAGGGACAATACATATTAATATGAGACAAGGATGCATATTGTTTTGCCAATTAATATAGGGTTGAAATGATGTGGAATAATATATGTGTACGTTTGTGTGTGGTTGTGAGTGTGCCTGTGTGTGTATATGTGTGAGAGACAGAGTATGCTCTTTGCTCCTATAATGGCTAAGATTCATTACAGTGGAGTGGACAGTACAGTAGTGTTAACCCTGCCCACTATGTTGTACAGCAGATCTCTACAACTTACTCATCTTGCATCACTGAAACTTCATATTGTTACACAACTTTCCATTTCTCCTCCCTCCAGCCCCTCCCTGGCAGCCACTCTGCTACTCTCTGCCTTGATGAGTTTGACTATGTTAGATACCTCATATAAGTGGGATCATGCAATATTTGTCCTTCTATACCTGGCTTATTTCACTTAGCATAAAGTCCTGCTGGCTCAATCCTGTTGTCACATATGACAGGATTTCCTTCTTTTTTAAGGCTTTAGTAATTAAATAACAAGGGTATTGAAAAGAACACAAATTTTAATGCAAAATAATTAAAACTTCTTGATATGAATATATATGGTCATAAGAATTCAATCCTCACTGAGAAGATTAAATAAAAGTTTATCATAAAAATTGAAGAATTTATTAACCTGAAGAGCTTTTCACAGAGCTTCAGAAAAGACAGACCTGGAAGAACAGAGAGAAAGACATAGAAATGAACATAATGAAAGAAGTCAATAAACAGGGAGACTTGTTTAAAGGGCTTGAGATATATGTCTGATAGGATACCCAGAAGAAGGTGATAGAATGAAGTAATATTTGTGATGGATACTGACTGTGAGTTTTCACGAATTAAAGTCCTAAGGACCAGATTTTAAAAACAACCAACCAAAGTCAAAGAACATATAAAATATACACATTGATTCACCTAGAAGCAGAATATTAAAGGCAGAGTGGGTATATTAAGTGTTAATAAAATGAAAAGATAAGAAAGTCCATTAGCATAAATGAAGGCTTGCCATGTGTAAATCAGATATTCTAGAAGAAAACGAAATTAAATCTTCGGGTGAAAATAATAATGGAGAATATTAACTTTTGGGGAATGACAGTAATATTTGAATTACGTTTACAAAGTCATATTTATTTGCTATCAAAATTGAGTGTTTATGGTGGAATGATGTGAATGCTTGTAGCGTCTTTCAAATACTGCAACAAAAAACGCTTGTGAGAAGAACAAATAAAAAAAGAATGCTGTCTAGCATCTGGTGGTCACGAACGCTTGGCAACAGTTACATGGGGGCTCATTTTACTATTCTTTTGTTTTAGTATGTGCTTGAAATTCTCTATAAGTCTATCAAACTAAAATTCCATAAATATTAATTATAAATTCATAACAACAAGGTTCATTTGTGGATCTTTAATAACAAGATTGGACTAAAATAACAACGAGGGTGCTATGGGGGATGGGGAGAAATAGAATTAATGTTTTTGAGAGATAATATCATTGGACTATGATAATCATGCATGTCTACTAAAATCCTAAAGGTTTAGCTATATAAATAATATAAAGATAAATTTCAAAACAGTAGGAGACATGAAGGTAATGAAGAAACCTCGATTATACAGAAGGAGAAAGGAAAAGAAGATAAAAGAAAATCATATGTAGAAAACACAAAATAAGATGAGAGAAATGAATTCAATTATATCTGCTGATGAAATAGTAGAAATATAAAAATAACCTCTTCAACACTGAGACTGTAACGTAGATTTTTAAAAAAATTATGTTATATAATCTAAAAATGATATACAGAAAAACTGAATATATACAGAAAAATTGTACATAGGGTATAGAATGTGTATCAGAAAAATACTAACAAAAAAGTTGCTGATGTAATATTCATAAAAAATAGGTTGTAAGAAAAAGGCCAGTAAAATGATTTTTTTCTTAATGATGAAAAGGAACTCTCTAGAAAGAAATTATAATGTCGAATCTGTCTGCACCCAAAAATATATACACTGACAAATTGTTCCAAAGAAGTGCACAAGTAAGGTATTTAAAATTTATTCCCTCAGAATCTTATAGATCAAAAATGAAACAAAGTATTTAAGATACAAAGATTTAACACAATCAACATACTACTTAATAAACATTCATAGAATGCTGCACAAAATGAGTAAAGAACACATCTTTTTAAAATACACGATATATATATATATATATATATATATATATATATATATATATAGTGAGAATATATATACAGAGACAGAGAGACAGAGACACCAAGTATTGCATGTGCGTGTGTGTATATAGACCATAGACCATGTATTAAACCACAAAGGGAATATCAATAAACGCAAAATTATGAATAACTTGGTGTCCATGCTCTCTGAACAAAATGCAATACAATCTGGAGCAACTGTATGTCCAAGGCCCCTGAAATGACACAGTAAGGAGCAGAGATTAAAAACTCCCCATACCTCTCCCTCCACTCTTGGCCACTAAATTACTTGGATGATTTTGGAGAGTCATTTAACTTCCTTGTGGTTTATTCTTCTCTGCAAAATCAAAATGTTGCCAAATAAATGAAGCATTAAGCCATGAACATATGTGGGACTTTATGTCTTAACTCTAAAAGAAAAATCCTATCAGACTAGTGGACATTTATAAAACAAAGATAGTTCAAGAAGTAGTGGCCAAATAATGCAAGCTTTAATAGATAATGGCTTTCATAGAAAGTCTTACTTTTATTGTAGTCAAATAAAGCACAGGAAATAATGCATCTTGAAAATCACTGTGTTCTCCATTCTTACAACTGCTTTAAAAATTTATAGAGACAGCATGTAAGGTGACAGGAAATTGATACTCAGACAAATATGTCTCCCCAAACTACTGTCAAATGAACTGCCCTCTGGATGTGTCCTGAATGGCATGGCAGCCAAAGCAGCCCCTAAAGAAATCAGTGAGCTTTAACGATTTGACAAAATGACTCTGCAGAGCGCGCGACCTTTACAAATTACTCTTTGTTTGAATACTAAAATGAATAATATCATTTTCAAAGAGCATATGGGGATAATGCTGTATATCTTCTACTCCCTCTGGATCAAAGTGTATCTATTTTATCCATTTTTGTGGAGTACATTCTAATTTACTCAGTTCTTAGAGAAATGCTCCAATAAAAAAGAAAAGTGCTGCTCCGCAACTTTTGGTTCACAAAACGTTACTCTTGCTGCAACTTTTTAAAAAGCAGTTGTTCTTAAACTCACAACAAAACTCATCCAAGAAACAAATATAGGGAAATTTCCAACTGGATTTTTGATTACTCAAAAACACATTTTCAGTCATTATGGAATTACTTAATTATAGAAATATCTATACTTGAAAATTTTTCTTTTTCTTTTATTTTCATTGTTGTTATTATTCTTCCTCTCCATTCTAATTTTCTTCTGCTCCCTTTTTTCCTTTCTAACTACAACATCTAAATATCACACAACGGTACATAGTACAAATTTACAAACCTAAGCTACAAGTTTTCATGGTAGACAGTGGGGAAAAGAGGGTTAAATAAAAGGAGGATACATTTGCTTCTAGTCACACAGTAATGATTTTGGGGGTAGTGTTTATTAATATTTTTGTGTCTTGATTTCTTCATTGTAAAGTTTCTATTATAGTTATCTTGTCATCTTATAGACCAGCCATGATTACTAAGCAAGTTGTGAAAGCATCTAGAAAATTCCAAAATGCTATTCAAATACAGTGTCAGATTTTTTAAAAATAGTGTTAAAAATATTAGGCTGGGAGAAAAGGAAAACAAACACTCTTTTTTTATGGTCATTTCTGTTCTTAATATGCAGTGCAAGATCATGTATATTCCATGAATTTGAATTCAAAGACCTAATAAACTTTTTGCTGCATATCTAGACGCAGAGTCATTAAGAGAACAATTCGTTAAATAGCTCTTCATCTGATAAGTGATGCCATGGTAATCAGTTCTTGGATCAGGAAGGTCTTTTAAAAGGAGTATTTATTTTAATAATTGCTAATTATAAAGATTCAATAATTATTGCATGGAAAAACCATACTCCGGTGTGAACAATCAAATTATGTTCAACTTCATGATGGAAGAGCCTAATAGACTAAAACTAATTATCTCTAATCAAATGACTAGAAGTTTCCTAATAATCAGCATGCCAACTCAGAATCTAAATATATCTAGATGCCAAACAACCCTAATGATTAAACTTTTAGCTTTGTAAACTTTAGCTGAAATAGATTATTCTAGGTAATTTTTTTTTCTATTTTCTTGTAAGATTGTGCTTTCTCTTACAAGTAAATTTAGACTGAAATTAAAGAGGTAAGAGAGGGCAGGTTTTGTATGATCCGCTTATCCTGAGCTCCTACAACCCAAAGGTTAGCAAAAATAAGAAAGAAGCAAACATTTGGATTTTAAATTAATGCCATGGTAGACTTTCTGCCAATTTTAGCCTAACCTTCTGTAAATCTATACTTGAATTGCTCCTCAGACCAGAGCTTTCCTTCTGGTTAGCAATGACTTCTCAGAGTGCAACACCTCTGTTTTTAGCAGTCTGCTTGAGCTCTTGACCTTTCTTTGTGTCTTGCGCACATTTTGCGGGGGATAAAATTTCTACCAATATTCAGGACATTTTCATGACACAATCACAACCTTACTCTGATAATTCTGATGCAACATACTTGCTTTATTTTTTTAATGACAAAATCAAATTCTTCTGTCTCCAGTCAAGTAACTCTTCTTCCTCCTACCCCCCCAAAAAAAACCCCACAAAAACAAAAACAAAAACCAAACAAAAAACACAGAATTGTCCAGACATCTACATCCTAAAGTAAGGCCCTTTTGTCATACGATTTTCATAAGTCATCACCTTATTCATCACAGCACAACACAAATGATCTCTCAGCATCCTGCAGAGTGTACACATATAACCTGCCATATTCTGTGACCCTACTTTTGTTATCTCTCCTCTGATCTTAACCTAGTAGGATTTACTATATCTATAGGTACACTGGTAAATGTTCAAAAAAGTGACCCTTATGTGTCACGCTTGTAGATTTCTATGGTTCCAACATTCCCACCACAGATGATTTCAAGTTGCCAACATGAAGTAGAACATTTCTGAAAAATTAATATTGCACTCTCAAGAATCATTACAAACTGGCTTTCTCATTTTACAAAAAAGTAGGATACTGAAGAGATAAAAATACTGCTTTTGGTTAGTTCAAACCTTGCTCAGAATCCTGCCTCCAGCACTGTGAGAATTTGGGAAAGATTTTTAACCACTTTATACATCAGAACCCTCATTTTATTATGGGGATATAACAAAAATCCATCAGGTTGCTCTGAAGAAAAATTCAATAACCCAGCTAAAATCTTTTCCACAGTGTTTGGCACATCAAAAAATCTACAAATATTAACTATCATTAGTACTGTAATATGTAACATAGGTAATATACTTAGAAACATGCCTTCATTACTATGTAATTATTATAATCGTTATGCCACGCCTCTATGATTCCATCTAAGCTGTGTATCTAGGACACATCAGAAGCTGCATTACTCTGTTCTTATTTTACCCACACATACGACATCTTACTATTATCCTAACAGTATAGATTTTCAAAAAATTATTATACTTTGATTATAATACAATGAAATATGACTGAATTCACATCTGATCCTATGACATTTCTTTAACTTTCCTGAATATTATCCTGATTCATAAACTAGATGGTTCTACTAAAACTTCTATATTATAGCCCCTGGGTTAATTTTAACTGATACTGAGGATCACTCTGACTCTTCAGCATGACATTCACAGATTTTCACAACGTGACCATACAAATGACATTCATGCCACTTTCGGGGGCCTTTTTTATGCTATTTATACTCAATTCCTCTTTACTCCTCTCTTGAACAAGGCTTTTACTTAACTTATTCAGTAGCAGGACTCAGATGGGTATCTGACTCGAATGACTCCGTTCAGTTCCTCTGAACTTCATACACCGCTTCTTTCACCTGGATAATCTTCTCCTTCTCCATATTCTCCCCACAAATACTGTCTCAGGCATCAAGTCACACATTCACAAACTTGCCTTGCCTTCTGTTCATTCCTCAAGTGTCAGTTCAGAATCACTTAAAGTTTCTTTGATGCTTTCTCACTGGGGTTTGTCTTGTCATACCCTTCACTTGCCGAGACAACATACCTACCTCACATTACAGTATTTTCTTATTAAATCTTTTGCTTTCCCCACTAGTCTCTAAGCCTTTGTGACAGAAAACATATTTGTATTATTCTCTTTTATACTTTCATCAAATAGTTTGCCAACAGTATAGATTATAAGCATGTAGTTATTGAATAATTAAGTGAATAAATACCCTCTTACGTGTCCTAATAGTTTCAGTTAGAAGGTCATTTACAAGTTTAGATGCAAACTATACAGATATACATATTATAACATTGAAAGAAGAAAGAAAATCACCACATTGTCACCTTATATCATGCAAGACAGACTCGTGCAAATTGGGACTGCAGAGCTTGCTGCACATAACTCATTAATTTGGAATAGTATGTCACTTCTTTCATTATAAGATTGCCAAGTTACAAGATATGTGGGATGAAATATCAGCAAACAAAAGTCCTTCACTGGGGGGTTATAACATTGGGGAGAAGATAGTCACAGAGTGAGCAAGAGTTTTATGAGTCTGCCAATGGACTGATTGGCAGGTCTCTGTAAAATGAGCCTTGTGGGATTTGATACTTGAATTTTAATTAAACCAAAATTATTCATTGTTCAGTTCTGAATCCCTAAAGAGAAACTGAAAATCTTGCAAAGGGACTCCCAACAGTAATTACATGTTCTGCTGAAATTTAATTGACTTGCATTACCCAGATAGACCTGACGAATGGAGAGCTATTCATGGCAAAGATTTTTTAGAGGCATTAGATTAAAGGCAAAATCTACTAAAAAATAAAACAATGGCAAAGATTCTGCATTGGATGCTTTAATACAGGGGAAGAAAAAGAAGGGCACCTAAATATGTTTATAGTAACTGGAATATTTTGTTTGGCATTCCTTTTTCTTCTACTGAGCAATGTGACTTTTAACCCCAAAATACCTTGAAAAGCATATTAATCTGGACTAATTTTCTTACAAAGTAACAATGACTTTGAGTTGAATTTCTCTACCAATTTTTCATGTATCTATGGATTTATTAACCCTAATATTATTTTCCTGGTAGAAAGATGACACTGTTGATTAACTATCTGTTGAAATGTTGCTTTAGGTGTGTTCTTCTCATGGTTGTAATTAACTGAACACATTAATTCCCTCTCTTGCTTAAGCTTCTCCTGGACCTCAAACTATTCAGGCCATGCGTAAAGTGAAGCTAATTAGTCCCACAGGCACAGAATCTACCCAAGAGTAAAGAATCCAAGAGCACGGAGTTATGGGCAATCCTATTTTACTAACTCCACTACCCAGTCCTTCAATAAAGGACTTCTCATAAATTTTCATACTCCTCATGCCGCTATTTCTATCCATGTCCTGGGAGAGGCCCTTGTGTGAGATATAAAAGTGTAAAAGCAGGCAAAGTCACATTCCCTGGAGGCAGCTTCAGGCAGGTGTGCGCAAGGACAGCCGGGAGGTTGTTCTCAACAGCTTTCAGGTGAGCTTTTGGGACCCCTTGCATTGCTGGGGCATGGGGCTGAGACTGTCACTGCTGGTTTCCATGTCCTTCACCCTCAGAGTCTTTCCTTCTAAAGAATGCATTATTTCTAATTCCTGGGATTAAAATATTTGACATTTGAGGTGCATAAAGTGGCTCCATTTTTTCTTATTAAATTCTAATAAAATATAAATTTCTAAAATTTATCTAATAAGGCAAGTAAAACCTGAATGGATTATAGACATGTGGTAAGCTGAAAAAGTTATCTGGGAATGATCCTAAAGTGATGGTACATGTCCTAATTTCAATTTTCCCAACGAGTTCCTTCAAAGTACAGGCAATTCCCATACATTTGATTAGAAGCAGGTCTATAAAATAATGAGAAGTTATTTATTTCCTTATAAATATTGCAAAATACAATTTATAAAAAGAAAAATAACACAAAATTTTCATGAAGCATGTGGAGTCCCACTTCTGGTGAAAAACTTGGGTGTGATTTTTCAGGCCCAATCACACAGGCAATTACAAAGGCTCTACTCGGCATGCCCCCTCACCTCCCCCCAACACCAGGTTGGGCGTTCAGCCAGTGCACTGCAGTCTCTGAAGGGAGGTGTAATGAAGGACTCAGGCCATCTGGCTGGCCATGTTCTTATATATATCTGCATTTCTAGCCCAGGTACCTCCAACTGGAGGTCCTTTTATGGAGATGAAGGGGTACATCTGGAGAGACCTCCTTAATCAGGAGTGACATCTGAAGACACTTCTCGCCACTCTGACTCAGTGCCCAAGACTTTTCCACTCCTAACCCTTCCCCATCTCTCTTGAGCAGGCTTCTGGGTCCATAAAACTGAAGGAGCCTTTTGTTAGGGGCTCCCTCAACAGTGAGATTACCCATGGTTGTGCTGAATCACCTGCCCCATATCCAGTCCAGTGCCACGCCATTTCATAGGATAGGTAGCTGCTATGTGCTAAGAGCTGAAAGTGACCTAAATTAACAATCTACAGTCCAAGCTTTCTCCTGGAAGTTATAATTCTTCAGTAAACTCCAGAGTGCTAAAGTAGTTACATCAGACAGATTCTTCCGTACAATTGTCTAGGTGGGGAGAAGGATTCCTGGTACTTCCTGCTCGGACATCTTCTGTCTCTTCATTATTGAAGTGTCTATTCAAATAATTTTTTCCCAGTTTTTAAAGTGGGGTTATTTTTTTTTCTATTTATTCTTCTCGATTACTGTCTTTTACTAGATGTGTGAATGGCGAATCATATTTTCCATTCACTTGTTTTTTCATTTTTATAACAATGTCTTTTGAAAATAAGTTTTTAATGTTGATAAAAGCCAATTTGTCATCTTTTATTTTATGGTTGCTTTGTTTTCTATCTAAGTCTTTGCTTAACAAAAGGTCAAAAAGAATTCCCTCTATATTTTACCCTAGACATTGCATTGTCTGAACTATACTGTTCCTGATATTGATAATGCCAGCCAGCTGATTTTGATTAGCATTCTTATGGCATATCTTTTTCCACATGCTATGGTCTGAATGTGGCCCCCTAAAATTTATATTTTCAAACCTAATCTCCAAGGTGGTAGTATTTGGAGATAGAGACTTTGGGAGGATATTAAGTCATGAGGGCTCTACCCTCATGGGATTAGTGCTCTTTCAAAATAGACCCAAGATTGCTCCTTGGCCCCTTCTACCATATGAGGACACAACAAGAAGGCTAGGGAATGCTGGTAGTTTGATCTTGCACTTTCCAGCCTCCAGAACTGTGAGATATAAATTCTGTTGTTTATATGCTACACAGTCCAAGGTGTTTGTTACAGCAGCCTGAATGGACTAAGACACCATCCTTTTTATCTTACTGTATCTGTCTTCATAATTAAAGTATGTTTTCTTTTATTCAACATATAAATTATTCTTTCTAGTATATTTATCAAAAGTTGATAAGTAATTTTAATATATACATTTACGTAAATGTAAATAAGTATGCATAATTTACTGTGACTGACCTTTGACATTGCTTTATCTTATTTCTCCTTACATTCCTTTCTTTCTTTTTTTTGGTCTATATTTCTTTTTTCCTTCCACTACTCTATTTGATATATTAAATTGATTACTATTTATTGAATTATACAATCAAAATGGCAGGCATTCTCTCTTACTTGAATATTTCATCAGACCACTTTTATTTTTCATTCTTTTTTTTTTTTTAGATTTTATTTATTTATTTGACAGAGAGAGATAGTGAGAGCAGGACCTCAAGCAGGGGGAGTGGGAGAGGGAGAAGCAGGCTTACTGCCAAGCAGGGAGCCCAATGTGGGACTCGATCCCAGGACCCTGGGATCATGACCTGAGCCGAAGGCAGACGCTTAACAACTGACCCACCCAGGTGCCCTTTATTTTTCATTCTTAAGGACATTATATTGTATAAGTTTTAAGAATTCAGACCATGGGGGCGCCTGGGTGGCTCAGTTGGTTAAGCGACTGCCTTCGGCTCAGGTCATGATCCTGGAGTCCCGGGATCGAGTCCCACATTGGGCTCCCTGCTCAGCAGGGAGTCTACTTCTCCCTCTGACCCTCTTCCCTCTCATGTTCTCTGTCTCTCATTCTCTCTCTCACAAATAAATAAAATCTTAAAAAAAAAAAAAAAAAAAAGAACTCAGACCATGAAGATCCGGATCGTGGGCAATTTACTCGAGCTGTCTGTGCCTTAGTTTCCTCAACTGTACAACAGGGATAATAGTAATACTTATTATCATAGAGTTGCTTGAAGATTAAATAAATATTCATAGAGTGACTGAATGGCACCTGTCACACAGAACTGCTATCAAAGTTTTTGCTGTGATTATTATTAATTAAATATTAATTTTATCATTTATGTACAATTAGAACAAAACTTTAAAATCTAACTTAAATTGTTTACAGTTTTTGTTGCTGTTGTTTTAAATTCAAAACGCATGTAATTTCTTGATTTGGCTATAGCTACGATGCTGATTTATTAACATAAATTCTGTTTAAGCAACAAAGACAGTTCACTTAATCCTCTTTAATATCAGACTTGCTGATATAATACACACATGTATACTGAGGTATCTTTATAAAACATTGAAACATATATCATTATTTTTAAATGAAAATTTCCATTTATCCATAATAGATAATACAAAGTAACATTTATTACATTTATCCTGTTATCTGAAAGATTAAAGATCACATATAATTCTTAAATTTATTTCTTCTATTTGAATATATACTATAATAGTGTCCAATATACATTATTGGTATTAATCATATTATATGCCATATAAGTCTCAGTACCTACACTACTCTGAAAGCAGACCTGAAAATCTTACAATGTTTATGCTAAAGAGAGATTGAAAACAGAACTGGCAAATTTATGTTAGCTTTTCATGTTCACAAACTATCAACAATGAACCCAAATATACATTTCCAAACAGTAGTAACTTCCTCAATTATACTTGCTACTAAGATGAATTTGGCCAATCAACCATTTTCTCATATTTTCTCAGGTGTCTATAACTCATACTTTCCAATGTTTAACACTGCTAATAAAATTATTTCAATTTGAGATAATTTAATATGAAGTAAAAGAATTAAGAGAACTGAAATTTAATTTTCCCAGGAAGTAAAAGGAAAAAAGAAAAGTGGATGTATTACTGGACTTTTTAATAAAAATCAATTAAACGTAATACTATGCTTTACTGAGTGTATACTATAACAGATTCCGTTATGGTCTGTGGGGAGACACAAATAAACAACAGTCTGTAGTCCCTGGTCTCAAAATGAACATAGGCTTGAAAGTAGAAAATCAAAATGTAAGTAAATACATGTCATTCTGAAAGCTCGATACTTACATTAAAATGATGACCTAGTTTCAAATTGAGGAAGAGGTGAGCAGAAGGGAAATTTTGCCAGAGGCCTGAGTGAAGTTTTTTTTTTTTTTCTTTTTTTTTGTATAATTATATGCAGAACATTTTACCCTTCACGTCATTACTTATTAGCATTAAAGCAATGTCTTATAAAAATATTCCTAATAAATATGTGCTGGAGGAAAGAATTCTACAGTTCTGGGAACTTAGTGATTCCTGAGTATCTACGAACTACACTACACTTCCCAGACGGCCGCAGAGTTAGTCCACGGGGTTAGGAGAAAAGTTCTGGCCAACAGGAAGAAATGTGATAGATGTTCCGGTGTAGTTCCTGGCTCCCTTTGTTCTTCCTGTAACCATCCCAGAGGACACAGACTGAAACTGCAGCATCAAAAGCTGGAAGCAACGAGCTGAATCTTTAATCACCATATGCTGAGAAGAGCTACCCCGCAAAATCTCAAAACTTACATTGTCTTTAGGTGAGTAAGAAACTAAGTTGTGATGTGCTAAGCCACTGAGCTTTGGTGGGATGTTAGCACAGTGAAGCATAATCTAACCCCTTGAATACAGAGATGGTAGAGTTCACATCCCTTTCTCTAAAGCTTCCATGCTTGTATTGTTGACCGGTATAATGCAATTCATTGGCCATATTTATGAATGATTAAAAATCCTTTCCTTCTTAGTGTGTAATAACTAAGGGCTTTGTGAGACTCAGTGAAGGCTGATGTGCCTATCAAAGGAACGTTACCCCAGCCTTTAAAAGTTTAGGACTGTAAAGAATATAAAACGCAGCCCATTGCTAATGGTTTGCTCCTTCTGTAGCACCAAACAAAATAGACCATGTCTCTCTTTTTGATGCTTATTTACTCATGTACTTTTCAGGGACTTGTTTCAGACACTCCAGAACTATTCTCTTTGCAGAACAGTCTGAAGAAGTTTCTCTTGTTCTTATTAATTTTAATTAAACTTACATGTATCCCATTTTCTCATTCCTAAAACACACCTTTTCCACATTTGAACATCTGTGAAATTGAGATGCATGTACCAATCAGTATATGCTACAATTACACTCTTTCTTTGTGATCCATAAAATACTGATGTGTCTTAAAGTTTACATTATATTAAATATAAAATACTGCAATATTTTTTATGCTTAAGGACCATTAATTTTTAATTTTTTAAGTCATTATAAATTAAATATTTTAAAATATTTAGGTAAAAACAACCAGTTTAATAGTGGATCAAAGTGTAAATAATTCTCAAAGGGGTCCCTACATAATTATTAAAAGACAACACCAAATGAAAGTCACAAGACCCAGAAAAAATGCCAAGTTTCAGATTAACTAATTAAGAAGGTCCAATCATGATTCCACCCTCTCTAACATCATTTATGTGGCCACATTCCCCTCCCCGCAAAAGCTCCAATGTATTTCTGTGGGCTGTTTTCCTGTTTGATTCACTCATTCATAAATCATCTAGATTACTCTGTATTCTGTGTACCTGTGTGTCTATGAATTTAATATCTCTCTTTGAAGCGTAATTTTTATATTTTATATAGTGGATAACCACATAGGCCCATTTCAAACACTAAATTAGCAAAACTACTTCTACCAAAATGAAATATAGCAAAAGTAGTGAGCACCATTATATAAAAATGAAATAAAATAAATAGGCATTGGAAACCAATCACAGTAAAGTTAAAAGCAAAAACAAAAACATCCTTTTGTTCTCACACCAAAGCTGAGCATATCAAACTAAACTAATGGCTTTTGATATCAGTTCATTAGAAGCAAGATTCTGAGCTAATCTGCTCTGCTTTCACTGTGTGGCGAAATTTTAGGTGGCAAGTATGTTTACTGAAAATAAATGCACTGATCTTATTTCTACATTAAATCATTGTGTTGTAGATGTATTTCAGATGTAGGCTATTCACGTGACTCTTTGAATTTCACAAATGTATGTCAACTACAGTGATAGGTTCTTACATTTTTCAGTGACAAGTATGTACCTCAGGAAGGTGTCAGTAAATTTAATATTTTAATTCTTATTTACTATCATTACAATTTAAAATAATAACTGTAATAAACCTTATGATTTATTTCAATTTCTCACATCTGTTTTCTTCTTGTTGTATACAGAAAAACAAACTTGATAGCTATTATCCTCTCACATAAATTATCCAGCTACTGGATAAATACAGAATATAATGGAACACCATACTGAAATTCAGGAGATCTGGGTTCTGATGCTGGCCCTTTCCTTTAAGTAGGAGTAGATGTTGACCAAATAGCATATTCATTTTACAAATGAGAAGGTTGTTTCAGAAGCATATAGCACTCACAGGCTATACATATTTTTAATCATAAGATGGCTTATGCTTTGATGCTCTTCAAATATTAATGAATTTGTGCTAACAACTCTACATGAGATAGAAAGGAATTAAGTGGGTTAGACTTGTGAAAAATATGTCAGCAAGTACATGAAAGTGCTCTGAACTACATTAGGAAGCCCTTCGTAGAAATAACCTTTATTCATCATATACATAGGGTACAGAAAATTCAGAAAACTTATTTTTCTTAATACCGAAGAAATATGCCCAAACTCCTCCCTGTCCGTCACATACGTCAGATCCCAGGATCCAGTGATACTCTTAGTTTTTGTTTGTAAAGCTAATAAGATGTACGTATACATGTGAGAAATAGGATGAGAAACCCAGCTTTCTTTCCCTTGATGTGGTCTTTCAATTGAATGTTTAGATCTCAAAGACTCAAGTCACCTTTTTCTAATATCCCCATACAATTTTATTAGATAACAATAAAAGACACTCTAACCTTACTTCTTCTATGATAGGTCACTTCGTTTATGGTACCTGTCCTGATTGGACACTAACTTACCCCTCCAGCTCATCCTTTGCTAGTCAGCTTTGTACACTCTAATCTAGCTGTACTTAACTGGTAGATTCCTTAAACATGCCCTGATATCAGTTTCATCTGAGTTTATGCAAATGTACTTTCCTCCACCTGGAAAGGTCTTCTTGTTTATTACCTGATAAATCATTCCACATTTCTGGTTCCTTCAAGAAGTTTTCCTGACCCTCCCTATGATGTTCCCATAACACCCAGTGCTCTCTTCCCATAGCACTTATTACATTCTCATGAAACTGACCTCAAAAACCGTGTGTTTTCTTATCTACATTGCAGACATTGAGCATAGTACAGTCAAGTCAGTTCTTTGTGTGGAGTAAGACTTGGATAAATATTATTATTAAATAATTGCATAAATGAACATTGTTCATGTGCTGGCAGGTACCACTACTAATTCCTAATGTCTCTCAATAGACTGACACAGTGTTTTGACAGAATGTATCTAGGCTCCAGGAGGCCAGATTTTATATATATATATATATATATATATATATATATATATAATTTATTATATATATTAATTATATATATAAAGATATAGATATAATATAAAGAATATATAATATATATATATCCACATTCTAATAGATAAAGTGGATTTATAAAAGTGCAGGCAAACTGTAGTAACTATAAGTGAAATGAATAATACTCTGAAAGATAATAATTAACAGGAGAAAGCAATCAGAGACGGATTTTTCTGGGATTGTGGCATTTAATCTGAGAAATAAAGAATGAAAAGTAAATATCATGAGAGGAGTCAATGGAAGGAGATAGCACACATATAAAGGCTCCAAGATGATGAAGAGAACCAAACACCATACTCTCCAAACTAGAATATTGCAGAATGCTTTAAATTGCTCTTTAAAAAAACAACACATTTCCTATTATTTCAAAAACAGAGATTATATGAGTAGAAATTTATTGCAGACTGGAGACATATATTCTAGAACCTAACATTTCAGTTTTAGAATTATAATTTGGCTATTTTAATAAGAATTGAAATTATAGTTTCTAAGGTTAAGATAATCACTTTTCACAAATTAAAAAGGAAAAAAAAACTTATCATACAAGTCCTGCATTTATGATATGTATTTTCTTAGATAAGAAGAATATATTCACTTCTGTTGGACAAAACAAAGCTTTCTAAATTAAAGGATTTTGGAAAAGTCTTTGTTTTACTGTCATAAAATGCAATTTGTAGATTTCACTGCGAGGGGATATATGTAATTCTATGAAATGCATAGAGAATGATGAGAGTAAAAAAGAACTACAAAGTTGACTTTTCAGATTTTTCTTTATGGGGAATACGAGGCAGGTTTAAAACAAATCCATGCCATTGACAAATGACAACAAATGAGCTTTTTCCACAATAAAGATGCAGATAGGTATTATTTGATGGCATGGACTTTGTTGAAAATTAGTGACAGACAATCATTTTGATGTGAGCTAAGGAAACAGTAAGATGAGTAGGAGAAAGAATGGTGTTTATAGCTAATGATTTCAGAAAATTTCTGATCACGTAAGATGCTATAGGGACCTTCAGTAGGAAGATTAGAGAACACTTATTACTCAGGCAGTTTATGAATCTGCTGGGCATTTTTTGATATGGGAAGCAAATATGTTAGAAGGGTAACGTATTTCCTTTCAATATGCATCTTAAAAGGTTCATGTACCCTGCTGAAGAGGGGGCATCATAAAATTTGTTATAAAACTTGACATCTATACTTAAAATAAAATGAAGAATAAATGCAAAGTTGCTGCAATTTTCTTTGTCACTTGTTTTTACACATCTCTATGATTGATAGATTTGTTTTTATTTTCCTGATGTTTTATATTCTTACTCAGCACTGAGACTCAGATAATTGTAAACTTTGCTGAAACTGGCTGCTAAGGCCAAAGTTATTAACATTACAGAGCCTGACAGTCTGACTGATAGCCTAATAGTAATAATTGTTATTTAACTTTTATTTGCTACCTAGACTGTGAGAGCCCTAGGTAGTTTTATAATTCTTGTTTCCATGGGAAACCAGGCTAAGCACAATGATAAGACTGTTATTTATGTGTAGTCCATTAAATTACAGTCCTTTCATTTTATATTTTTACACATGATTGGTGTCCTCATTGACAGAGTATAATGCTATGCTTCATTATCTGCATTAAATTTTCATAAATATCCATTTTGGGTACAAAATAAGATAATGCAAGTGGTTTTTAGAGAGCTGTCAGGATTATTTTCAGGACCTTTTTCATCATTTCAGAGAAAATAATATTAAAATGCTACTGTATAAAAAGCTACCCTGCTTATCTTTAGAAATAAATATATCTTTAGAATAAAACTTCTCATACAAACTATGATGTATTTTATTTGTAACTTCATACATATATTTCTCTCCCAAATGTGTGTATGTGCATAAAGTGTGTATACACATATTTGGGAGATATATCTACACATATATACATGTGTATTTTATATATATATATGTATGTATATATTTATATATATATACAAAAGAGAGAGAAAGAATTCTCATTTTATAACATCTGTACAGGATTGGATGATATGTGAAAATAGTTTGATAAAAAGAGAGCTGAAAAACCCAAAAGGCAAAATCTATAATATCCCAAGGAAAAAGAAACTTTACACATCAAACACACACACACACACACACACACTTAAACTAATTTGTCATACTATACTGTCCCAGACTCCAAGAACATCTTCAAAAGTCAAAAGTAATGATGTAATAAAGTTATATAGTATATATTTAGAACAAATGGAGTAACGAGTACTTGAATTTAATTCAATTGACTATAAGCAATAACAATGTGAACTTCCTTCTTAAAGCAGATTACAATATTAGAATGAACAATAATCAATAAATCATTACATTTAAATATGAGTTGTGGAATAAACTAATATTGCCTGAGATAAACACATATTTAAATTTTTAGTAAAGTCCAATTTTTGGAAAGATTAAATCTATTAAAATGAATATTTATAAACAGCTTTTTAAATTATTGTTATTGGGTCGCCTGGGTGGCTCGGTTGGTTGGGCGACTGCCTTCGGCTCAGGTCGTGGTCCTGGAGTCCCGGGATCGAGTCCCGCGTCGGGCTCCCTGCTCGGCAGGGAGTCTGCTTCTCCCTCTGACCCTCCTCCTTCTCATGCTCTCTGTCTCTCATTCTCTCTGTCTCAAATGAATAAAATCTTTAAAAAATAAATAAATAAATAAATTATTATTATTTTTTTAATGTTTTATTTATTTATTCATGAGAGTCAGAGAGAGAGAGAGAGAGGCAGAGGCAGAGGGAGAAGCGGAGCAGGGAGCCTGATGCGGGACTCGATCCCAGGACCCTGGGATCATGACCTGAGCCCAAAGGCAGACACCTAACCATCTGAGCCACCCAGGCGCCCCTTACAAACAGCTTTTAATATGTTACTATGTCAACATGCCAAAAGTGAATAGATATGTTATAATGAATAGTTAGATTTTACCTTTTTTGGCTTTCCCAGTATCTAGTATGTTTTAGGGTGACTTTTTTTGTTAGTTTGTTTAGTGGAATGAACTTACTCTTAAGTTTGATATTCTTAATGGTATTATAATTTATGGTAGCTGTCTCTCAGTTTGGAAGTCAAGGACAGTTTTGTACTTCTTTGCACTTGTATAACTAGATTTCAGACAATGGAACTGAGTTTACCCAAGCTAGCAATCTCTCACAGAACTCTGGATCTTTAGCCAAAAATGTAAGGACTGAGGTGAGGCTGGACATTAACCATTGCAGCTTTGGGGCAACAGAAGCAGTGCCTCTGCCAAGTAGACTGTCCTCACTTTGAGACAGAAGCAATATTTATGCAGCCTTTTCCTTGCCCTCGGAAGCTTCTTTGCTTCCTGTCTTTGCCCAGATTGGTCACCTGCAATCTCTCTATGCAAACATCTCAATAAATTGATAGATTCTTGCTTAATTAAATGTGGTTACTATTTGAAATCATCCATTCATTCAGCTCTTCCACAAATATTTGTTGAATGTGTGTGTGTGTGTGCACTCAAGACACATCAATGAAAAAATAAAATACTCTCACCCTTGTAGAGTTTACAATGTGATATATTTTAGATATTTATTGGTGCAACAATTTGGAAAAGCGGTTTGATGATATGCAACAATAGCTGTAAGTGATGTGTGTTTAACAATTTCACTTCTTGAGATTCTATCGTGAGATAATTGGTATAAAAACAATACACAATTTTTTTCACATTTAGTTTAAACATAATGAAGAATTAGATGGAATCAAAAGATTACAGTGGGGGAATTCTACAGTAGATTATGAAGAACACATGTAAAATATATTCTGAAACACTAAAAATAAGGCTTATAAAACATATCTATGGAAATTTGGAGGAAAGTTTTTATAAGTTCTATTATATGAGAAAGCAAAATTTAAAAATTGTATTAAGAATATAACATTGTGTAAAATATGCTGAGAAAAAAGACTTAACAATACATAACAATTCAAATATATATTTATCTTTTAGATGATTCCTTTTTTTACATTTTTCTTTACTTTTCTCATTTTACATAATGAGAAACACTTCCTTTATGTATACAAAGGAATACATATATATTGGATTTGTTTTGATTGTTGTTTCTCTATTATTTTGTTTGGATGTTCAAATGTCAGGGTGTCAGGAATTAAAAGAATTTTGAAAGTAATTTGTTTTACTTTTTTTTTTTTTAAAGGTGTAGAGTAATGGGTTTCTCTCTTTTGGGATTATATTTATATATATACATATATATATATACATATATATACATACATACATATATATATATATATATATATATATATATATATATATATACACATGCATATACAAACACGCACATACACATAATTAGACCAAACTGAGCTACTGTTAATAATAGAAACTATAATCTAGTGGCTTAATAGTAGGAGAAAGAAAATTGATTTCTCTGTCATGGTGCAGTGTGAATGAATGCATTATCACAAACAGGGAGTCTAAACCCAATACTCAAGTTCTTGATCACTGAATGGCTATTGAAGTTCACAAATCACAGATCACCAAGAACAGACTGCCAGTCCATCTAAGTTAGGTTATTTTTTAGCTTGCTGCAGATAAGGCAAATAGCCCTCTACTGAAACCATTTAACATCTTGGAGTGTATAAGGGACAGGCTGGACTAGGTAGGGAAAGTTAGGTAGGGGGCCATGAGATCAGGCTCACAAAATTAAAAAATGCAGGAGATAAAAGGACACCAGAAATAAGGGAACAAACCAGACCATCCTGTCCTAGGTGTCAGAGATGGGGTCATGTTATAACAGCTACTTGTGACCAATAAAGAATTACCGGACCCTAAAAACGAAATAAGCCATTGAAGGTGTTAGCACTAGTCCTTGCTCAGTGGTGATATCAACAGAGATGGTAAAAGGGTTTAAGTTCCCTGGTTAGCTTTCTATAAAAGACCATCCCTAAAAGCCCTCAGTGGCAACCCTGTGGGGGGGAGGGGCCTCTCATTCCTGGAGCTTTTTCTGTATCTTCATTTAATAAAACTATTGCTTTACTCACTCTCTTTTGTCCACAGATTCATTCTTCGACTCTGTGAGACAAGAACCTAGCTCTCCCGCATCAGGAGGCAGTTGAAACAAGTAGATGTCTCAGTAAGCTTTGCTCAAGAGGCAAAAGGAATGAAGTTAGTCTGGGAGTGTTTTGGTTCAGAAGAAAAGAACTGTTAGTTGTTTTGCATTTGGTTTTGTGATTTTTCAATATAATGATTATATTACCACAACAAAAGAGCAAAGATTAAAAAATATCTAGGGGCGCCTGGGTGGCTCAGTTGGTTAAGCGACTGCCTTCGGCTCAGGTCATGATCCCGGAGTCCCTGGATCGAGTCCCACATTGGGCTCCCTGCTCGGCAGGGAGTCTGCTTCTCCCTCTGACCCTCCCCCCTCTCATGTGCTCTCTCTCATTCTCTCTCACACAAATAAATAAATAAAATCTTTAAAAAAATAAAAATAAAAATAAATAAAAAATATCTAAAGCATTGCTGACTTTTCCTTATCTCTCTAGTTCCAACTTAAATGCAACTTTTCCCATTAAAAATCACCTTTGATCTTTCAAGTACATTTAGCTCATCTGTCCTAAAATATCTAATAATTTTCATCTATTATCCAATTTACTAAATAAATGTTTATTCATGCAATAAATGGTTTGCTTGTTCTTTGCCTAAAATGTTCCAGGTTCTTTGCTAGGCACTCAGCATACAGCATACATGACAATCACATGGTCCATGTTTTTGCCACATAAAACATCTACTATGTTGTCATGGGGCTTACCCTTCACTTGGGAAAGTAGACCCTAAACCTATAACTAAAATCAACATTAGTGAGAGTTATAAGAGAGGTCCTAGTATCCAGAATTTATAAAGAACTCATCAAAATCAACACACCAAAATAAATAAATCCAGTTAAGAAATGAGCAGAAGGCATGAACAGACATTTCTCCAAAGAAGACATACAAAGGGCTAACAGACACATGAAAAAATGCTCATCACTTGGCATCAAGGGAAATACAAATTAAAACCACAACAAGATACCACCTCACACCTGTCAGAATGGCTAAAATTAACAACTCAGGAACAACAGATGTTGGTGTGGATGCGGAGATAGGGACACCCTCTTACACTGTTGGTGGGAATGCAAACTGGTGCAGCCACTATGGAAACAGTATGGAGGTTCCTCAAAAAGTTAAAAATAGAACTACCTTATGAACCAGCAATTGCACTACTAGGTATTTATCCAAAGGATACAACAATGCTGTTTCAAAGGGGCACCTGCACCCCAATGTTTATAGCACCATTATTAACAATAGCCAAATTATGGAAAGAGCACAGATGTCCATCAGCTGATGAATGGATCAAGAAGAGGTGGTATATATATATAATGGAATATTACTCAGCCATCAAAAAGAATGAAATCTTGCCATTTGCAATGACATAGATGGAGCTAGAGTGTATTATGCTAAGCAAAATAAGTCAGTCAGAGAAAGACAAATGTCATTTTTCACTCATATGTGGAATTTAAGAAACAAAACAGATGAACATAGGGGAAGGGAAGGAAAAATAAAATAAGACAAACAGAGAGGGAAGCAAACCATAAGAGACTCTAAACTATACAGAACAAACTGAAGGTTGGTGGAGGGGAGGTGGGTGGGGGATGCACTAAATGGGTGACAGGCATTGGAATTATGGAAGACACTTGTTGGGATGAACACTGAGTGTTATTTGTAAGTGATGAATCACTAAATTCTACTCCTGAAACGAATACTATACTATATGTTAACTAACTTGAATTTAAACAAAAAAAAAAGAAGAGAGAGGTCCTTGGGAGCCTAAAGTAATTTCACTTAATCTATGCAAGGAAGCAAAGAGAAGCTATGTAATTAACTGATATTGAGCTGAAACGTGATGGATGATGTAGTGTTAGCCAAGCATAAGGGTGACTGTGCACGGCTGACTGGTCAGCAGAGTGAGGAGGCCCAGAGGGAAGAACACCATGCACTGTAAAAAACCTACAGAAGCCCCAGTGGTCAGGCTAGAGCAGAGTACGAGATGAAGACTGGAAAGTATTGAGACTGGAGCAGGGCCAAGATCAGGACACGAGGGCCCTCTTAACCACCCAAGGAAATTGAATCTTATCCAAGGCCAATGGGAAGACATGAAGGATTTTATGAAGAAGAATATCATATTCATGTCTGTGTTTTATAAATATCATTTTCTTATTAATGAATGATTTTTTTGTAGTTTACTCATGAGATTTTGTAGAGTCTTCATCTTCAACTATATGGAATGATTATCTAGAGGAAGAAGAGCATCTTGCCTATCTTTCTATCCCCAACTCAGACACTTGAGTTCCTGACATTTGGTACATTCACCATATTGTCTAGTTCCAGACACTTTCATCACCCAAAAAGAAAGACAATAATTGAACAAATACTTCTCAAGAGGTAGACAAGTGGGAGGAGTGTAACCAGAAATTTCTAATATTATAAAACACAAATTTATTTTCAGGTAACTGGATCAGATTTTTTTTTTATCAATAAGCTAGAATGTTTCTATTGAAGCAATCTAAAACACTGCGAGCTATGAAAGGAAGTAGATTAAACCTTTAGATGATAGCTGTGTTCAGACATTTAACCAGGTGCTTGTCATCCGTTTATGCTTCAGCTATGCAAATTCAGTGGGCAGAAAAAGAAATAATGATTAGAAATTCCAAAAAGAGATAAATAAGCAGAATATGAGAATTAACAAAACTTCTAAAATTTTGATCTTTTTAATAATAGGAAATGAACCTTTCAATCAGAATTATACAAGACGTGTTAAACTTGGTGGAAAGTTGAATGAGATGAACTGATTTTCATTTTCACTGTTAAGCTATTGTTACTGAGTTAATTTACCTATCAAAATAGAAAACTCTAGAGTTAAACATTAAAAACAATGTCGCTTAGACCAAAACTATTGTAGCATATTCCAAATTATTTCATCTCAATTTTTTGAATCTGGATACATTCATCTGTAACTCAGTTGGTCTGTGTCCTGCCAGGAAACATAAACAACATCAAATAGGGGGAATTCAATACGATAGGTTGCTTAAGTAGATAATGATGTTGGAAAGCTGAAATAGCAAAAGGGGAAATGGTGAAATAATCCAAAGATTAATAACTGCAAGAAGCAGTTACCATTATGATAGCCGAGGAAATAATAAAGGGAGAGATGATTTTACTAGAACAAAAGGGTTCAGCTTTTGCTGAATTATATTATGGCAGCCTGCAGAATATGAGTGGAGAATACATTCTAAGGATGTATTTTGAAAGCATACAGAATGTTTCATTGGATGGGGTCAGAACTGTTGATATGGTTACACTTCTCAGAGCTTCTGGATTTAATATGTTAAATCTGCTCTAATAATCTGTTTGCTTTGTTGACTGAAATCTGGTCTTAATGGTTGCCAACCCTCAGTGAGGCTGAAATATCAGAAATTGTCTAACATAATATAGAGGGAAAAAATCCAAAAGCTTAGGGAAATAGGAATATAGAACTAGATGTATCCTGTGCCATCTGCTCTCTGATTATATAGCAAAAGAGGGCTGAGAGGACATTCCTTCTCTAAGGCACTGGTAGTAAGTGACTGAATGAAAAGAGAGGGCAGAATAGCTGAAATGCATGTTTGTATTCCTGTCTACACAGGTGAGGAAGATGGTAGAAATGTCTCCATTGAGATGGGCCTTCTTTTTACAGTAAGGATGAGGGATCCCAGGATGGTAGATGCTTGACAAAACACTCACACGTTAAAGAAGGATGGGCACACATGTTCAAAAATGTGCATTAGAAACAAAGAAATAATGAGAATGTTTTGAATCTCATAGATCTTTGGCAGATGCCAAGTAATCGCAGGATTCAAAGATTTAAATAGATTGGCAATCTATTAAAGCATCACATGATCTACGTGACACAAACTCTGGATAAGGTGGAAACCTCATTTGAATCATCACGATGGACAGTCATGGCCTCTCACTCAGTTTTCAGTTTATTTGAAAGGGATGTCAGAGTTTCTTCAGATATATAAATTATAAATCTTCCTCTAAGCCTTCTCCAAAGGGTCTTGCAATCTTTTCTATGTTGTTACTGTGCACCATGGAAAAGGAAGATTTGGTAGATTTCTAGACATTGACTCTGATTTTGACATTAGTACCTAGGAATTAAAAATGGCATTATGGCCCATTGGCTACACTGGGGTTTGTGGAAGTCAGTTCAAAAAGGTAGTTTTGACCCCAATTCATCTCCTACTGTATTTAGTGTGTCTGCATAAATATCTTACCGTTATGTAGACAGTTGCTAATAATATAGTTATATTTAGAAACTGGAGGAATACCCACATTTGGTTCTCATATTTATGGGGTGACATTATGGCAGAAAAAAAATACACCACACGAGGCCTCTGAATATGTCTCTGGAGAAAGCAATGTCACATCCCAGTGTGAATCACAGAGATCAGCGCTGCAGGCAAAGACTTCAGAAATGCAGGGCTAAGGGTTCCTATCACAACTTTATTTAAATTGCTCTTCTGAAAAAAAAACAAAAACAACAAAAACAATAAATAAATAGCTCTTTTGCCCATGCTGTAGGTGAATGGATCTTGAGGAATAATTGTGGACTAGTGTAAACTTAAACAGGGGGTGACATAAATTGTAGCTGCTTCTCCAGCTGAAGCAAATTTTAGAAACAAGTCAATATAGCCTCTGGAATATACATGTAGTTATTGATTGAGCCTGTATTTTTCTGGACGAGGAATGCTATGGGTTGAATTGTGTCTCCCACTTCATGTGTTGAACTCCTAACCCTGAGTACCTCAGGATGGGACTTTATTTGGAAATAGGGTTGTCATGCATTTTGAGTAGAATGTGAGTAGAGTGGGCCCCTAATCTAAGATGATTGAGATCTTTATGAAAAGGGGAAATTTGGGCAAATGCAAGCATACAGGAAGAACAACATATGGGAATTGGAGTTATGTGCCCACAAACCAAATAAGAACCAGGAACTCAGAGAGAGCCATGAGCAGATGCTTCCCTAGTGCGTTCAGAGGAAGCACAGCCCTGCTGACAACGTGATCTCAAGTTCTAGCCTCCATAATTGTGAGACGATAATTTTCTGTTGTTTAAGTCCCCAAATTTGTGGTATTTTGTTATAGCAGCCCTAGGAATTTAACACAAGGTATCTCCCTCTCTCTCTCTCTCTATCTATATATACAAATATATATATGTATACATATACACATATAAACATACAATAATATTTGTATGTGTTTGTGTGTGAGAGAAGGGTCATAAAGTAACTATTTTAGGATTTACAGGATATTTGGTCTGTCACAAAACCACTCAATTTTATTATTATAGCACAAAAGCAGCCACAGACAATATATAAAAGAATGAGTATGGCAGTGTTCCAATAAAACTTAAAACAAAAAAAAGCTGAGTTCTGGATTTAATCTGGTGGCTCTAATTTACAGATCCTTGTTCTAGACAATTATGCAAGTGCTAGCAAAACATTTGTTCTCACCTGTAGTAGCAAGTATCTTCATAGTCTTGTCTCAGGTCTATGTCAACCCTTTACTATATTTTAGTCTCCCTGGATCTTAGGTACCTTGATATCCCACAGATCATACTGGTTCACTACATTTCTGACATCATGGTCATTGAATCTAATGAGCAGAGGTAGCAACTACCTTAGATCTCTTAGTATGCTAAAGAGTAAAGGATAAAGCCTATTTCCTCCACCAAATACTTTAGAATGATGAATGTGTTAGTTAACTTGATGTGGGGAGTTATTTCGCGATGTATGTGTATATCAAATCATTACATTGCACACTTTAAATATCTTACAATTTTGTCAGTAAAGCTGAAAAAAATCCCATATAACAAATTTAAACAAAAATTTCTAAAGAGGGAATTCGTTGTACCATATAGCAAAGTTGGAAGACAAAAATGGGAGATTTTTATATAAACAGATATTTTTAAATTATTTTTTAAAGATGTATTTATTTATTTTAGAGAGGGAGGCTGGGTAGAGGGAGAGACAAACTTAAGCAGACTGTGCACTGAGTGCGGAGCCCAATGCGGGGCTTGATCTCACAACCCTGAGATCACAACCAGGGCAGAACCAAAAGTCAGACGCTTAACCGACTGCATGACCAGGCACCCCTATAACACAGATATTATTAACGGAGGAAGCAGTTATCACTTCTAGGTTGAAAAAAAAAAAGAGAAAGGGTTGGGGACCATACTGTAGAAATTGACCCCAGGAACAAATCATCATGCTATGTGATGAGACATCTGAGGAACACACCACATAGCTAGTGCTCAGATCTCTGAGAAGATCACAGCACTATTGGTTCTTAGACCAAAGATTTCATACAACATCAACAAAAGGATGTGGTTGGCAGGTGTTAGTACCTCTGAGAGCCATAACGATGACTGTTGCTAGCAATGACAAAAGAACTGGAACTTCTGCTCTACAGGTGGTAGGATGCTTAAACTAGAGATAGGAAGTTTCTTCTCTTCCCATAAATTGTAATACCCAAGTGTCTCTAATTGTCAGAATCATAGAAGAAGGCATTAGGCAATGTAGTGCTAATTCAACCACAGAATCACAGAGTAGAGTCAAAAAGAGAGACCTTAGCGCTGACCAAATATAGATAAAGGATAAGCATGCTAAACATAATTGTTCTTTCAAATATTTTAACTCTAGATCATGATGTATATGAGAGCTTATGTGGCACGTCTAGAGAAAATATACCTCTAGATTATTTTTTGAGTATGTATAAATTCCATGGGAAAGAGTAAAATTGTGAAGAACAAACACTAATTTTTTTTTGTTTTTGTAGCTGGGCAAAACATAAGGAAATAGACAATGTGTATTCTGACCTTTATCTATACGTTTGCTTTGTGGACCAGCAAGAAAACATATTAACAGGGCAAAGGCATGGGAACAGTTTCTCATTTATCAGCTTGGAACAGGCATAGGAAAGAGATTTTCCATCAAATATGTCATTATTTTTGAGAAAATACAAAAATAAATTTTATAGAGTAACAATTCACTATGTTATCTGACATCAAAGTGTAACCCAATTGATATTCGGTAAGGAAATAAGAATTTATCTATGTTGAGGAAAACTATCCACAAATTTCTAGGTTCTACAAAATTATACAGAGATGTAGTTCAGGATAATTACAAAATAACATCCTACAATTTCATTGTAAATTATAAGGAACACTAACAACAACAACAACAACAAAAAAAACCAGAATGGATAACATGCTGTTTAAAAGACCATTTTAGAATGGTGTGCAGAAATAAAAGAAAAAAAAGTTTATTACCAACAAAAAGTATATATATACACAAACATAAATACATATCCTGTACCATCAAATCATATATATATACACATACCAACATAATTCACATAACCGAGAATTACTCTATTAGTAAAACAGCCAAAAGAAATAAATGTATGTGAAGGCAGTATTTTGTCAAAAATGCTACTTGCCTCTCTCTCTCTATCATATGTACCAGAATCTTGATTTTAAACATGAAGTAAGTTTTGTCAATTTATGCATCTATATTTGATATTTGGGGCACAGGTTCTTCAACACAGGATATCCCAAAAAATTATATTGACAAGTACTGAATTCTTAGGAATGATAACTATACACATTTTATCATATACCTAACTAAATGACAAATATATACATTATGACATATTTATAGTTAGAGAGACAATTTTTAGTTTCTTACTGATAAGTAGCTTGAAATTTTCTAGACCAGTTTGAACTAGCGATCAATATTACATCTATCCCAGGCTACTTCTCTTTTTGTCTATCATGCAAGTTCTTTGGATTCTTCCCAACGTGCCCAAAGTTGTTATTCCACCATATCCTCTTTATTGTGATGGCACTTTCTGTTCTTTGGGTCCTTATTACTTAGGCTAAAGAAACGCTTTGTGCTTTCTTTGGCACTTGCTCAATGGTTTATTTTAATAGTGTTTTATCAGCAGCTTTAGTTTCCTATATGATAGCCAGCAAAATGCTGGTTGTTGGTTTGCTAGCGATGACTGCATCTTGTCTCTTTCCCATATAACCCTGCTGTCCCCTTCGTGCTGTGCCCTCTGCATCTCTAAAGTTGGAGGTGGGGAACATCTGGGAATCTTTCTTTTTGGAAGTCACATTTTGACTGAAATAAGAACTGAACCCCAATTTCATAGAGGACACAGAGCAGTTAAATAAATAGGAAACAATGGACAACATCTAAGGGCACTGGGAAAACTTGAAGACTATACTTATACAGGTGAAAAATCTTATCTATAAAATAAATCCTTTATTCAAGAAGGATAAAAATACACAAATAGAATACTTTAGGATAAATTTAGTTCTTTACAAACAGCTACTTTGAATGCAAAACATTCATTTAGAATGGGAAATTTTGGCTTATCTGCCAAAATGAATCAATATGTAGAGGTCACAGTTTTGTGGTCTATGGTCAGGATCTGCCCTGCTGACATATTTTGTCTGTCAAAAATAGTATTAAAATATGGGTAACATTTAAAATAATTCACACCACAATCTAGATTTCCACTGTATCATTTAGAATATAGTTGGCTTCAATTGATGGAGTAATTGACCAATAGTAGTTTACCTGAATGTGTTCACTTCTCTCTCTTTCTCACACACACACACACACACACACACACACAAATCCAGAATTAAGATATTGTTGATGTTGATTCTGTCACTCGGCAATATCAACTCTAACGGACCTGTGACGGCTGCCGCAGGTCTGAATATCCCCTCCTATTTACGGAAGGAAGGGGGATAAAGAGAAGATGCTAGCTCTGTTGGCCATCTTTTTAAGGAAAGCAAAAGCTTTGCCACAGGCCCAGAACCCAGTACAGGGGATTTACTCTCACTGTTCACCATAGATTCATATGGCTAGCTCTAGATGAAAAGACCCAGAAAATAATGACTAGAGTTGAGCACTTGCTGTCCCCCCAAAATCAATATCTTTATTTGCAAGGAAAAAGAGAAGAATAGATTTAGGGTAGGTGGCATAAAATGTCAAACAAGCCCATTTACTCTTGAAAGATAAGAAGAACTGGAAACACTGGTTGCATTCCTACAATGGCATCAATTGACTAGAGCTGGAAGCATATTCTCTGTACCAGATGTCTCATTAATTTTATTGCTTGTGAGGCTCCTTTAGGATTTGTGTTTATGGCTCCAGTACCACAGGAGTAACCAGGGACTTGGCTATTTATTCTACAGCATATAAAATATAATGGTCATATTTAATGAATGTGTGTAACTGTTCTTTGGGTGAACATTTTCTTCATTGTTTTCGGTCTCCCTTTACATTACATCTTTATATTACTTTCTCTTTTATATTTTTACCTTCTTTCTCTATTTTTTCCCTTCCCCAATTTTGCCTTTTGGTTCCGACCAGATCCATTTTGTGCATTTCCTTTTTCTCTTACCTTCTGTATTATCTTTTCATCTACCTAAATCTTACTCTATTTTCTTCCCTTCTCTCACACATTCTGTGCTACTAATGTATGCTTTTATTTTCACCATTAACTTCCAGAGCATTCTCTTTTTGTTTACATACTATATTTCATTGTTTTCCTGATTGTTTTTACAGCTTGTTGTTTGTTTCCTTGTTTTTAGAGCTGATTATTTTTCTCGACCATTTCAAGGTCAGAGGCTTTAAGTTTCTCATAATTTTCTTTATTCAATTGCTGTTTTTATCTCTAGTCAAAATTAACATAAACTTTATGTGTGAAGTGAGATTTTCAAATGCTGAAATGCATTCTTTTACTAATAGGAGAATAACCAAATGGCCTGTAACTGTGTAAATATTCAATATAAGTAAACTGACTTTGAACACATCCTTAATGAAAAATGTGATCTCAACAGTGTATTGTTTCAGTGTGTGTGTGTGTGTGTATACATATATATATATATATATATACATGAAATGTAAACCCCTCATAAGTCATAGAAAAAGTCTTGTGAAGGTAAGCTGAGAACGATAACGGCAAGATAAAAACACTGAAAAAAGACGTAGATGGATGGTAGAATGATTAATGCTATATCTATGCCGTACAGGTGTTTGGTACTTGAGCAAGTGGTCAGAAAACAAATTGAACATTTATTCTTCCTGACAAAGGGATTAAGAAATGTTGTTGATTATACCTTTATAAATGAAGCTTTGAGTAAACTGCTGTCTTGATTGATTTCCTTGGTATTTGCTAACACTGCAACTGAATATTCTGTTGGGAATTCTTTTATTTGTGTTTGTTTTCTGAAGATCCGAGTTAACTCAAAGTTAATGGGATTAATAAAGACATTATGAAACAGCTGTGATAGTTTTATTAATAACTACACTGGAGGCTAACCAAATACAAAATATTTTAGAGACAATGATGGTGTTTGCATAAAACTTACTCAACATTAAAATGCCAGAGCTTAAAACAACATTGCACTAGAACTTCATGGGTAAATAAGTATCTTATGGATACTAATGCTTCATCTACCACAATCCAATTCTATTGTTTATTTGAAAGCAAAGAGCTAGATTTATTCATTCAGATTTATTCAAACTAGATTTCATCATGCATCAAGCAAGCACTTTTTGAGCATCTTCTACATACCAGGCATGACAGGAATAAAAGGTGAGTAAAATAGAGAATGTTAATACATTGAAAGATCTGGCAATATAGTATTAGAAGCAGTGGTACAGATTATGGAGGGAGCAAATGGGATGCTCTGAAAGAGAATTACATGAGTGGTGGGAGCTTTTTTTGGACACATTGATCATAGAAAACCACTGGGAAAAGGTACTACTTAGGATGAAATCTGAAGAGTGACAAGGGGCCAGCTGCATAAGGAACAGGAATAAGAATGTTACCAAGGAGTTCCAAGTATGGCAAATTATCTCAGGAAGGAAGAACTTGGCTTTTTCATTAACCTAAAAGAATTACCAGTATAGCAGAGGAGCAAAATGAGGCAGAGGGACTGTGATAAGCCAGGCAGGGGCTAGATCAGTTAAAGGGCGTGAATTTTATTCTAAGTGTAGTAGGAAGAGGACCACCAATGTGGATTTTGGATCTACAGTTTGTGGTGATAGATATATTTGTTTTGAACTTTTAATACTTATAAAACCATTCATTATTACAACTTTCAAATACATTTTTAAAAAGTTTAATAATTTCTTATACACCTGTCATATTGAACTACTAATGTTGTTATAAAAATTTGTTCTTAGCCATTTGATTGAACACTCAATGGACTATCACATATCATTTTTATGTACCTTTTTATGGGAAAGAAGTACATGTGTCTTTAGTTTAATAAATACTTCTTGAGAGGCTATAATGAATGGTATATTCCTTTTTTTGTAAATGTAACTATACAATAAGGGTAACTTTTTCCATTGCATCAACAATAATGTATGATCCATGGTAAAAACACAATGATTTTAAATATCCCAGATCCCCAAAATAAAAATAAAATCAAAGCAAGAAAGAAAAGAAAAAACTGAAAATAATCTGGGAAGACACCTTTTTCAGAATTTTAAAGTCCTCCCAGCCAGTGAGTTTATATCTGCTTTTCCAGGCTTCATATATCATAGCCTGAGGCAAGAGAAGCAATCATTGCTCATAAGCCATCAGCATAAGGTTTGAGTATTTCTCCCCATATATAACTAGCAAATCAAATAAAGGGTAGGGATAGGGAGAGTTTCAACTAAACATTTTAGAGAAACCTGATGAGGGGCACCAAAAGCGGCTGCCTTTGGCTCAGGTCATGATCTCAGGGTCCTGGGATTGAGCTCCACATGGGACTCTCTGCTCAGCGGGGAGCCTGCTTCTCCCTCTCCCTCTGCCTGCCCCTCTGCCTACTTGTACTCTCTCTCTTTCTGTCAAATAAATAAATTAATTAAATCTTTAAAAGAAGAAGAAAAGAAACCTGCTGGGTGAGAATCACAGCAACGGGAGGGTTTGGGGTGACCAGTTGGTTGAGTTAATATGGGTTGTTAGGGGTAGATCTCTTTCCACCTTTGCACTACTGGGGCTAGTGTGTAGATGGTGCCTGTAGCAGCCAGTTGGTATGGGGAAACAGTCAACCCAAGAGTAAGCTATGACACCAATGGAGAATGCCTGTCCTTTTTCTTTACCCTCTTCTCCACCTAACATGTTTAAGGAGAAAAGAGTTGGAGTTAAAGTGAATAACAGGGACTATTTTAATGTATAAAACTAGTCAGAAAGTTGTAGGATCTTCTGCCAAGTTATTTTTATCAGTCAAGTCCTAAGAGAAAAATGATGACACACTCATTTGGTATAATTTCTGGAGAATTTAATAAGATAATTAACAAGAGCATGGACAGGTTGTAAAAAAAAAAAAAAAAGAGAGAGAGAGAGAGACACCGGGCGAGTGGAGTAGTCTGGATTAATAATGGCAAAACCATTACTAACTCAAATGTGAAGGGTAGAGGAAGGGCATGGCTACTAGAACTCACAGGAGAATCTTATGGAGAGGCCACTTTAAGAGCAACTGTGACCTTTAGTCAAGGGTGAGCTGGAAAATAAGTGCATGGATCTTATTCTCATTCTCCTACCTCTGCTCTCCTACTTAGCTTCCCAATATCCAGCCAAACTAGAAGCCAGAGGTCAAGAGATATCACTATTTAGTCTATACAAGTCAATTTCTTGAAAGAGATAAGTAGGGCAAAGGTGGAGAATGGATGGAGAGACAGGAAGAACATGTCTGGTAGACTATTAAAGAAAGGGAATCGAATGTTCAGCAGAGCATAGTTGAAGTAAGTGATTATAGGGGAAAAAAATCTCCTCTCTAACTCACCAAGTTCAAACTATGAACTAATACCTAGATTTATCAGAATCATGGCCTCTGAAACTTTATTACCTGGAGTTTACAATAATTAGTTTCCAGAATGTCTGAGGAGCAATTAGATTCTGTTAAGAATAAATGATATAGGGCACCTGGGTGGCTCAGTTGGTGAAGCGACTGCCTTCAGCTCAGGTCATGATCCTGGAGTCCCGGGATCGAGTCCCACATCGGGCTCCCTGCTCAGCGGGCGGTCTGCTTCTCCCTCTGACCCTCTTCCCTCTCTTGTTATCTGTCTCTCATTCTCTCTCTCTCAAATAAATAAATAAAATCTTTAAAAAAAAAGAATAAATGATATAATTTAGTCAAGTAAAGAAAAAATCTAAACTCCTATTTGTAAGACACATTGCAACAGAGTTTTTAGAAAAGTAGCAAAAGACATGTAATAATAGTAGAAATGAAATTGCCTTTGTCATCAGAGGGAATTGGGTTTGATTCTTGGCTCTGTTATTTAATAGCTTGGCATCATCAAAGTCACTTGTCCTTTTGGAGCCTCAATTTCTCCATTCATTAAATATTATTATCCATCTACAGGTTTTCTGTGCGGATTCAATGAGACATGATAATAGTAAGTATATTATCATTTTGACTGACCTATGGTTTAGTCTTTAATATTCATATAAAGGAGTTAAATAATTTTTAAAAAGAGAGAGAGAAAAGAAAGTTGGTGTATGGAGGTAATATTGAACACACCATAACTGAGTATTTTGTTTTTTTCTTTTTTTTTTATGTTATGTTAGTCACCATACAGTACATCATTAGTTTTTGATGTAGTGTTCCATGATTCATTGTTTGCATATAATTAAGCGCTATGATTTGTCTTGTGTCTTTTAAAAAAGTTGACCTTTCTGATTTTGGTCTGAAAGGATAAATGAATCATTATCTTCAGATACACATAGACATTTCAAGAAGGGATTTAATGTTTTAGAAATTATGATTTAACAAAACTATCTGTGACCAATTAAGGTCATCATTTTCTAAGATCTCTGCACATTGTCATTTAGGAGGAATAAACTCATAAACAAAAAAGATATCCTGAACGACAAAGTGAAAATTTGGGGCACTGGAACAGCATGGCTCAAAACAAGATGTAGTTTCAGGGGATGGCAAGGAGTTTCCTGAAGTAAAATCATCTAGGAAAGGTAAGTACGAAGTACTGGTAGCAATCCTTGAAGTAAGCGCAGCTAAGTATCCTTGAAGAAGTATTATGATCTGCTCATTCACATATGCCCTAACCTTAAAGCATGCAAAAATAATTGTAGTTCCCTGAATCTGCCATGTTCTTTCTCACTTCCATCTTGTGAACTTCTTCCCTATCTTTGGAATGTCATACTTTTTCTGTCAGTTCTCCATCTGCTTGGTTTAGTTCCTGTTTTTCAGTTGTGATATAGTCCATGACTTGGTTTAATCAAACCTCCATCTGAATAAAACATGCCAGGCCTTATCAGTACATTGCCCTATGCATCTACATTTTATAACTCTTACCACCCTATGATATTATTATTAGATTGCCAATTAGACAGAGAAAGAGAGATAAAGAGTGAGAGAGTTATGCCTGTTTATTATCAGCTTCTAGTCATTTGTTTGTCACATAATATGTTTTCCTAAATAAATGCATGGATGGTTAAAAAAAAAATGGATGAACATTAGAAGCTCAATAGTACCCTGTCATTAATGAAGAAATCAATAAGAGAGTTTCCAGTAAGTCATGGATAGCCTTGACTTGACCTCCTGAAAATGTGACTAAAGTTCTTTCAAGCTGCTTAGTATAACCCATATTTTCTTTACTCTGTGTTCTTTTCTATATTGGTATAATATACTTTAAGTATCTTTTTAGAAATACTGATTAAATTTTTGAATGAATCTAGAAACATTTCATACTTTGTAGAAGAGAAATATTAACTCATTTAGCAAGCTTTCTGATTTAGTCATGTATTGCCTACACCACATCTGGAATACAGTATGTTAAAAATAAATGCTTAGACATTAATGAGTAAGTTGATGCTGACTCAGATTCTTTTTCTTCTATGTAAGCTATTAGACACATAATATACAGGTACAATACTAGGACAGACTTGAGATTCTAATGTTATTTGGGAAAAAAACTAAGGAAGTTTGTACTTTATATTATTTATTGAATTATTTATATAAATATAAGATACAAATAGGTTTGTTCATATAATAATGATAAAGTATGTGTTTAGGGTTTTCATTTAGTTATGTATTACTGTAATTATTACCCTTTAAGATGTATAAAATGGAACTCTATTCTTTATTTTCCAGGTATACATTTTAGCAGTATATAGAACATTTTATTTTGTATACAGTACTATTTGTTTATTATGGTTCATAAAGTGATGCCTTCCCACCAATAAAAGAAATCATTTATATGAAAAAGATTTTGGGTATTTCATAAAACATTCTATAATAATGGTTTCAGTGGTTATACAATGAGGGGTGATATAAGAATAGAGATGAAACTTGGTAACCCTCACCTTGTCTGCATTTAAATGTTATTGCTGATCCATAAAAATAACACATTACAAAATGAGGAGAAAATAGAAGAGAACATCCATAAACCACTACTATAAAAAGAAAACAGAAAATGAGAATCCAAACTATTTCATTAATGAAAATCCTCCCAACTGTGAAGCAAAAGAAAACAAAACCCTTATCCAAATTACATACCATTAAACAAAAATTCTCAGTTATGTAACATCCCCTCAGATTACAATTAAGATGGATAGATAGACCAAAAAAAAAAAAAAAAAAAGAAGAAGAGAAGAGAAAAGAAAAGACACTTAGGAATGTTACAGAGTTTATGCAGTGAGGCAGTCATTGAATTTACTCAGAAGAAGAATTTTACTTGCTTGAAGAATTTTTATATTCATGCTAACCAAAGAAAGCATGAGACACTGAAGCTGATATTAACATTTAAGCCACGGTGCTTTATCAACTCTCCTTCCTTCATTGCCCAGTGAATGATATCAATTTAATTTTTTAAATATTTCCTAATGATTTTTTTAAATCAACTTTGTTCATATATTAGAATAGGATTACCATTTCCTTAAGATTAGCAAAAAAAAAATTTGATGAGAAAAGAGTTATTTAGAAATGCTACTCTCTTTAGGAGAGTTAATGGAGAGTTGCAAACAAATATCCTGATCTCACATTATTTAAGACACACATGGATTAATTTATAAATATAATAGTTCAGTCTTTGCCAAAGACATGGCAGAGCATTCCTAAAATTTTTTTTTATACAAACATTAAGAATCACTGACAAGAACTGGTTATAAGATTTTCTTCTACTTTATTAATATCCTATAGTAAACTTTTGACTTCAAGTACGAAAAAGCACCAGGAAAACACACTATGTCTTACCGTATTTCTATGCTCAGTCATGTTTATGTCAATCTATCAAGAGTTTGGATAGGTTTTTCAGCAATCAAAATTCTAGAAGGGCGCCTGGGTGGCTCAGTCGTTGGGCGTCTGCCTTCGGCTCGGGTCATGATCCCAGGGTTCTGGGATCGAGCCCCGCATCAGTCTTCCTGCTTGGTGGGAAGCCTGCTTCTCCCTCTCCCACTCCCCCTGCTTGTGTTCCCTCTCTCACTGTGTCTCTCTCTCTCAAATGGATGGATAAAATCTTAAAAAAAAAAAAAAATTCTAGAGTATAAGTGGATGTGATAAGCCTTTAGACCGTGGCGCTTGGGTGGCTCAGTTGGTTAAATGGCTGCCTTTGGCTCAGGTCATGATCCCAGCGTCCTGGGATCAAGGCTCCCTGCTCAGTGGGGAGCCTGCTTCTCCTTCTCCCTCTCCCTCCCTGCTCCTGCTCTCTCTCACTTCCTCTTTCTCAAATAAATAAATAAAAATCTTTTAAAAAATCCTTTAAATCAACAGCTTACCTTGAGAAAGTGCTGGGTCTGATATTCTTCCTTGCTGATCGGACTTGCTGATAAGACCCAGGGCAAATTAAGGGTAACAGTTGTTTCTGGCAAGATAATGAAAGAGTATCAAAACTCTGAACACCACAGGGGCGCCTGGGTGGCTCAGTTGGTTAAGTTATGTCTCAGTCTTAATTTTGGCGAGGCCTGCTTCGGGACAGTGCTCAGCTAGGAATCTGCTTGAAATTCTTTCTCTCCTTCTTCCTCTGCACCCTCCTCCACCCCCCACCCCCTGCATGCACACACACTCTCTCTCTCAAATAAATAATCTTAAAAAAAAAAAAAAACTCCAAACACCACAGATAAAACTCAAAATATTATAACTCACAAAATAGTCTCATAATATGACTTCCAAATGAACAATTTTGGAGACAATAATCTTTGGAAAATGATTAAAGAAATGGTGTCACCAAATTGGAGGTAGAATGAGGTAAAAGGGAGAATAAAATAAATAAATAAAATTTTTAAAAAAGGTAGTACTGGTTTTTACTTATTTTTCAAGATAAATCAAACAAGAAACAAGTTTAAATATAATGATTAGGTAATAAAATTTTCACTCTATTTAAAAATATTATTTAAAATATTAATATTAAATATAATAAATATTAAAATATATTAAAAAATATTCTGGATCTTTTGTCCATTACTACAGAGGGCTGGGTACATTCTTTGGGCCATTTACTTAATGACTGCATGACATGTCCCCAAGTGGCTGGGGAGAGTCAGTATTCCACCAACTTCCTACCCTCTGAAGAAAATAAAATGAAAATGTTTAAATGTTTTTTTAATCAGTGTGGGCATATTTCATGAGTTTTCTTACAGATTCCAATATCCTACATAGCCATAACAATGCTTTCTATTTTGAATGATTCTTTTTCTTTTAACAAGATGCTGTCAACTCTGAATATCTGTATTCTATTATTAGTTTAGACCTTTTTAATACTAATGTTTCCAATTCCCTTAATTCTTTTTCAGATAAATGAGGTCTATATTAGAAGAATTGATGTGCTGACTTTGTAATATTTTGTACTATCTGCACTTCGTTAGTTCATTCACCTTTTAAACTTGGCTTAGTGATTGTTTAAGAAAAGTAAAAGCCAAATGTCATCCTACAAATAGGCAAAATCATTCTTGACTTGAAAAGCAGCCTGAAGCTTTTAGCACACACTCTGTAATTAATTCAACTTATTCAATATTTAAATAAACATGACACTTAATCTTGTCTAATTTAAAGGCATAAAAACAAATTTTATGCATGTTTAAACTTCTTAACAATAATATTTGTTCCTTTTCTAATTTTAGACAATGTGATTAATATAGGATTTAAGAAAGCAAAAATAATGTTTAATACATATTTTATCATCATGGTTCTCTCAAGATTAGGATTTGGGCAAATTTATTCAACTGTGAGCCATCGTTAAAAATGTGTCCTTATTTTTAAAGAATAAGCTCATTGTAAAGGGAACACTTGAATGTCAGATTTCTTTGGTTCACTTGATCAAGTGTTTCTAATGATTTATTTTCATAAGAAGTATTCAATGCTTATACATTTCTGCTTATGTGTTGGACTTTAACGGACATTTAAAAACTACTAAAAACCACAGATTATGCTTGTCCAATTATATTACAATGATAAAACATATCTTTGTGACCAAGATTATAATTAGTCTGTTTATTCCTAAATTACCACCACAATATTAAAAAATTGCCATTATTCATTTTAATATTTTTAATCTCCTGCAAACTCATGAATTTCCTATCTTATAGTATTACTATTTTAAAAGTTTGAATATGCTTTTTACATTGTAATTGTATGGTTTTAACAGTTTATCTTTTCTTTTGAATTTCTCTATATTAAAATGACCTGAAAAACATTTAAAAAGTAAACAGATAAAGTCAAATACATGTACTTTGGTAGAGTACCATGCATTTTACAACAAAATATATGTATCTAATTATTTTTGGTTTCAAATGTTACCTAAAATTTTATCATCCTATATTTACCAGCAAATAGCAAAATTAAGACAAGTAAAATCCAGGCAGGACATTAATAATTATTCTATCATAGATAGACAGATATAATTAGGTCATATAGATATACAAAAATATATAAAATGTGTATATGTGTACAAACATAAAGATACCCACACATATACATAAAATATATATAGATATTATATACATACATAAACACATATACATATATAAGTAAAGGCATATATAAAGTCATAGTTATCCAAAGGAATATGAGGAAATTAAAAATTTAAACAAAGTAAAAGAAAGACAAGGTAATATAGAAATAATATGCAAAAAAGGGATAATGGATAAAAGCTTTCAAGTACTTCTGTTTACTTGAATAGACCACAAAATTCAGTTAAATATATTTTCACTATTTTTAGAGTTAGGGAAACATGTTAATATTTTGTCTTATTTTTTCCTGGAGTCATCCCCTGTAAGAACAATTCAGCAGGTGTTCTTATCACAATTATTTTGATTATTATAGGTTACACTGAACAATCATCTCGATAGATTATTAGATGAGCCTCAATAAATCTTCTAAGTATATATCTTAAGCTCTAAAGGGAACGTAGGTAGCAGGTTCTAACGGAGACTTTTCCTGTTATTCTGTTATTTTATCTCTTGCACCTAGCACTGGTCCTGGCGTAGGCTGAAGGTAGGAGTGCGAGTAAATCACTAAACTTACCAGACTGGGGAGGAGAAGCTCTGCTTTGAGCACCTGGCTCATGGTGTAAGTAGGAGATTTTATGAAATATAAAATGAAATACAAAATACTTTCATAAAATGTTTTATGAAATTAGTGAGTTGGAGAGGTTTCTCATTGGCTGCGAACGGTACACTGTTGCTAGGGCAGGGAGAGAACTTTTTTTTCTTTTTTTTTTTTTTTTGAGATTTTATTTATTTATTTGAGAGAGAATGAGAAAGAGAGAGCACATGAGAGGGGGGCGGGTCAGAGGGAGAAGCAGGCTCCCCGCCGAGCAGGGACCCCATGCGGGACTCGATCCCGGGACTCCAGGATCATGACCCGAGCCGAAGGCAGTCGCTTAACCAACTGAGCCACCCAGGTGCCCCACTTTTTTCTTTTCCTTAAATCCGGAGATAAAATTCCTATGTGAGAAATGTCTTGCCTTCAAGATAAGAACCTTCTTCCCAGCTGGTGAGGCAGAGGGCGAGGAGTGGAACGTGTGTGAGAGCGCCCTCTTCAGGGCTTCCCGACTCCATTTTCAATGAGGTTTCCTTTATTCATTTTCACAGGGGATAGAATTATAAAAGCTCAGCAATGCACAAGTATATGTTGTGGGGAATATGGCATGTATATGAATGCAATATTAATTTGGCATACATCTGTGAAGTACTGACTACATTCCAGGAACTGCTTATATCACTAAGGATATATTAGTGAACAAATCAGACAAAACTCCTTATTTTCATATTCTTTACACTCTACTGAAGTGTTTCCTATTTATAAACTAAATCTCCTATGGCAAAAATAAAATGAACAAATTTAGGGGCACCTGGGTGGCTCAGTCGGTTGAGCGTCTGTCTTCAGCTCAGGTCATGATCTCAGGGTCCTGGGACTAGGCCCTGGATTGGCCAGCACTGGGCTCCCTATCTGGCAGGGAGTCTGCTTCTCCCTCGCCTTCTGTCCCTCCCCCGCTCGTGCTCTTTCTCTCTCTCAAATAAATAAAATCTTAAAAAACAAAGAATTTAAAATAATTTCAGTTTTGTCTTCATAGATACAGAAAATAAGACAGCATTCCTTAAATAGATTCTATGTGTCAATATCTATATATTTATCTCATATAATCCTAAGAACAATCCTTTATAGCAAGTACTATTTTTATTCTCATTTGGTTAGTTATAAAACTGAGGCATGAAGAGGTTAAGGAAACTTGCCAAAGTCAGAAAACAAGTGCTGAGGCTCAGATTAAAGCTCAGGGTGTTTGACATCATAATCAATACTCCTTAAATAACTTGCTATAGAAACAGCCTCTCAGAGAACAAGATATGGTATTTATATCCTGTTAATGGGGATATAAACACTTAAAAGAGACTTAAAAAGAGACTGAAGGAGGGAAGTAATTTCATAGCTCATAGATGATAGGGTGTAATTAGTACCAAACTCCCAATGAAAACACACTAGAAGTTACTAGCTGAGGCGTAGGATGAGTCTTATTTTGAAGTATAGTAGAATATCTGCTTTATCAGTTTTCTATTGATGCTGTAACAATCTACCACAGATTTAGTGGCCTAAAACAACACAACTTTATTCTCTTTTAATTCTGGAAATCAGAAGTCTAAAATTGATCAGCAGGACTACATTACTTCTGAAGCCTAACCACAGGGATGAATTCATTTCCTTGGCTTTCCCAGGCTCTAATGTCTGATACATTCCTTGGCCCATAGCCTTTACCTCCATAATCAAAATATACACTCCAACCTTCTGCTTCTGTCTTCATGACAAAAAAAAAAAAAAAAATGTCCAGGATCATCTACCTTCATTGGTGAATTTCACCAAATGAAGAAGAATTAATACCAATCCTTCTCTGATTCAAAAAACAGAATAGGAGTAAATACTTCCAAAGTCATTCTGAGTTCAGCATTACCCTGATACTAAAGCCAGACAAAAATACAGCAAAATAAAACTATGGACCAATATCACTCATGAGTTTGGATGCAAAAATCCTCAATAAAGTATTAGGAAACCAAATTCAGCAGCACATTAAAAGATAATACACCATAGGGGCGCCTGGGTGGCTCAGTTAGTTAAGCAGCTGCTTTTGGCTCAGGTCATGGTTACCAGTGGGGGGGGTGGTTCCTGCTCAGTGGGGAGTCTACTCCTGCTCCTCCCTTTACAACACCACCTCCTCCCCCTACCCCCCACCCACTCATGCTCTTTCTCATTCTCTCTCTCTCAAATAAAGAAAATCTTTTTTAAAAAAAGATAATGCACCATGAACATGTGGTTTTTTTTTAATCCTAGGAATGCAAAGGAGGTTTAACATGAAAATCAGTGTAATACAACACATTTATAGAGTGAAGAAAAAAAAAAAACAAAAAACCCATGATCATCTCAATCGAACTAAACATTTGTCAATAAACATTTATTGCAGAATAAACATTTGAAAATCTAACACCATCCATGATAAAAATGCTCAACAAATTAGGAAGAGATGGGAATTTCCTCAATATGATAAAGGACATTTAAGGAAAAACCCACAGCTACCATCTTACTAAACAGTGAAGAACTGAAAGCTTTTTTCCCCTAATACAAGGAAGAAGAATAAGGCTGTCCACTTTCACTGATAGCTCTGGTCAGAGCAATTAGCAAAGAACAAAAAATAAATGGCATCGATATTGGAAATGAAGAAGTAAATTTATATTCACAGATCACATGATCTTGAATATAGAAAATCCTAAAGAATTAAAAATTATTGGAGCTTATAAACAAGTTCAACAAAGTTGCAAGACACAAGACCAAAAATCAGTGGTATTTCTACACGGCACCAAGGAGCAATCTAAAAAGAAAATCAGGAAAATAATTCCATTTACAATTAAACCAAAAAAAGATGCTTAGGAATAAATTTAAGAAGCTGCCAGATTCACTTTCTTCTAACAGACCAAAATACACCCAAAATCTAGTGTGTGGCACTGATCTATATACCAGCCTGATCATATTTGATCACATTCTGGTTTTTTTTTTTTTTGTTTCGTTCTGTCTTTGTTTGTTTTTATCTTTATCTTTTTCTTTTTCTTTTTCTTCTTTTTCTTTTTTCTCTCTTTCCCTTTCTTTTCCCACTGCTTCAGGTCTTTTCTGATTTGTTTAGAGTATATTTTCTGGGAACGTTGTTACCCTGTTAGCATTTTGTTCTCTCATTAATCTATTCTCCTCTGGACAAAATGACAAGATGGAAAAAATCACCTCAACAAAAAGAACAAGGGGTAGTACCGACTGCCAGGGACCTACTCAATACGGACATTAGTACAATGTCGGATCTAGAGTTCAGAATCATCACTTTAAAGATACTAGCTGGGCTTGAAAAAAGCATGGAAGTTATTAGAGAAACCCGTTCTGGAGAAGTAAAAGAACTAAAATCTAACCAAGTAGAAATCAAAAAGGCTATTAATGAGGTGCAATCAAATATGGGGGTGCTAACTGCTAGAATAAATGAGACAGAAGAGAGAATCAGTGATATAGAAGACCAAATGATGGAAAATAAAGAAGCTGAGAAAAAGAGAGATAAACAACTACTGGATCACGAGGGCAGAATTCGAGAGATAAGCGATACCATAAGACGAAACAACATTAGAATAATTGGGATACCAGAAGAAGAAGAAAGAGAGAGAGGGGCAGAAGGTATACTGGAGTAAATTATAGCAGAGAACTTCCCTAATTTGGGGAAGGAAACAGGCATCAAAATCCAGGAAGCACAGAGAACCCCTCTCAAAATCAATAAAAATAGGTCAACACCCAACATCTAATAGTAAAACTTACGAGTCTCAGAGACAAAGAGAAAATCCTGAAAGCAGCTCAGGAGAAGAGATATGTAACCTACAATGGTAGAAACATTAGATTGGCAACAGACCTAACCACAGAGACCTGGCAGGCCAGAAAGGACTGGCATGATATATTCAGAGTACTAAATGAGAAAAATATGCAGCCAAGAATACTATATCCAGCTAGGCTGTCATTGAAAATAGAAGGAGAGATAGGGCGCCTGGGTGGCTCAGTTGGTTAAGCGACTGCCTTCGGCTCAGGTCATGATCCCAGGGTCCTGGGATCGAGTCCCACATCAGGCTCCCGGCTCAGCGGGGAGCCTGCTTCTCCCTCTGACCCTCTCCTCTCTCATGATGTTTCTCTCTCGCTCGCTCTCTAATAAATAAATAAATAAAATCTTAAAAAAAAAAAAAAAAAAGAAGGAGAGATAAAAAGCTTCCAGGACAAACAAAAACTAAAGGAATTTGCAAACACGAAAACAGCCCTACAAGAAATATTGAAAGGGGTCCTCTAAGCAAAGAGAGAGCCTAAAAGCAACATAGATCAGAAAGGAACACAGACAATATACAGTAACAGTCACCTTATAGGCAATACAATGGCACTAAATTCCTATCTTTCAATAGTTACCCTGAATGTAAATGGGCTAAATGCCCCAATCAAAAGACACAGGTTATCAGACTGGATTAAAAAACAAGACCCATTGATATGCTGTCTGCAAGAGACTCAGTTTAGACCCAAAGACACCCCCAGATTGAAAGTGAGGGGGTGGAAAACCATTTACCATGCTAATGGACACCAAAAGAAAGCTGGGGTAGCAATCCTTATATCAGACAAATTAGATTTTAAACCAAAGACTGTAATAAGAGATGAGGAAGGACACTCTATCCTACTTAAAGGGTCTATCCAACAAGAAGATCTAACAATTGTAAATATCTAGGCCCCTAACATGGGAGCAGCCAATTATATAAGGCAATTAATAACAAAAGCAAAGAAACACATTGACAATAATACAATAATAGTGGGGGACTTTAACACTCCCCTCACTGAAATGGACAGATCGTCTAAGCAAAAGATCAACAAGGAAATAAAGACCTTAAATGACACACTGGACCAAATGGACTTCACAGACATATTCAGAACATTCCATCCCAAAGTAACGGCATACACATTCTTCTCTAGTGCCCATGGAACATTCTCCAGAATTGATCACATCCTAGGTCATAAATCAGGTCTCAACCAGTACCAAAAGATTGGGATCATTCCCTGCCTATTTTCAGACCACAGTGCTTTGAAACTAGAACTCAATCACAAGAGGGAAGTCGGAAAGAACTCAAATACATGGAGGCTAAAGAGCATCCTACTAAAGAGTGAATGGGTCAACCAGGAAATTAAAGAAGAATTAAAAAAATTCACGGAAACCAATGATAATGAAAATACAACTATTCAAAATCTTTGGGATGCAGCAAAGGCAGTCCTAAGAGGAAAGTATATAGCAATACAAGCCTTTCTCAAGAAACAAGAAAGGTCTCAAGTACACAACCTAACCCTACACCTAAAGGAGCTGGAGAAAGAACAGCAAATAAAGCCTAAACCCAGCAGGAGAAGAGAAATCATAAAGATCAGAGCAGAAATCAATGAAATAGAAACCAAAAGAACAGTAGAACAGATCAACGAAACTAGGAGCTGGTTCTTTGAAAGAATTAACAAGATTGATAAACCCCTGGCCAGACTTATCAAAAAGAAAAGAGAAATGACCCAAATCAACAAAATCATGAATGAAAGAGGAGAGATCACAACCAACACGAAAGAAATACAAACAATTATAAGAACATATTATGAGCAACTCTATGCCAGCAAATTAGATAACCTGGAAGAAATGGGTGCATTCCTAGAGATGTATCAACTACCAAAACTGAACCAGGAAGAAATAGAAAACCTGAACAGACCTATAACCACTAAAGAAATTGAAGCAGTCATCAAAAATCTCCCAAAAAACAAAAGCCCAGGGCCAGATGGCTTCCCAGGGGAATTCTACCAAACATTTAAAGAAGAATTAATACCTATTCTTCTGAAACTGTTCCAAAAAATAGAAATGGAAGGAAAACTTCCAAACTCGTTTTATGAGGCCACCATTACCTTGATCCCAAAACCAGACAAAGACCCCATCAAAAAGGAGAACTACAGACCAATATCCCTGATGAACATGGATGCAAAAATTCTCACCAAAATACCAGCCAATAGGATCCAACAGTACATTAAAAGGATTATTCACCACGACCAAGTGGGATTTATCCCTGGGCTGCAAGGTTGGTTCAACATCCGCAAATCAATCAATGTGATACAATACATTAACAAAAGAAAGAACAAGAATCATATGATCCTCTCAATAGATGCAGAAAAAGCATTTGACAAAGTACAGCATCCTTTCTTGATCAAAACTCTTCAGAGTATAGGCATAGAGGGTACATACCTCAATATCATAAAAGCCATCTATGAAAAACCTACAGTGAATATCATTCTCAATGGGGAAAAACTGAGAGCTTTTCCCCTAAGGTCAGGAATGTGGCAGGGATGTCCACTATCACCACTGCTATTCAACATACTACCAGAAGTCCTAGCCACAGCAATCAGACAACAAAAAGAAATCAAAGGCATCCAAATCGGCAAAGAAGAAGAAAAACTCTCACTCTTTGCAGATGATATGATACTTTATGTGGAAAACCCAAAAGACTCCACCCCAAAACTGCTAGAACTCATACAGGAATTCAGTAAAGTGGCAGGATATAAAATCAATGCACAGAAGTCAGTGGCATTCCTATACACCAACAACAAGACAGAAGAAAGAGAAATTAAGGAGTTGATCCCATTTACAATTGCACCCAAAACCATAACATACCTAGGAATAAATCTAACCAAAGAGGCAAAGGATCTGTACTCAGAAAACTATAAAATACTCATGAAAGAAATTGAGGAAGACACAAAGAAATGGGAAAATGTTCCATGCTTATGGATCGGAAGAACAAATATTGTGAAGATGTCAATGCTACCTAGAGCAATCTACACATTCAATGCAATCCTCATCAAAATACCATCCACTTTTTTCAAAGAAATGGAACAAATAATCCTAAAATTTGTATGGAACCAGAAAAGACCCCGAATAGCCAGAGGAATGTTGAACAAGAAAAGCAAAGCTGGCGGCATCACAATTCCGGACTTCCAGCTCTATTACAAAGCTGTCATCATCAAGACAGTATGGTACTGGCACAAAAACAGACACATAGATCAATGGAACAGAATAGAGAACCCAGAAATGGACCCTCAACTCTATGGTCAACTCATCTTTGACAAAGCAGGAAAGAATGTCCAATGGAAAAAAGACAGTCTCTTCAACAAATGGCGTTGGGAAAATTGGATAGCCACATGCAGAAGAATGAAACTGGACCATTTCCTTACACCACACACAAATATAGACTCCAAATGGTTGAAAGACCTAAATGTGAGACAGCAGTCTATCAAAATCCTAAAGGAGAACACAGGCAGCAACCTCTTCGACCTCAGCTGCAGCAACTTCTTCCTAGAAACATCACCAAAGGCAAGGGAAGCAAGGGCAAAAATGAACTACTGGGACTTCATCAAGACAAAAAGCTTTTGCAAAGCAAAAGAAACAGTCAACAAAACCAAAAGACAACCAACAGAATGGGAGAAGATATTTGCAAATGACATATCAGATAAAGGGCTAGTATCCAAAATCTATAAAGAACTCATCAAACTCAACACCCAAAGAACAAAGAATCCAATCAAGAAATGGGCAGAAGACATGAAAAGACATTTTTCCAAAGAAGACATCCAAATGGCCAACAGACACATGAAAAAGTGTTCAATATCGCTCGGCATCAGGGAAATCCAAATCAAAACCTCAATGAGACACCACCTCACACCAGTCAGAATGGCTAAAATTAACAAGTCAGGAAACGACAGATGTTGGCGGGGATGCGGAGAAAGGGGAACCCTCCTACACTGTTGGTGGGAATACAAGCTGGTGCAGCCACTCTGGAAAACAGTATGGAGGTTCCTCAAAAAGTTGAAAATAGAGTTACCATATGACCCAGCAATTGCACTACTGGGTATTTACCCCGAAGATACAAAAGTAGGGATCCGAAAGGGTACGTGCACCCCGATGTTTATAGCAGCAATGTCCACAATAGCCAAACTGTGGAAAGAGGCAAGATGTCCATTGACAGATGAATGGATAAAGAAGAGGTGGTATATATATAATGGAATATTATGTAGCCATCAAAAGGAATGAGATCTTGCCATTTGCAATGACGTGGATGGAACTGGAGGGTATTATGCTGAGCGAAATAAGTCAAACAGAGAAAGACATGTACCATATGACCTCACTGATATGAGGAATTCTTAATCTCAGGAAACAAACTGAGGGTTGCTGGAGTGGGGGGTGGGGTGGGAGGGATGGGCAACTGGGTGATAGACACTGGGTAGGGTATGTGCTCTGGTAAGCACTATGAATTGTGCAAGACTGTTGAATCTCAGATCTGTACCTCTGAAACAAATAATGCAATGTATGTTAAGGAAAAAAAAAAAAGAAGATAGCAGGAGGGGAAGAATGAAGGGGGGGAAATCAGAGGGGTAGACGAACCATGAGAGATGATGGACTCTGAAAAACAAACTGAGAGTTCTAGAGGGGAGGGGGGTGGGAGGATGGGTTAGCCTGGTAATGGGTATTGAGGAGGGCACATTCGGCATGGAGCACTGGGTGTTATGCACAAACAATGAATCATGGAACACTACATCTAAAACTAATGATGTAATGTATGGGAATTAACATAACAATAAAAAATTAAAAAAAAAAAGAAGCTGCCAGATTCGTATGCTGAAAACTATGAAACACTGGTGAAAGTAATTAAATAATACACAAATAAACAGGAAGGTATCTTGTGTTCATGTATTGAAACACTTAATATCAGTAAAATGACAATATTCCTCAAATTCATCTACATATTGAATGCAACCTCTATCAAAATCCCAGTGGCTATTTTGCAGAAATGGAAAAGCTTATTTTCAAATTCACATGGGATATGAGGGACTCTGAATTATCAAAACAATCTCAAAAGAAAAGAATACAGTTGGAAGACTCACACCTCCTGATCTCAAAATTTACTACAAAGCTGCAGTAATCAAAACAGTGCGGTACTGGCATAAGGATAGACATTGACAGTCCAGTACTAAATCCATACATCTATGGTCAATTGATTCTCAACAGGGTGCCAAGACCTTTCAATGGGGAAAGAATAGTTTCTTTAACAAATGATGCTGGGACAACTGGATATTCACAAGCAAAAGATTGAAGTTGGACTCTATCTTACAGCATATACAAAAATTTACTCAAAAAGAATGAAAGACTTGAAAGATGTTTAAACAAAAACTTGTAAACAAATGTTCATAGCAGCACTATTCACAATAGCCAAAAGGTGGAAACTGTCTGAATGTCTAGCAACTGATAAATTGATAAAGAAAAGGTGGAATATTAGTCAGCCATAAAAAGTGAAGATTAATACATGTTATAACATGGATAAACCTTGAATATATCTTAAGTGAAAGAAGCCAGACACATACTTATTGTATGATTTATTTTATGTAAAATATTCAGGGTAAGAAAGGCCAAAGGCCTAGAAAGCAGATTAATGTTTGCCTGGGATGTGGGGGGTGGGGGGTGGGGTGGGGGGGAGGTGGTGGGAGAGAATGAAGAGTGACTGCTTAATGGGTGTAGTTTCCTTCTGGGGTAATGGAACGTTTCTGGATTTAGATGGCAATAACAACTGCACAACTGAATTTCACACTTTAAAATGGTTAAAATGGGAACTCTGTGTGTTTTACAATTAAAAAAAAACAACCACACATACTAAAAACTGACATCAGTGAAATCCACTCATACATTCATCCAACGAAGTGTAACCTCTTCCAAGTATTAAATTTTACATGTATCCATTAAACAATTTTGTTTTCCCTTTTTTAAAACTCATTTGCCAAGTCAACAGCTTACTAACCACTAGCATGCTCCATTTTAATGAAATTCTATTTATAATCCTCTCATCCACTAACCTCTTTGATACTTTTTAGATGGGAACCATGGTTATCAATCCATTAATATCTTTTTCTTTGGACAAAAAAGTTAAATAATTAAGCATTTGAAACATAACTAAAGCATTATTTTTAGAATATTGCCTATGCAACAAAAAGAATATTTTCAGACATAATTTTATCCCTACCCCTCATTTTCTTAACCTACTTATATTAATTCCCTGATTCCATTATGTTATTAATTAAATTATTAATTAAAATATATATGGATTTTGTTTCTTTTCTCCTTAATTAGTTTGCCTCTGCCACAGGGTAGGCTCTTATGACCATATTATTTTCCTGTTCTCTCAAAGTCTTTTCCATTTCAATCTACTTGATATAGTTCTGCTAGATTAATCTTCCAAAACTGGGCTTTCACATATCTTTTCTCTGCTTTAAATTCTACAATGATCCTCTGTGCCCTCATAATCAAGTCTAATTTTGATTGTGTGGTATTTCATGTATTTTATCAAATTACTGTTTTTACCTATACAACCTGTATCTTGATCTTTTTTGTGATTCTTACTTCATGATGGCTAGTTTAAACATAAGACTATGCACAGCATGGTTAGTCTCTGGAGTCAGAAGAAATTTAACTGAGTTTACTTTTAGGACATACTATTTAGAAATTTGAATAACAAATTAACAGAATCAGTTTCCACACCTATAAAATAGAAATAAAAAAGGTCTCCTTCCTATTTCCTATTGTTGTGAAACAGAAGTGAGTTACTATATGTTAAACACATTAAAAATATGAGTTGATCAGACGAGATCGGGCGCATTCAGGGTAGTATGGCCGTTTGTATGCATTGCCATGGTACCTTACCCTCAGCAGAATATCAACTTTCCACCAAATGTTTTAAAGATAATTATGGCTCTGTTCTTTGTCTTTTTCTTTTCCCATCACGGTACATGCTTTTATCAAAGAAGGGAATATTTATGAAAATGGACTTGATGTGAATGTTCCTCGGGTCAGTGGAGAAGCAGCATTATTTTTATTCCTGGCCATTAGTGTAATCATAGTCTGGTCTTCATATAGCCAACACAAAAGATAAATAATGTCAAAGCTTAGAAGCAGCTTCTACAAAAATAAAATTATACTCTAAATATGTTCATTATTTTTCATTAGATAAACTGAATAGTAATTTATTCTAAACTATAGAATGTAGAAAATCTGACTTGTCCGTTAGCATTTTTTTTTGGTCAGCATTGATAACACCCCAGTGTTAAAAACTGTCCAGACTAGTTAATTAACAGATTTTGGGAACAGGCCTACATCTATAACCTGGAAAAGACCATCTTACAATTTATCTATCCTGAAGTTCTGCTCATATGCAATAATCAGGTTGGGCTTATAACATTTTAGCTTAATATTACAATATTTTTTCTTTGTTTTATATTTAATTTAGTCTCCCTTTACTGAATTAGAGCTATGTTCATTATGTCAATCACATCATCTTTAATGATGGGGAAGTAAAAGTGAAGAGTTGGCCTTCTACATCTGTAATATGTAGTTTGCCAGTTACAGAGACAGAAATAAAAACACTCTATTTTTGACTTGCTGTTTATTTCCTTTGTTGCTCGTACACACAAGAAATGTCTGTCCATGGCCTGAATACAACTGAAGTTGGAATCCTCTTCTGTTTAAGACTTTTTCATTCTGGGTAAAATCACCAAAATGATGGATAAACAGGTAAAATATTTTCTTTATGCTTGTGATAAATGTGACACTGTAGAAAAAAGAAGGTGGACACTGAGTTCTTGAATGTGACATTGCCTTGACTCAGGCCACAACTGTTTTGTCACTTCCCCCAGTTTAAGGGGACTTTTTTCAAAAAGTTCCTTTCTGGGATATGAAATGAAACAGCAGGTATAGAATTGAACTGAAAAGGAATTTGGCATTAGAAAAGACCTAAGGTATGGATGGAAAAGGTTGGTTCTTACAGAACTCATCAGGAAATCTGAGACCCGGAGATTTCCCATTCTAATGGGGTAAACAAAAACAGCAAAATAGCCTAACGTTGGCTTCAAGTTCCAATTTGTTCATGTTCTATTTAGTGCATCCTTTTGAAAGCTATTACTCTAATCTTTCTTCATTTCCTAGTTAGGTATCAGGTGCATAAGCATGAGTTAATCGCACTCCTCAACGATACACATTGTTGCCATCAGTCCAAACCTCTTTTATTCATTTATTTGTATATTTCCTTCCATCCTCATTTTTCACTGTTTGGTGAAAATATTTGCATTTGTATATGTTTATGTAGAAAATATATCACTGTCTTGCATATGTATTTTAAATTCACACACATGTTGTGATTTTTGTAGATTAAATTCTCTTTCAATTACATATTTTAGATCTACCAGCACTTCTATGTGCACCTCCTGCATGATATTCCATGATATCCATCCATCCCTTTCTAAATGCCCACTCTCTCAGGGATAGATATTCAGGTTGTTTCAATTCTCTACCAACAAAACAAGTAAGCACCGGCTATTGTTGTGTATGTCCCCCGAAGGGCATGTTGAACATTGCTTTGGGGTATATATTAAGGAAAAGAACTGCATGATATAGGTAGGGTATGCATAAATCATATTCAATTTTGTTAACTACTGCCAAATAATTCTGCAAATTGGATTTACCAGTGTCCACTCCTTCCATCAAGCGTGTGGGTCCTATTAGTCTCAGATCCTTCCCATAACTTGTCTAATTTTTGTCACTCTAACAATTACAGACTGGTATTTTATAGGTGTAATTTAAAACACTCTGATTTCTTATGTGTGCAATCATCTCTTCACAAATCTTCTCTCCTGTTACATTTCCTACTCTGAATAAAGCCTGTTAATACACTTGTCCATGTTTCTATGACATTAATGAACTAACGTGTGTATGTGCTTGTGAGTGTTTGAGAGAGGGAAAGAAACAGAGAGGAATTGTGGATGTTATTTATATTCACCATAAACTATCAACATCACATTATGTTTGTTGTTATGAGTAATTCAAATGAGGTAAGGCCTAAATCCTGTCCAAGCAAAACTATTATTTTGTTTAGAGATACAAAATTTTCAGACCCACACAATTCGTAATTAGAAGGTAGTATGCAATAGCAGGCTATATAAGTGGATGAACAGGATGGATAGGTGTCCCTGGTACAGACATGGACCTCTGCACTCTGGGTTGGCCAAGGAAGATCCTGAACCAAGTCCATGCCTAAGTCGGCATACGTTGAGCCACTGAAGAGTTTAATGTATTGCTGTGTAAAAGCAAAAACAGAAAATAGCATGCTTATCCTCTACTTTCCTTTCCTTACTTCTACCCAAGCTGTTCTTTCCAATATTTTTTACCTCTTTGCATTCAAATCCCATTTTTTACATTGTTATGTTTAAATTGATAAGCTTCTAAATGTATTTTTAGCAGAGCACTTGCCCAAAGAAAATATGTATGTAGAATTATATCTATATCTACACACACACACACACACACACACCCCTAAACACATACCTACAGACTTATCAGACCAAAGCAGTTCAACTCTGATTGTGTGGGAACAGGACAGGTAAATTAATGATTACACCACCGCCTGCCCCTCACTCCCCTTAGAGGCATCCTGGGAACTTCTTACGAAAACCAGTGTCCAGCTCAAAAATATTTTAAAAGCTTGAGATAGATTTTTATAGATTCTAGGGAATAATAATGTATTTTACTCTTTAAATAGATATTCTAATATAATTTGCATTCCAAAGCATCTAGGTTAACAAGGAGTATAAGGTAACAGTTTCATAAACTTGTCAGAACTCTGTGATTGCATAGCCAACAATCTCTCCTCTGCTTTTATTACTAGAACACCTTTTATTTGGGGTTCTCTAAAGGCAGAGTGGGGTTGATGGGAACCACTCTTTGATACTGCCACAGGCCAAATTAGACATTTTATTGTGCTAAGAATGAGCACAAATTTCCTATGCTCAGTATGGACATTAGCTATCAATAGCTTTAGAACTGTTAAGAATGCATTTCTCAGAATGAAGGATACACTTGTGCTTGCTGTGCAAAAACCAAACAAAATCTCATCCTGGACTGTACTTTCCCTTTTTCAAGCTGTTAATCCCCTCTATTTTTCTTGCCTCTTCCTTTTCAAATTCGACACCTCCTTCAAATGCCCCCCCCTATTCCACAGCCATACCTTTATTTATATCTTAAAATATGTATGGGAACTACCCTGAGCCAATTACTTTGTTATTTAACTGCTTTTCTGTATATTATGTTTGTTCAATCCGCAAGCTTCAAGCCAGGAGCCTTTTTCTGTTTTTCCTGTTGTTTATCTTTTAAATGCCCTGAATTTTTTTGTAGCTGCCAACATTTTTGAGCACAAAGTACATTCAGGGTGCCGTATGTGCAGAGCGTTAACTAAACATTTAAACTTTTGATATATATATATATGCTGTATATGTAGCTTATAAATTATATATATGTATAGCATAATTTAAATCACCGAATGATTTTGCCTAGTTAAAGCATCCCTTCTCTATTCTAATAATGAATAAAAGTGCTTCAAAGTGTGAAATTTCCATTAATCTATAAAGTTGATTCTTTGTTATTGCTTAGCTTAAATGACAGAATCTCTGTTCAGGAATACCTTCATGAGGTCACACCTGTCAGGTGTGTCTGTAAACCTGACACCTCCAGCCCTTAGGCACCACACTATTGTGACAACAAAACCAGTAGGTGGCACTATCACTTAGCAAAAACTAACGCTGAGTTTTTTTAGCCTTTTGTACAATATCAAACTATCCTTAAAACTCCCCAATAGGATGAGCTGACAAAGACCTTGTTTAGCCACAATCAATCCTCATTCACTGGCAGATTAAAATGGTTAGATATACTTGATTGCATCAAGCTCAGGATAAAACTTTGACATAATTTTATATTTGTTGAACATTTATACTTTTAGCATATTGCTGCCTTTGTGTCCATTTTACAAATACATAATCCTAGAATCACATTAAAATTTGTTTTTAAACTTCTCACTTGGTAATGTAAATTATTATCCTTAAAGTAGTGTTCTCAAATTTAGAAAAAGTAGAGACTGTTTTATATAATTATAAATGCTGCATAATGTTCGAGACCCTCACAAAGCATCTGGGTTCTGACAGACTTTTGCTTGTATCATAGAAGTTCTCAAGCAATTTTTTTTTTTTTGCTAACTTGTTTTGTTCAGATCATAATAGTGTGCCTAGTTTCGTGGATCTATCTTTACTGGCACTGCAATGCCCCTTATGTTATAGTTTACCTTACCAGGTTAAGTAGCAGATGTAAGTAGAGATGAAATGCTAAAAATAACAGAGGTTACTTTATAATAGGCATCATAGATGACCTTAAGTCTTATGTTTTAGGTTTTGCCTATCAACATTCTTTTTAATTCTTGCCACATAATACTTTAGAATGATTGAACATAAAAAAATAACATGTTTGGAATGGAACTAGAGGGGCTTGTAAAAAGTGAATTAGAGTTTGTGGTGGTGGTTGTGGTTTTATCGTACCTGTTCTGTTTTCTCCAAAATTCTTAAGACTACACTGAATGCATAGTAGCTAACTGTTCTTATGTTTAATATCTTGCCCCTTTTAATGAAGTACAAACAAGAATAACACTTGTATGAAAACATGTCCTGGGGTAGAAGCAATATATGTGGTATGTATACTTAGGATTATAAATGTGAATATAAAAACAACGATCTGCTTAGCTCTAATAAATCTAACTAGTGAGTTGGATGCTTAATGGAAATGAATTGAGTAAAGCTCCAAGTGTATCCACTGGAGTAAATCAATGTTCTAAATTCTGTAGAAAGCAACTGGAGTGTGTCACACAAGCATCCAAAGAAAACAGGTGGTGATTTCAGATTTCCCAGGTGAGGATTACAATCAAGTTGCAAGTATGGATCTCTCCTGTGTAAGAGCAAATACGGATTGTTCTTTATAGTTATGCTCTGCTGGTGTTCTGTTTGCTGCAGACATTGGCTTTTCAAGCAACATCTCCTTTACAGGCAGATAAATTCATCTTTTTGCCAAAGACATTCATAATTGTCAGAGCCTTTGCCGGATTTTTTTTTTTTTTTTGATGGGGGTAAATCAGTTGTTTAACTGAACAGTGAGAAAATGCTCATACATTTCTTCTTTCTTCCACTAGCTGTAACTGTCTTTCGTGCTTTATGAAATGCCCCCTGCTAATCAAAGCCAAATAGTGCATAATGGACTTTTCTGAAAGCTGAAATGTATTTATCCCACGTATGAAGCATGTGAGGAGTCTGGGATTTAATCTCTGCTATTTGTTTTCCTTTACCAAGTGATTGACAGGATGAGGCAGGCACAATCCATTTTTCTGATTAATATACTGTCATGCACTTTGATTTCCTCCATATGAAGGTTACAAAGACTAGGTGGTGCCACCAAGGAAAAGACAAGTTCTCATAAAGGAAAATGCCAAATGCATTCTGTTTTGTGGAAGATAGCTGAGGGTGTAAGGTTCAATGGAAGAATCAGGGGCTTGGGAACCAGAGAAGCCTGGGAATAGGCTTTAGCTGGCCAACTTATAAGGTTAGACAGGTGCTTCAGTATATGAGATCTTTCTAGGAGGTACTTTACCCACCCACCCAGCCTACCAATGGTAATATTACTAAATCAATACCAGTTTACTGGCAACTTACAATTACACTTGGCAGCATTTCTGTTTCTTGTGGAAATAAGATGATAACTATCTTCATGAATGAGGTTAGTTTTAGATTCATTCAAATAAGGTAATCCTTATGACCTTCTGTTTCATCACTGGAAAATAAATTTATTAGTTATTCCCTAAAGGGGTTATGGTAAGCATTGACTGTGATGGCTATGTAAAGTGCCTGATATGTAACAGGAATTCATTTGACATTAATCCATGATCTAGTGTCCCTTTTCAAGTGTAATCAATGCAAAGGGTGTGAACTAGCAAATCGTTTTAAGAAGGAATTTTTCTATACTTCCTCAAATGAAAACAAACGACTTCCACAAATGAAAATGAACTATTTCATGAGATTAATGTAAACTAATATTCAAAATTTCCTTTGAACTAGGAACACTGAAGGGACTCCATCTGAGAAAGGCCCCATCTCTGCTGTTTTTTGTTTTTTTTTTTTGCTAGGCCCCATTTACCTGTCTTCCATATTTTGCCTCTGAAAAAGCCAAAGAAGCTATGTTCCTATTTCAAGGAGAAAGCAAGAATGTTAATCATTCTCTGAGTTTTGTCCTAGGCCCCAAACACCTGATAACACCTAAGAAGAGCCAGATCCCAAACGTGTTCCAGAACATTAGCTTCAAATAAACCACTGCTGACGTTGGTATCAATACCCCTACCTTCGGGAATTTATAGAATAACACCTATTGTTCACCTGGCACTCACTTTTGATTGGACCCTACCGTGGATTCCTGAAGAAACACATACCCTAGACCTTTTTCCAATAAAAACCCTGAGTCCCAAGCAACAATAAGACTCATTCTCCTTTCCTTTCCCAGTCTCCCAGAAACTCTTATCTGCTATTCTCTATCACTCATGCTGTTCAAAAAACTCCGTTTTCACTTTCTCTGGCTCAGGTTTGGTTTCTATCCTGCATGAAGCCAAGGACCCTCTTGGCTGGTCACATGGGACCCTCCCCTGGGTTCTTGGACCCAGGCTGCCTGCATCACTTTCTCCTCTTAAATTGCTCTTTGATGCATTTAAAGGAGGGATATTTCATTAATTTCCCAGTCATTTTTCCCTATGTAAGTAAGTGATTATAGGATTTCCAGAGCATAAGACAGACAATTATCATTCTATAACTCATTGCTCAGACATCATAAAATGATATTACTCACTATATTTCCTAAAGGCACATCACCATTAGTAAATTATTCAAGCAATAGACAAAATAGTGTTCACTGGATTCTACTCATTATTCTACTACCAAATTGATATTGACTCTATGGTCAAGCAATTTAACATTCTATATCCGTGTGACATACTTAAAATGGGAAGAGTGACTTATTTAAATGGTTTTTATATGAGAATTAATGGCTAGAATGTATCATTCAAGACCTGAAAATATTTTACAGTGGCAATACGTAACATTAAGGTGGAATGGATAGACATTACTCTGAGGTTTGAGGTAGGGCAGATTGTATTTTGCATTTATTAGAATACTTGTAATTTGTCTTCCATGAAATTCCAAAGTTTGTTTCCAAAACTGCTCATGTTTTACTTATACCTATATCTAAAAAACAATTAAGCCCTTGAATGAGGTGAGCAGATCAGGGTGCTTTGGGGTTATGCATGGATAAGATAATCACTTCTATGATAAATGATTTGTCAGTCTTATTATTTTTTACTTATTTATTTTTTCAATTTGAAAGTAGTCATTTATTAACTGACCAGATTACAAAAATAATCATGGTAGATAACTTAGTTCATCCTTCTAATAAGCTTACTGATCTGATCTTCCCTGTTGCCAGCATCATTTTTTACAAAATGGTGGTCTTTTTCTTCTTTCCCCCTCAAGAAGATAATCTGAAGGACCTAAGCAGTTGTTGGCTTCTTTGAAATGTTCTCCAACAGTATAGATCTCGTGAATCACATCCTCCATGGAGACGATGCCATGTTTACCAAGAGATTGAGAAATCAATGTGTTATCTATCAGGGCAATTGACTTTTTGTTGATTTTGCCAAACCACGCTTATAGATCAGTTCATTCATCAACTTCAGGTTTGGGTACCCCCATGCTATATATACTTCCACAATCCTTAGTATGCTAATAGAAGCTTTGTTGAGCTTAACAAAGGTGCCATTGAAGATCTGGCAAAGGCAAAGAAGCTGCAACACCTTTCAAACCTTTAGGCTCACACCACTGAGACCTCTGATCCTGGTGACAAATGCCAATCTGGGTTCCCCGGGTACATAGAAGTTGCCAGCTTTTCTTGCCATCCCAGCCATTCGATCTCAGTTCTATACATTTGCCTATATTCCTTGTGGTAATGCTTAGGTTTTTCATAAATAATCGTCCTCCTTGCCATTCGAAGCACCTTTCGGGCAAACTTCTTTCTAAGACTGTTGATCTTCAACTCTAAGAAATTCCTTTGCTTTTTCTTAAGGGTTTCTAGCACAGCAGGAACCTTCTTTTTCTTCTCTTCTGCACCCTCCATGGTTCCAGCCAGAAAAGACATCTTATTAAACTTATATTTAATCCCAAAGAAATTTTCAAAGTTGAGAAATCTATTTTAATATGCAGGGATTACTTTCTACCAATAATTTTAACATTGGTGAAATTTATGTAACCAACAATTATTCTTTGGTGAAATTATATGGTTAGTAACAATATTAACTTTTTTCTCCATAAGTGTTCCTTCTAAATATTATCTTAAGTGTCTAAAACTTTGAATACAAATACAAATTCATTTTTATATTGACCCTGAGACTATTTTTTCTGTATACAGGAAGTGGAAAAAAAAAAAGAGAGCAAGAGAAGAGAGACACCTGGAAACAGCAGTTATCTTTAAAAATCATACTCTTTTAGACAAGCTGTTATAAAATAGTGGATTTTAGGATGGAAGCTGAACAATACTAAGTGAATGAAAATTACAAAATGGCTACATGAATGGGGAAAGGAGTGGTGAGAAAAGAGGACAAAAGAAGAAAGCAGAGGACAAAAGAAAGCAAACACTTTCTCCACAAGGAGCACCTGACTGGGAAGGGAGATAAACACAAACCCAAAGGAATCCTAATTCCTGTTGATGACAATTTACATTTTTTTCCTTTTCCTCTATCTTCTCACATCTCCTCTATTTCACTATTTCTCTCTCTTTCTTTCCCCATATTGCCTTAGTTTTCCCTTAGCTTCCTTCATTTATCATTTTGCTGATTCTTCATATTTCTGATGTTCTTTTAACCTCTGGAAAATATTCAAAGTAGGCGTAAATGAAGCTAGAAGCTATTTTATTTGTTTTATATTGCTAGAAAGGTACAAGATACTTTGGCGCTTACAATTCTGAAGCACTTGAATTTACCTGGTAGGATACATTTTTGAATTGTTAATGGGTTTGATTTTCCTCTTTTTCTTCCTTTATTTTCCCTATTGCTTAGTCTTTTCATACTTACATTCAAGAAAAAGGTAGATAAAAACATGAGGCTTCATAGCACTGAACTTCACAGACCTCAAATTAACCATTAAGCCACCTTACACACATGTACACACACACACAAATAATCCACCCCTAAATCACCTATGCATATAAAATAAAAAACCTTAAATGAAGCATCTAACATTGCTTATTTTTATCTCTGTAGTAGAGTGAAGTTCATCGAGTTCAAGAAGAACAAGTAAATTTTATTCACATGCCTATTATTGATGGTGATCGATAAGACTTCAGATACCAGGTACTGCATCTCAGACTGATTACTATCCCTACAATGTGAGTACATTCTGTATGAGGAAATGGTTATGTTCCAATGGATAGATCAATGTATACAGAATATGTAACTCAGAACCAACTGATAAGATGAATTTTTTTTTTAATTCTGAAAATACTGGATCTGAAAAAGTACTAATAATGCTTGAAATGCAGTAAAGAGTTACCAGTTACTTGTCAGAAGGAAGCTTGCTAATGTATCTTAACTATGACTTGATGATTATATTCCTAGATATACACCCTAGAGAAATCCTTGCTCCTTATGCAACAAGAGACATGCATAATATTGTTCCAAGTATCAAAGTAGATAATATAATAAAATGAGGAAAACACTGCTTAACAAAATCATGGATAAATTGTGGAATATTACCAGAATGGAATATTAGGCACCAATTAAAATGAATGAACATAGCTACATGAATTAAATTAAGAAACATAATATATGAGTCCCAAAAATAAGTAATAGAATAATAAATATAGCATAAGCCTTTACATATAAAAGCTAGCTTAATGAAAATATAAAAATATATTGAAATATATATTTATACTTAGGTGTGTAGATATACATGTATACAATATATATGGTAATAATGGAAATAAATGGAAGGAAATGAGCAAGAAATTTAAGACCTTTAGAGAGCAAAACAAGGAACACCCTGTGGATTTCAAAGATAAGTTTGATTTTTAAAGCATGAATGTAGTCACTGAAAACTGAAACTCTTCTTAATAGTATTATTTTTATTTATTTTTTTTTAAGATTTTATTTATTTATTTGAGACAGAGAGAATGAGAGAGACAGAGAGCACATGAGAGGGGGGAGGGTCAGAGGGAGAAGCAGGCTCCCTGCCGAGCAGGGAGCCCGATGCGGGACTCGATCCCGGGACTCCAGGATCATGACCTGAGCCGAAGGCAGTAGCTTAACCAACTGAGCCACCCAGGCGCCCAATAGTATTATTTTTAGTTGCCATATATATTTCATATATTTTACATGTATAAAATGTGAAAAATATTTAAAAATAAAAATTAAGTGGAAGTAAAAGAAGTGAAAACCCTTTAAAAATATATATATTAGTGAAAGTATTGATTTGATGCTTATGGAAGTAGAAGTTGGAATAATTTCTTCAAAAACAATTTTGCAGGGGTGCCTGGGTGGCTCAGTCATTGTCTACCTTTGGCTCAGGTCATGATCCCAGGATCCTGGGATTGAGCCCTGCATTGGGCTCCCTGCTCTGCGGGAAGCCTGTTCTCCCTCTCCCACTCCCCCTGCTTGTGTTCCCTCTTTTTCGATCTCTGTCTGTCTGTCAAATAAATAAATAAAATTTAAAAAAAATTTGCAGTATGGATCAGAGCATTTATTTTTTTTTAATTTTTTAAATTCAATTTAATTAACATACAGAGTATTATTAGTTTCAGAGGTAGAATTTAGAGATTCATCAGATGCATATAATACCCAGTGCTCATTCCATCAAGTGCTCTCCTTAATGCCCATCACCCAATTATCCCATCCACCCACCCACCTCACCTCCAGCAACCTTCAGTTTGTTCCCTATAGTTAAGAGCTCTTATGGTTTGTCTGTTTCTCTTATTTTTTTTTCTCTTCTCCTAAGTTCATCACTTTTGTTTCTTAAATTCCACATATGAATGAAATCATATGATATTTGTCTTTTTCTGACTGACTTACGTTGTTTAGCTTAACACCCTCTAGTTCCACCCATGTCATTGCAAATGGCAAGATTTCATTCTCTTTGATGGCTGAGTAATATTCCATTGAATATATCTACCACATCTTCTTTATCCATTCATCTGTCAATGGACATCTGGGCTCTTTCCACAGTTTGGCTATTGTGGACATTGCTGCTATAAACATTGGGGTGCAGATGCCCCTTCAGATTAATACATTTGTATCTTTGGGGTAAATACCTAGTAGTGCAATTGCTGGGTTGTACAGTAGCTCTATTTTTAACTTCTTGAGGAACCTCCATACTGTTTTCCAGAGTGGCTACACCAGTGTGTATTCCTACCAAGGGTGTAAGAGGGTGCCCCTTTCTCCTCATCCTCGCCAATATCTGTTGTTTCCTGACTTGTTAATTTTAGCCATTCTGACTGGTGTGAAGTGGTATCTCATTGTGGTTTTAATTTGTATTTCCCTGATGCCAAGTGATGTGGAGCATTTTTTCATGTGTCTGTTGGCCATTTGTGTGTCTTCTTTGGAGAAATATCTGTTCATGTCTCTGCCCATTTTTTCACTGGATTTTTTTGTTTTTTGGGTGTTGAGTTTGACTAGCCTTTTATCTATAAGACATTTGCAAATATCTTCTCCCATTCTACTGGTTGCCTTTTATTTTTATTGACTATTTCCTTTATTGTTCAAAGGCTTTTTATCCTGATTAAGTCCCAATAGTTCATTTTTGCTCTTGTTTCCCTTGCCTCCAGAGATGTGTCTAGCAAAAAGTTGCTGCAGCTGAGGACACAGAGGTTGTTGCCTGTGTTCTCTTCTAGGATTTTGATGGATTCCTGTCTCACATTTAGGTCTTTCATCCATTTTGAGTTTATTCTGTGTATGGTGTAAGAAAGTGGTCCAGTTTCATTTTTTCTGCATGTGGCTGTCTAATTTTCCCAACCATTTGTGGAAGAGACTGTCTTTTTTTCCACTGGATATTCTTTCCTCCTTTGCCAAATATTAGTTGACCATAGAGTTAAGGTCCATTTCTGGGTTTTCTATTCTGTTCCAATGATCTATGAGTCTGTTTTAGTGCCAGTACCATACTGTCTTGATGATACCAGCTTCAAAATACAGCTTGAAGTCCGGAACTCTGATGCTTCCAGCTTTGGCTTTCTTTTTCAACCTTCCTCTTGCTATTCAGGATCTTTTCTGGTTTCAAATTTTAGGATTGTTTGTTCCAGCTCTGTGAAAAATGTTGATGGTATTTTGATAGGGATTGCATTGAATGTGTAAATTTCTTTGGGGTAGCATAGACATTTTAACAATATTTGTTCTTCCAATCCATGAGCATGGGATGTTTTTCCATTTCTTTGTGTCTTCCTCAATTTCTTTCATTAGTGTTCTACAGTTTTCAGAGTACAGATCCGTTATCTCTTTGGTTAGGTTTATTCCTGGATATCTTATGGCTTTTGGTACAATTTTAAGTGGAATTGATTCCTAGAGTTCTCTTTCCTCTGCCTCATTGTTAGTGTACAGAAATGCAACTGACTTCTGTGCATTGATTTTATATCCTGGAAATTTGCTGAATTCCTCTATCAGTTCTAGCAATTTGGGGTGGAGTCTTTTGGGCTTTTTACACAGAGTGTCATGTCATCTGCGAAGAGTGAGAGTTTGATTTCTTCTTTGCCAATTTGGATGCCTTTTATTTCTTTTCGTTGTCTGACTGCTGAGGCAAGGACTTCCAGTACTATGTCGAACAACAGTGGTGAGGGCAGGCATCCCTGTCGTCTTTCTGATCTTAGGGGAAAGGCTCTCAGGTTTTCCCCATTGAGGATGATATTCTCTGTGGGTTTTTGTATATGGCTTTTATGATACTGAGGTATGTTCCTTCTATTCCTATATTGCAGAGTTTTTATCAAGAAAGGATGCTATATTTGGCAAAGGCCTTTTCTGCATCCATTGAGAGGATCATATGGTTCTTCTCCTTTCTTTTATTAATGTGGTGTAAACACATTGATTGATTTGCATATGATGAACCACTCTTGCAGCCCAGGAATAAATCCCACGTGATCATGGTGAATAATCCTTTTAATGTACGGTTGGATCCTTTTAGGTAGGATCTTGGTGAGAATTTTTGCATCCATGTTCATCAGGGATATTGGTCTATAATTCTCATTTTTAATGGGATCTTTGTCTGGTTTGGGATCAAGATAATGCTGGCCTCATAGAATGAGTTTGGAAGTTTTCCTTCCATTTCTATTTCTTGAAACAGCTTCAGAAGAATAGGTATTAATTCTTCTTTAATGTTTGGTAGAATTCCACTTGGAGGCCATCTGGCCCTGGAATCTTGTTTGTTGGGAGATTTTTTATTATTGCTTCAATTTCTTTGCTGGTTATGGGTCTGTTCAGGTTTCCTATTTCTTCCTATCTCAGGTTTGGTAGTTTATAAGTTTCTAGGAAGGTATCCATTTCTTCCAGATTGCCTAATTTGTTGGCACATAATTGCTCATAATATTTTCTTAGAATTATTTGTATCTCCTTGGTGCTGGTTATGATTTCTCCTTTTTCATTCATGATTTTATTTATTTGGGTCCTTTTTCTTTTCTTCTTGATAAGTCTGGCTAGGGGCTTATTGAGTTTTTAATTCTTTCAAAAAACCAGCTCCTAGTTTTGTTGATCTGTTTTACTGTTTGTTTTTTTTTATTTCTATATCATTGATTTCTGCTCTAATCTTTTTCTCTTCTCCTGCTTGGTTTAGGCTTTATTGGCTGTTCTTTCTCCACCTCCTTTAGGTGTAAGATTAGCTTGTGTATTTGAGACTCTTCTTATTGCTTGAGAAAGGCTTGTATTGCTATATACTTCGCTCTGAGACTAGCTTTGCTGCATCCCAAAGTTTCTGAACTGTTGTGTTTTCATTTTTATTTGTTTCCATATATTTTTTATTTTATTTTATTTTATTTCCTGGTTGGCCCATTCATTAGTAGGATGCTTTTTAACCTCCATGTATTTGCGTTCTTTCCAAATTTTCTCTTGTGACTGAGTTCAAGTTTTAAAGCACTGTGGTCTGAAAATATGCAGGGAATAATCTCAGTCTTTTGGTACTGGTTGAGACCTGATTTGTGACCCAGTATGTGATCTATTCTGGAGAATGTTCCATGTGTACTTGAGAAGAATGTGTATTCTGTTGCTTTAGGATGGAATTCTCAAAATATTTTTGATCTCAAAATAGGAAAAGAAAACATATATACAAGAACACAATAAATTACAATTAAAGGAAACCAAAAATTAAAAATATTTATATAACACACATATATATATATATATAAATTAAAAAAATTAAAAAACTGAAAAAAAAAGAAAATAGCTAAAAAAAACCCCTCAAGAATAATTTAAAAATAAAAATAAAAATAAAGAATAATTTAAAAAACCTGCAGATGTTACATACTGCTTTTCCCAAGAGCTGAAGTTTTGCAGTTCTCTATGATCAGTAAACTTGGTGCTAGGGAGTTGTTCCTGCTGGTCTTCTTGGGGAGGGCCCTGTTGTGCTGATTCCCAGGTGTCACTGCCCTGGTGGAATTGCATCCCCCATGCCAGGGGGCTGGGTTCAGTGTAAGCAGCTTGGAATTGCACTATGTGGTGCTGTTTTGCTCCCTGAAGGCTTTCAGCACAGATAGGATGAAAATGCCAGTGCCCCAATCTCCAGCCCTGGAGCTGAAAGTTCACACCCCCCACTCTTCAGTGAGCCCTCACAGAAAAAGAGTTGGTCAGTCTTGTCTCCTTGGTTTCCATTTGGACTCTATGTTCACCCAGCCTATGACTGAGCATTTTTATTTCAGGCACACAACCCAGTTTCAAGTCTCCAAATTTTATAGACTCCTGCGGCAGGACCTGCATCATTCCCCCCCAGCAGAGGAAGGGGGGTCTCAGTGGGTTTTTGCCTTTTGCTGGGCCCCTGCCCAGAGAGCAATCACAGGACCATGCAGCGGTTCACAGTTTATGGCAACATCAAGCAGAAAGCCGAAGTTGGGCTTGCTGTTTTTAGCCAGCTTCCCTGATCTGACGCCTGGAACTCTACCACACTCAGGCACCCCCATTCTTCTTGCGACCCCAGAGATTCTGAGACCACACTGTCCCACCTGGGATTCTACCCCGCTTTGCCACCTGAGCACCTTTAAGCCAGGGCTGTCTCCCACTGTAGTAGACTTGTAAAAGATTCAATTTTGCACTTCCCTGCATATAATACTTTGTGGTAGTTTCCTAAGCAAGCTCCCACTCCTCTGCCCTGTCTTCAGATATATTGCCCTGATTCATGTCTCCATACCTCCTATCTTCCAAAAAGTGGTCCCTTTTCTATTTGTAGAATTGCAAAAATTCTTTTCTCAGATCTCCGATTTATCTCATAGGTATTCAGAATGATTTGCTAACTATATAGCTGAATTCCAGGGACCAGTCGAAATTAGGATCCCCTACTCCTCCACCATATTAACTTGGATCAGAGTATTTAAAGATGTTTGCAAAATTTGCCCCAAAAATACTACTTCCATTAATTTTTTCAAAAATATAGTTATGAACACATAGAGAGGTTTTTTTTTTTTATGAACAGAGAGAGGTTTAATTATAAGGTTGATTTATCCCTTTGTAATGTGCCTTGTAGTAGCAAAAATTGGAACTAAAACAAAAGTTTGACAATTAAGGAGTGGTAATATAAATAATGGTATTCCCTTTCACTGGATTATTAGACCATCATTAATATAAATAAATAAAATAACGCTGAATGTAAATATTAAGTTCAATGTCCACATTCAAGCCAACATTCTTACAGCATACTTTGCTCTCAAATATATTCCCTTTAAATTACGATTTCTTGTTTGTACTTATATGCTTATATATTTATTATATACTGGAACATATACAATATCTATTTGCATGTCTTCTATTTTTCCTTCAATTTATTATTTTATGTCTGCATATGCATTTAAAACATTCTAATATAATTTAAAAAATATATTTCAAATATAATTGCCTATTTTTATCACATATAGTAGGAATTACAAATATTAAATGTTTTTAAATGAATGGAAGGTGCTGATTAACTTTGGTTTATAGGCAACTAAAATATTTACTACCTGAAACTTTGCAGACAATAATTTGCTGGCCTTTGCTATAAACTCATTCAAAGACTCAGGTCCCTCCTATGGTATTTCTTTGTGGTTCTCAAACTGCAACATGTATCACAATTGCCTTTAGGGTTTATTAACACACAGATTGCTAACCCTATCTCAAAGTTTCTGACTTGTAGCACTGGTTTGGGCTTGAAAATTTGCAGTACTCACAATTACTAGCAATTTTCAAGATGACTGATATGTCTGGGAAGAATAGTTTGAGAAGCAATGCCCTGGAGTATTGTTGTTAGTTGTTTAATTGAAACTGTAGCACTTCCACATCTGGGTAGCAGACAGCAGAAGGTGAAAAAATGCAAACACCTAATATTTAAAGGCTCAGACCTAGAAGTGTTTTATATCACTTCTGTTTACTATTATACATGCACACATCAAACTACACAGATCCTGGGAAGAGGATAGAGAATTTTGTAGAAAATCAGTAATCTCTGCCACTACACTATCTATGGAAATTAAAAATGCATAAACACAAAGTAAAAATACCCATTATATAAGAATATACGGGAAAAATATTAAATCATTAAATTGGCCACTTATAGGGAAAGGGAAATTAATATATATATTATATCTTTATCTATCTATCTCTCACGTGTGTGTGTGTGTGTGTGTGTGTGTATACCTTTCACAAACCATTTGTACAATGTGAACTGAGTAAAATACTTCATTTAATTCTCTGTACCTGAGTTTTTGTTTTTGTTTTTTTTTAAGATTTTATTTATTATTTGTGGGACGCCTGGGTGGTTCAGTCGGTTAAGCATCTGCGTTCGGCTCAGGTCTTGATTCCAGGGGCCTGGGATGGAGTGCCGCATCGGGCTCCCTGCTCAGCGGGGAGTCTGCTTCTCCCTCTGCTTCTGCCGATCCTCCCCACTCATGCTCTCTCTCTCTCTGACAAATAAATAAAGTCTTTAAAAAAAAAGATTTTATTTATTTATTTGAGAGAGAAAGTGTGCACAAGGTGAGATTATGACCTGAGCTGAAGGCAGATGCTTAACTCACTGAGCCACCCAGGTGCCCCTGTACCTGAGGTTTAAAATAAAAAATCAGTCACCCTACAAATAAGCATAGATTTACCTCAGAGAAATATATACAAGTTTGTCTTGAAAAAAAAATTTTATTATAAAATTTAAGTACTAAGGTTTTTAAGTAGTTATAATACTTAATTACTATAAAATTTGAAAATTTCTGCCTTGAGCAAAATTGCCAAAGACTGAATCACAGATAGGCTTATGGTTTAGATAGGCTTATTGTTGGCTGAAATGTTAAAATTAAAATGTTTTGATAATGCTGTACTTTGTGGTAGAAAAAAACAAATCTGTATTATGAGATTTGATTCAAAGCCTAGATCTGACACCTAAAAAGCCATGGGAGTTTTGACAATTTTTCACTGATGAAAAATAAAACAATAAGAAAAATAACTATAGCTGGCATTTCTTGAGAAAGCTAATAATACACCAAACATGCTGATACTGAATTTAGCATGCATTTACGCTTTAATCACTGACATTACCCACTAGGATAGGTACTATTACAACCACCATTTTATTTATCAAGAAACAGAGGTGCACATAAAAAAATAAATTACACAAGATCACTAGTTCTTAAAAGACCCAGTTTCAAATTTATGTGGGCCTGCTTTCTAAGCCTGCTTTTTTCAGCCACTGTGTGAAGAAATTGAGTGCTGTTTTGTTATCAGAGAAAGGAAGGATAAAGTCATGGTCACAGAATGAATAAGAATACCTTTTATAGTACCCACAGTGTTAAAATAAGCTATACTCTTCTGTGACGTAGTTAGGTAGAGAATGGTTGCTTAAAACCAGTATAGTAAATTTTACTTAAATAATGCTATCTGTGTAAGTCTGAGGAGGTTGAATGGCTTCTCTGAATGTAAAACCCTGAATATGAAGTTAAATTTATCAGGGATGAATTACCAAGTACTACAGGCTTCTATTTTTTTTTTTTTTTCCTCCATATTTTGAAGAACAGGGAGAGTACCTGTTTGGCCAACTCAGGGAGAAGTGGAGGCTGATTATTCCATGCAGGGTTAGCAAACTATTGCCCCCTGACCAAACCCACCCACTGCCTATTTATGTGAATAAGGTTTTAGTGGACTGCAACCACACCCAGTATTTAGTAATTGTCTATGGTTGATTTCCTGCTACTATGGCATAGTTGAATAGCCTTCAGGGCATCAGTATTCACTATATGGCTCTTTAGAAAAAAAGGTCAACTCTTCTTTTAATCCAACATAGGCAATTTGCCATGTGATTGATTTCAATAATCCAGGTTTAATCCAGTAAGTGCTCAGTGACACTCTCTTGGCCAAATGGATTGGGTTGAGAATGGGCATGTGACCCAATTCAGACAATGAGGCAAGAGGGGAAGTTTGCTGAAGGTATATGGGAAAATAGCCCTGAAGCAACATGCAGTTGGTTGAATAGTGTCACTCCAAAATTACTGTCCTCCTAGTACCTCAGAATGTGGCCTTATTTAGAAACAGTGTCTTTGCAAATATATTTAATCAAGGATCTCCAGAAGACTCCTAATAAATTTAGGGTGGGCCTTAGATCTAGTAACTCATGTCCTTTTAAGAAGAGGAAAGGACAAAGAGACATTCAGAAGGCACAAAGTATCAAAGCAAAGGTTGCACTAGTCAAAGTTAAGTAGTCAAGGAAGATTTTATTAAAGGACATTGTAACGGGGGAAAGAGGCCAAAACTCAGTCTGAGTTCAATTCCACTGAAACAAATGGCAAGAGAGTTTTTAAGAGCTGAGATGGAGTGAGGAGGGATGGCAACTACACAAAGGAAAAGTAAACTTTCTCACATCAACTCGATAGGAGGTAGTTTTACAACTTGGAGCAAGGTGCCCACTGAAGTTAGGTTCCTAAACGCTCACAGAGCCTGGCAATTAGGGACTCTATCTTCCTTGATTATGACATTTCATAGCACTGGCTCCCAGGTCCTAGAGAAAGAGAGTCCTGGGTTATAAAAATGTCCAGAGGCTGTGAAACAGATGTACATTTCAAAGGATCAGAGAAACAATTTGCAATTACAAGTTTTCTAAAGTAAATGCTTTAAGAAAAGGGAGAGAAGGGGACCTTCGTAGCTGTGTCCTCTGTATTTTATAAGGGCTAAGATAGAAGGAAAGTCAGAGGTTAGAGGCAGGAAGAAGCCTGTCTAAAATTTAAGTCAGACTGAGGGAAACCTGAAGGCTGTATTGGTCAAAGGCCATGTGAAAACAGGAAGAGATTGGAGCTGTGCTGTCACAAATTAAGGAACGCCAGGAGCTACCAGAAGCTGGCAGATAAAGGAAGAACACTTCCCTAGAACCTGCTGACAACTTGATTTGGACTTCTGTCTGCCTGAACTGGAAGAAAAGGAATTTCTGCAATTTTCAGCTACCCAGTTTGTTGTGATTTGTTATGGCAATCCTAGAAAATGAATATACCTGAGGACACGAGCCTTATTTTCTATGTAGGTGGATGCAGTCCTAGAAGTTCTTGGTAATAATCTTACATTGAAATTAATTTGACCCATTGTGGAAGTCCAAGAACAGAGGAAACAGGATCTTAACGGTGTCCATGAAATGCTGAATCAAATCAATACAATCAATTCTGACCTCTCCATATCCTTCCTATTCTGTCAGGCAATAAATCCATTTATTTTGATACAATTTTGAGAAGAAATTCAATTACAAACAAAAACATTCTAAATGATACTGTGCACTGCCCAATTCAAGAGAGCACCCCCACACAAACCACCGTGTGAACTACACTTCCTGGAGTTGTTCAAACTGCAGCTCTGCCTATTTCCTTATAATCACTTTGTGTTTTTCAGCATTAAACCCAGAAAAGATGCTTGAAGGCTTTGTAGACCTCAGGGTTGCCAGCATCATCTCCTTGAGACATGTAGAGTGAGAATTAAATAGCATATATGCATTATTTTATAAATTACATAATGTCTCCCTAACTTTATTTAATTTATAAAATGTATAAAATGATTTGTACATGGTCATGAATATTAAATAAGAAAGGAAAACTATAATCACACATTAAAAAGTAACAGATTTACTAAGAATCAAAATTTTGCTGGAACTGTTACTATGATGATGATTACAGTGGTCCTTCCTCCAAGTCTTACTCAAATTATACACTTACTGCAGGTTCTATAAGCAAAAGGCACTATAGTTGTATGAAAGGAGAACTCTATAGCCACAACACTTTATTCACCTTGAAGTGAATCATTACTTCACATACTGTGATCACCAAGTCTGAGTACAGTTAATAAAGAACACTTACCAATTTTTGGATGAAAAACACACTGGGGAAAAAAAGCTAATATGCTCCACTATGTAATAAGTAGACAAACGACCTTGAGGAAGTGAGTAATAAACTAATACCAATACAACCATAGTTAACAGGGACAAATGGAGAATTTTACTTTTACAAAGATACAGTGTTGGAAGAATTACATTACCTGATTTCTAGACTTATTAGATACTACAAAAATCAAGAAAGTAGAAGAAATTGTCATAAAAATGGGCAAATGAACCTAACAAAGTAAATACAGAGCTTAGGAATGGACCCATATGTACATGATTATATGAACTTAACAAATGAGCCAAAGTAATCCAATGAGGAAAGGATGGTTTTCAGCCAACGGTGCTAGTTATATCAATATCCATATGGAAAACAAAAACAAAAGCAAAAACTCTCAATATCTCACTTTTTATGCCAAAGTTAGTTCAAAATGAAGAATCGACCCAAACGCAAAAGCTAAAACCATCAAACTTTACAGGGAAACACAAAAGAATATCTTAGCATCATGGGAGTGGGCAAAGAATTCTTAACTTGGTTACAGAAATGATCAAAAAAGAACAGATAAATTAAGCTTCATTAAAATTAAAACATCTGTTCATTTTAAGACCCAATTGGGAAAAAGAATGGTCAAGACACAAACTGGAAGAAAATATTCACAAAACATGTATCTGACAAAGAATTGAATATCCACGTCTATATATATAAAATTTAATTCAATGATAAAAAAAAACAAAGCACCCAACACAAAAGAGCTAATGATTAAAAAGAAACTTCACAAAAGAAGATACGTAAAAGGTCAATAAGCACATGAAAAAGTTTTGAGTATCTTTAGTTATCAGTGAAATGCAAAAGAACAACAACAACAAAACCCACAATTAAATATCAGCAGACACCCACCAGAACAAATGACCCTAAATGTTGGTAAGATTATAGAGCAACTGAAACCCCTTTGTTCTTTTTGGAATAATGCAAAAAAAGGGAAAAAAAAGTAGTAGAAATAGAAGATGTTACAGCCTCTTTGGGAGAAAGTTCTATCAATTTCTTTTAAAACTAATTACATTCTAGAAATTCTACTCCTAGGTATTTACCCAATAGAAATGAAAACATATTTTCACAAAAAGATTTTGTACAAAATATTCAAAGCAACTGTATTCAAGGGAGCCCCAAAACTAGAAACATCCCAGTATCAATCATAGAAGAATGGAAAATAAGATGGATTAAGCTATGGATAGAAGGACAGATAGACAAATAGGCAATAAAGCATTTATAGTAAAACAATAACATTAGAATCTTCATGGTAGTTATATGGGTTTTCATTGTAAAATTTCTTAATTTTTGCTGTAATTTTGTAAGTTTCCATAATAAAATATTAGGGAGAAAAGTGCTCAACAGACTAACAGACTGCTTCTCAAAGCACTCTATGTCAGGTGCCCAATCTTTCAGAATATTCCAAAGGGTGTGTCTGTGTGTTGGGAGGATGAAGGGTCAGGGAGAGCTCTCTGCTAAACCTGACGGAAGGCTTTAAAAAACATCCATAGTGAAGCCCATAAAAGCAGCTTACAGTGGTGAGCACCTGACATAAATGAAAGAGGTCAATAAAAATAATTGAGATGCAGATCAACCAATAAAATAAAGTGGAGTTCCTAGAAGGTTAGAGAGAACATTTGGAGGATGGAATGGATCAAATAGTAATCAAGTGAGGTATAAAGGAACAACTAATATAATTATTAACCTAATAAACACTAAATAAAGTAGTTATATCCATGTTTAGTGTAAGAATAAAATAGGTTGCTCTTTTCCTCCCTCGAATTTTAAGATTCCTTGGATGGCCTACTTGCCACTGGACATTTGCTTTCACACTGGCATACTGAGTGCCTGGGTGAACTGAAAGAAGTTTAGATAGACTGTATGAATTTTTATTAGAAAGATTATCTTCTCTGCTCAACATTCACCAATTGCTTCTAATTTCACTCAGATATAAGTGAGGATACTCAGTCAAAATCTTCAAAATGCCTGGCTTCCCTCATTGTCTCACCTCATTATCTACTACTTTTGCTCTTTCACATTGCATTAAAACGACAGCCTCTTGGTTGTTTCTGGAAAAACACAAGGCCTACAGGTCAGCTGATGACAAAATATAAAATCCTTTTTAAAGTCTCATATTATTTAAGCTACTTCATGTATATACTGTTTTATACCAAGTGCAAGTATGAATCTATGTTAATTTCAGAGTATTAGTGTAAAGTTAATCTGAACTAAAGACTTTAACAAACACCTCACCGAAGAAGATATACAGATGGCAAATAAGCATAGGAAAAAAATTCTTTATACCCTTTGTCATCAGGGAAATGCAAATTAAAATAACAATTGCAAACCACTGCACACCTATTGAAATGGCCCAAATCCAGAACATTGACAACACCAAATGCTGGTGAAGATGTGGAACAACAGGAACTCTTATTTATTGCTGGGCAAATGCAAAATGCTACAGTCACTTTAGAAGACAGTTTGGTGGTTTCTTGTAAAACTAAACATAGCCATACGATCCAGCAATTACACTCCTTGGTATTAACCAAATGAACAGAAAACTTATGTTTACACAAAAACCTGTGCATGAATGCTTACAGCAATTTTATTCATAATTGGCAATATCTGGAAGCAACCAAGATGTCCTTTAGTAAATGAATGGATAAATGTACTACGATACATATAGCAAATAGAATATGACTCAGTGCTAAAAAGAAATGAGCTATCAAGCCATGAAAGATATAGAATAACCTTAAATGCCTATTACTAAATGAAACAAGCCAATCTGAAAAGGCTACATGCTGTGTATTTCAACCATATGAAAGTTGGAATAGGTAAAACTATGGAAATTATTAAAAAAAAAATCAGTGGTTTCCAGGGGTTAGGGAGGAAAAACGGATGAATAGGCAGAGCACAGAGGATTTTTAGGGCTGTGAAACGACTCTGTATGGTAGATACATGTCACTAAAAATTTGTCCAAACCCACAGAATCTGCAATAGCAAGAGGGAACCCTAATGTTAACTATGAACTTGGAGTGATAGTGATGTTCATTGTAGGTTTATTAATTTTAACAAACTTACTACTCTGGTAGAGGATGTTGATGACAGGGGAAGCTATGCATATACAGGAGTAGGGAATATATAGGAAATCTCTGCATCTTCTGATCAGTTTTGCTGTGAACCTAAAACTGCTCTAAAAAGTAAAGTCTATTTCAGAAAAAGTAAAATCTTGAATTGCCTTCTCAAAGCTATCTTCTTCCATAAAGATATGGAATGAAATATTGATCACACTTTGCTCTTAAATATTTACAAGTTGATGTTAAGCATGAAAAACTCATGCATCAGTTAAGATCTTAAGAGTTCTAAATAATTTTGCCTTAAACATCAGTAAACTAAATTAACAATGGATAAAGAGTATTATTATGACAAATGCAATTATAATTATTTGGTAATATTTCTGTTTCTTCTTTTAGGATTACCAGAGTAAAGCTGGATTTTTAGCAAATGCTTTTTTTTTTTTAATTCTCTTTCTCTGGATGCATTCATTGTATTTGAGTAAATAAGACTAAAGCTTTAAAACTTTCATTTTACTTTGATTCCTAAGATTCAAACTTCATTTCCACAGAAATTGCAAGGCAGAAATTGCAAGGTTGGCTGGTAGCTAGTAAACAGGTGTTAGCTATTCACTTTTTTGTTTCTGCCAAAAAGCTGGAAGCAATAAAATGAAATGTCTGTTTTTAGAGGAGAGTACCTACAAATTTCATCACAGGGAGAAACTATAAAATTGATAGTCTATTTTTAAAAACTCAAATGTCTTTGGGAATATTTTGTTAATATAACTTTCTTTTTATACAGATCAGGAATTTTCATATTTGCTATGCTGTGGTTGTTAGATTAAGAGATAGACATGACCCAGAGGCGCCTGGGTAGCTCAGTCATTAAGCATCTGCCTTCAGCTCAGGTCATGATCCCAGGATCCTGGGATCGAGCCCCGCATCGGGCTTCCTGCTTGGCGGGAAGCCTGCTTCTCCCTCTCCCACTCCCCCTGCTTGTGTTCCCTCTCTCGCTGTCTCTCTCTGTCAAATAAATAAATAAAATCTTAAAAAAAAAAGAGATAGACATGATTCACATAATGACTGTTTTTAAAAATTAAATATGAAAAGTCATTTTTTAAAAATAATTTGGAAAAAATTTGTGCAGTGAATGAAAATTATATGCTTTCTTAAAACACCTGCAAATATTTACTGTTATATCTCAAATGTTAGTTACTCTTAAGGTATCAGTATTGGAGATCAGAGGATGTTTTTGTAGACACAGCAGGATTTCTTGCAACAAATCAATTTTTAGACACAATTTAAATCACATTATGTTGAATTCTGACCTTTGTCCTTACAGACTTTAAATTCCAAGCCCAACCAACAATGAATATCTTATAATAATAACTCTTGTTACTATAATGCCCTATTCTTAAATGATTATAACTAATGTGAGGCTAGGAAATAGAATGAGTTACAGACATTACATATTTGATATTTTGGCTAATTGCTCATTGAAGTTAGATATATAGATGACCTAATTTATTATCATAAATAATTATTTATCATCATTATATCAATTATTGGAGGGAAAATTAATGTAGTCTATAGGACTCACCATTTGGACTATACTCTCAAGTCATTATCAATTGCAAACAGTATGTGGTAACTGGAATATAATTGTCTCCTTTCTCATCAAACCTTTCCCACGTAAGTGACTGTATCTGACTTCTGTAAAATTCATTTTCTTCATGAAGAAATGAAGGCTTGATCAAAGAGTAACAACCTCTTCCCCTGACTCTCTATTTTTGGATACTTACATAATAACACCATTGACATCAACTAACCATTAGTGACTAAAGCACAAACATGCCTGTTAATCACCCAAAGAATAAAGCCAATCGATGACACAAATGCACTTCATTATAGCTGAAATTGATGCTAGAAAATGAGGAAATTGCATCTTTCTAGAAGGAATGCTAGAGTTGAGTCAAGAGCATGTGTTAACCTAGATCATTACCTAATGCATATGTTGAATAGGACTTTGGTATTTTAGCCACAGCCTTTCTCCAGCTAATATTAAAAATTATCATTTTCTTCCCCTGGCCTGAATGAGAACATGAAAATACTAAATTATCACGCTTATACATCTAGCCCTGAACCTTTCCCATGTTCCAGACCTAAATTTTGCACAACCAGCTAGACCATTCAATTTGATATTCCAACACAATGTTGAAAGTGACATGTATAAAATTGAATTTCTTATATTATTTATTCTCCCAAATAGTTCTCCTTTTGAATTTCCTTCCCTGCTGGTACTAACATTATTATTCTTGTCACACAATTTTGAAACATCCAATATCTGCCTGTCCTTTCCCAAATTCTCCACAGCCTCTAAGTCACAAGTCCTATCCATTACCTCATGCTTACATTACCTTAATATGCATAACAACCACTTTCAAATTATACAGAATGCTGGAGAGTGTAGTGAACTGCGTCATTACTCCTCACTTGCACCTGGAATTAAAATGGCTCTGGGAAACATCAACAGGATAAAAAAAAAAGACTCTTACTCTGGCAACTTATTTATTCTACACTTTCACTCCCACCTTCGCCTGAAGCAGAACACACACAGGCACACATACCACACACGCCACACACACACACGATTCACTGTCCAAAAAAAACCTCAGCTGAATGTTCTATATTCATATAGCCAACAAAGATGAATACTTCCTACATGTCAGGCATTGTGCCAACACTAGGAATACGAACTTTTAATAAAACAAAATTGATTCTACCACCATGAAGATGATTTATTTCATGATCTAATGAGCAAAACAAAATTAAAAGGCAAAAAATGGTAAGAGTTCAATTTGTAACAAGTTCTTTGAATAAAACACACAATGGGTGGAGATAGATGATGATGTAGAGGAAGGACGGCTACTTTTATTACTGGGTTCCTTGGAAGAGGTGACGACTAAGATGAGACCTGAAAGGTGAAATCACACAAGAGAAGATGTGGAGGAATTCTATGAAAAAGGATGAGTATGCCCAAAGCTCCTATTATAGCAATGTGCTTAACATGTTCCAAAAAAAAAAAAAAGAGCTGAAATAAAACTAGTACTGCTGGAGCTTGGTGATCGTCCACGGTGGTGTTGTGGGTGTATGTGTATGTCTCTGGCATGTGTGTATGTCTGTTTGTGTTGTGCGTGTGTGTTTAGGGAAGCCTAATCCGTGTGTGTGTGTGTGTGTGTGTGTGTATGTATAGATAGATAGAGATATAGATACATACATACATATGTGTTTTAGTTTGCTAGGGCTGCTGTAACAAATATCAAATATCATAGACTGGGTGGCTTAATTAAGCAAAATTTATTCCTTCAGGAATCAACACTGCCAACATTTTGATTGTGGACTTCTAACTATAACTTCATGATAGTTAGAAGTCCACAATCAAAATGTTGGCAGTGCTGATTCTATTCTGAGGTCTCTCTCCTGGACTTGCAGATGTCTGCCTTCTCCCTGTGTCTTCACATCGTCTTTCCTCTATTTGTGTTGGTGTTCTAATCTTTTCTTAAAAAGTACATCAGTCATATTGTATTAGGGCCCATCCATAAGACCTCATTTTACAGTAATCACCTCCTTAAGACCCTATCATCAGATGCAGATACATTCTTAGGCACTGAGAATTAGGACTTCAATGCATACATTTTTGGGTGGACACAATTCAGCCCAAACAGTATGTGTGGGTAAGCATATATTATATACTATGTGTGTATATAGGAGGGAACAAGTATACTGGTGTATGTGTGCACATGTGAGTGTTTATATAGGTATCTAGATGTAAGAGTGCATGGGTAGGTATGCCCGTGTGTGTGTGTGCACATGTGTGTATGTGTATGCCACACTGGAATGGCAAAAGGTGTGACTAAAGAGACACATAGAGCCTCTGGTGATATCATACAGGAATCCATATTTATAAAGAGCTTTCAAGTGATTCTTATATGCACTAATTTGGGAAGCACTAAAATTTTAGAGTTCAAGGTAGAAGGATAGGACTTTGACAGGGGATATGAGTTGGGAAACTTTATCCAAAGAAGGGAAGGCAGGAGAAAATAGATAGAAGGGTACATAGGCTTTTGAGTTTGGTGGTGGCGAGGTTGAAGATGCCCCCATATGCTGCCTTCCATTTTCAAAGTGAATTATGTAGTGCTGTCATCAGCCTTGGGAGAGGAGAAGTGTGTGTGTGGGTGGGGGGGCGGTTAGAGTGGAGGATAAAATAGGAGATACTATTTGTGGGAGTTGCGGAAGCGAGTATAATTGAAAAAATACACTCATGAGACTTGCTATGAAATATCTGATGTCAATTTCAGATCATAAATTTGTATTGAAACCAAGAGACACACATACACGTTTCTTTCTCCAGCAAATTTCAGGAAAGGAGACTGTGAGTTCATCAAGATTGGGGTTTTGTTGAGTAAAGTGAAAGGAACAAGAAACACAGTAGTGAGGGTATTTACAAAGCAGTAATAATAATAGTGGGCTCTGGGATTTCTGCCAGAAAAGAAAACAACTGGAGCCAAGATGATTTAGGAATTAACTTTGCAATCTCTCTCTCCAGATCTGTAGTCTTTGCTGCTGATTTTCTGAAATTATGTTAGTTGACTGACTGTCTGCTCATACGCCTCTAGCTTCTCTTTCCAGATTTTAGCCAAGATTTACTTGTCTTTATCCCATTACAAAATACCCCCAGGTTTTACTTCACAGCGCTTTATTTTGGAATATGCTATATGCTATACAGCACCACACTTTTTTTTTCAAAGAAGTACACACACACGTGGGTGCATGAATTAAGCCAATCTTCTTTCTTATAAATGACAATTTAACTAAAAGAAAATTTAAGAGGAAGTAGAAAATAAGATAGCAAAAGAAAAGTAAACACATATTCAAAGTATTAAGATAATAACATGTACTTAACATGAGGTTCACTATTACTACATTCTCAGCACTATATAAAACAGCTCTATAAATATGGTAAGTAGTATTTTTATCCCTACTTTGTTTTCAGATAAGGACATGAAGTATTAGTTCAATTAATTTGCAAAAGGTTCTATATGCAGCAAATCACATCTGGAATTTGAATTTAGCCTACCTACTTTAAAAATCTAGATTTTCTATTACTTCCCAGTACCCATCTATATATGCATATACCCTAAAAAATATAAATAAAAATAGACCCACCTCTATCTTTATGTGGTGCTATTTTACAATCCATACTTGGTTTTGTTTAGTTTTTAAAACTCTCACGTTATGTTCTGTATACATAAATTCAGTATGTTTTACTCGTAGAAATAAACCATTCCAAAAAAATCATAAAAGTTAATATTTCCCTGGCTTGCTTCCTCTGTGTATAAGAATCAGGTAAATTCTTGCTTTGTTCATATATGTGCCTAGAACAATTTATTTTGGGGTTCTCTGAGAAATGTATGACTGAAACCAAAGGGATTGTCTTAGAATGATAATAACCCACGGAATGGGAATTATGTGCAATCCATGATATGAGTAATCATTTTATTGAATGCAAGTGATGTACGGTTGGACCCCTGCATAGTGTTTTCATTCTCTCTGTACAAAAAAGCTTTTGAGGCTCCTCATTTTGATCTATGTACTTACCCAGTCTAGAGTGCTCCATTTCGTATTTTTTTTTTATTTTTTTATTCTTATATTATCCCCATACATTACATCATTAGTTTTTGATGTAGTGTTCCATGATTCATTGTTTGTGCATAACACCCAGTGCTCCATGCAGAATGTGCCCTCCTCAATACCCATCACCAGGCTAACCCATCCTCCCACCCCCCTCCCCTCTAGAACCCTCAGTTTGTTTTTCAGAGTCCATTGTCTCTCATGGTTTGTCTACCCCTCCGATTTCCCCCCCTTCATTCTTCCCCTCCTGCTACCTTCTTCTTCTTCTTCTTTTTTTTTTTCTTAACATATATTGCATTATTTGTTTCAGAGGTACAGATCTGAGATTCAACAGTCTTGCACAATTCACAGCGCTTACCAGAGCTCCATTTCGTATTTTCTATGTGTCATACACATCATTTTCCCTCAAGTCATTTATTATATTGTAATTTTCAGTACACTTTCCAAAATTCTTATTTCTGCTCAGGGGAAGTAAATCAGGAACACTGTCTGTTTAAAATTCACACTAAATCCAAAGTCTTAAATAATGGTATTTGAAGACTGCTTCCTTTTTATAGAGCATCCAAACAATCTTCGCTGGTTGGTTGTCAATCACAGAATTATTTTCCTCTTTTTTCTTTTTTTTTTTTTTAATTGGCTGTACATTTTTCATTTTTTTAAAACTTGGAAGTATTTCCCCATCAGGTTAAAACAAGGATGGCGCAATGCTTTCCTGAGTACCGAAATTCACCCTTCCTTCTCTTTCTCTGCCTCCACTTCCCTCTTCTCCCCTTCTCCTCCCTGTCTTCCTCCTGCTCGTCCTCCTCTAACCTCTCATCCCGCTGTTACGGTTGCTTCTTGCTCTTCTCCTTCTAAACCATGTTGTATGTACCCTCTGATGGCTTCATAATTATTATACCTAGAGTTTCAGTCAGAGTTCAACCTGAGAAGCAGAGTCATGCATCATTAGAAATATACATTGATATTTATATTGGTATTTATTATAAGTACTTGCCTTACACAACTGTAAACATAGCATGAAAGCAGGAGTTGTAAGAGCTTTTATGTGTCCATCATGGAAAGTTTATAAGAGTTACAGAAATTTCAGCTCTGGCATTACTGAGGTCTTAAATCCCCTTCTTATCTAAGAATAATGAACCATATTTAAAATCCTGTATAGTCAGGTTTTCTGTTACTTGCAGATGAAAATATGTTTATCTGTAGTATACGCATACTCTTTTATCTGTAAATCTGCCTCCTGGCATTATTTATGAGAACTGACTGGACAGTTATGAACATAAACATATCTGCACAAGGCTGTTTATTATAAAATTTATAGCTTATAATACCAAATGTGGAAACCCTATACTTCCTAATATATTGGGATTGGTCAAATAAATTAAGTTACATTCAAAATACGGAAGAATGTTTCCATTAAGTGAAGAAAGGTTAAGTAATGCACACTGTGGTAATAACTTGTGAATAGTTGAGACAGGAGTCAACCCAAGTGGCTTAACTTTGGATTCCATGCTTTTAGCATCCATACTAACTTCTTCTGTATGCATGAATATAGAAATATTTTATGATAAATTGTTAACTGTAAAAGCAGATGATAAAACAGTATGATTTGTACAAACTTATTTATACAAACTACATACTTATGTACTATTAACAAATACATGCATTTTTATGCATGCATAGAATGAAAATTTATCTATATATTCTATTTCTTAAAAATCTATGCATAGAGTGCCTGAATGGCTCAGTTGTTAAGCATCTGCCTTCGGCTCAGGTCATGAACCCAGAGTCCTGGGATGGAGCCCTGCATCGGGCTCCCTGCTGAGCTGGAAGCCTGCTTCTCCCTCTCCCACTCCCCCTGCTTGTATTCCCTCTCTCTTTATCTCTCTGTCAAATAAATAAATAAAATCTTAAAAAAATAAAAAATAAAATAAAATCTATGCATAAATTTTGAAGTTCTGTTGAAGTATTAAATTTTACTTTGAAAATTAATATGTTAGAGTCACATTTTTCTTTATTTATTTGTACTTGCATAAACTTGTAAGAAGGAATATGTTCAAATACTGTTTTAAGTAAGAAAATATATAGTTTTTTTTTACTGAGTCATTTTATAAAAGCATCAGTAACATAATAATTTGTGTAATTAAAAGAAAATTGGTGACTTCAACTTTCCAAGAAGTATAGTTTAGGTTAACAAACACCATTTTTGAGAAACATTTTAGGGGCGCCTGGGTGGCTCAGTCGTTAAGTGTCTGCCTTCAGCTCAGGTCATGATCCCGGGGTCCTGGGATCGAGCCCCACACAGGCTCCCTGCTCCGTGGGAAGCCTGCTTCTCTCTCTCTCCCACTCCCCCTGCTTGTGTTCCCTCTCTTGCTGTGTCTCTCTCTGTCAAATAAATAAATAAAATCTTAAAAAAAAAAGAAACATTTTAGAAATAAAAATGACAGTCTCAAGTTTACAAGTTAATATTTGAGATAATTATTAAAAGTAATCTTGAGTATTTACATGAAGTTACTTTATCTTATTAGAGGACCACTTAACAAAATTTACTTTATGATAAGAGGTTACTATAAGATAGAATAACAATGAAATTTGTGGTTAACTGGTATTTAAGTATTCTCAAAATATATCCCATCTCTTTCTAAATGAAGGATGATACCCAACATTGTGTATTATTATCTCCAAAGAACTTGTATCAATAATTCCTTTGCTGAAAGTTTCTCTTTAAAGAAATTTGTAAGTAAAGGGGTGCCTGGGTGGCTCAGTTGGTTAAGCATCTGCCTTCAGCTCAGGTCATGATCCCAGGGTTCTGAGATTGAGCCCTGTGTCAGGCTCCCTGCTCAGAAGGGAGTCTGCTTCTCCCTCTCCTTCTGCCTGCTGCTCTGCCTACTTGTGCTCTCTCTCTGTCAAATAAATAAATGAAATCTTAAAAAAAAATTTTGTAAGTAAAATACATTTCTAAAAATGTTAGTCTCACCAAGCCCCCTTCAACAGTCTTTGGTGTGAAGTGGTTTTATATCTTTTAGTTTCCTCTTTATATATTTTAGACCTAATTTGATAACATTTTTCAAAATAGCTGACATACAGAACTGAACACAGTGCTACAAAGTTCTTTTTGTGTATTTCCATAAAATCTTGTTATAAAACTGTAGTATTTAAATGTTTACAGGTCGACCTTCCCCATGAGAATGAGAACCTGACAAGCAAGTGCTTTGCTCTAGTCCTCATTGTGGAAGAAACTTAGTGCACAGTTTATAAATATTTTATGAACTAATCATGAAATAAATGACACATTTTAATATCAGTCATTACTTTGTTCCTGTGTGTTATTTTTCATTAGATTGGGAAAACAATGTCTTTCAGCCAGAAAATGTGATACATTCTGACATTATTTATGATATCCCTCCTTTATTCCTCACCAAAATACCTGAAACCATTTCTTTCCTACCTGAGTTCTTATTTTATCACATAGGCATGCTTTCATTGCCACATACCTTTGCCAATTCACTGCTTGTCGATTACATACATTATTTTGAAAAATGTCCTTTTTGTAATCACTGTTCACAATCTGTAACATTTCCATGATACCCATTTATTCATAATCACTTCCCTATGTTAGAATTTCTGGAACACTTTGTTTCTTAATTTGAAACAGTGTTATACAAATCATCTTAGGCAAAACAACAAACAGAAACAAAAGTGTCCTCTTATTTGTGTCAACATCCCCACGATATCACTTCTGAGAAATACTTTCTTGCTTATGTTTATTTAGTTGCCTTCCTAATTATCTATTTCATAATTGTAATGGAGCATTAGTCCCCTTCCTTTCCAAATATAAATTTGATTAAGTTGGCAATTTTACTGACATATATTTGATTTGGTTTGATTTGGTTTTCTCATGAGGTGAAATTTTCTGGTAAGGAAACAACAAAATTCTAGTTTCTGATATCTAGCTGTTCAATTCCCATGTTTTCTATTTTTGCCAAAATGCAAAATGTTTCAGCTGTCAGAAAAATTGTAAATATTACCCCAAGTAATTATTTTCCTGTCTTAAATTTCAAAATCATTGAAGGTATATTCATATAAGACTCACAGAATTCCCACTATGTTTGATGGTTCCTTTGACAAGACAATTTTCTACATAGAACACTTTTATCTGGTATAGCAGTGAGTCTTCAAGGTCTATTATGATTTTCTTTTTATTGATCTAGTAATGGCATTCTTTCCATATGATAATACTATTGATTCTTTGTAGAATTTAAAAAAAAACACTGGATATATTCAGAAAGTAAACAATAAAACTCAAAAATGAAAACCAATGGTCTCCTATTCATTTGCTAATATTAGCTAGTTTTTAGATTTCCAATCTATCAACTGTGTCCCTTGAGAACAGGTTCTGCAATGTTCCAAAAGAATATGAAATAAGCATTCTTCCAGTGTTTTCCCTAAGTAGATCTGCATCCATTTACCAACATAAATATACAATGGGGAAAATCATGAAGGCTCTTGGATACAGGTGCGATCTGAAACTGGTGATAGGGGATGTGAAATGCCATCATGGTCTCTCAGTCAGATTAGAGTCATAAAGAACCCCTAATAAATGAAATCTTGACCTAAGTCCATCTCACAGTCATTCCAGTGAGTGCACAGACATAACTGTGATACTGTAATTTATTTTTAAAAATTTTTATAAGATTTTATTTATTTATTTTAGAGAGAGAGAGAGCATGCATGCACAAGTGGGGGAGGAGCAGAGGGAGAGGGACAGAGAGAGAATCTCAAGCATCCACACTGAGCATGGAGCCCAGCTTGGGGCTCGATTTCATGACCCTGAGATCATCACCTGAGTTGAAATCAAGAGTCTGATGCTTAACCAACTGAGCCACCCAGCCTCCCTGTGATATTGTGATTTATAGTAAGAAATATATATTTGGTCTTCATCCCTATTTCTGGCTCCTAAAACCCTTGGAATTTCCTAGGTGAAGAGAGCCATAAAGGGGTCTCTTGTTATGTTAATGAAGTGACTTTTGGAACACATCTAAGGAGCAGCTCATCACCAGAGGAATGGAACCCTGTGATCAGAGGGTTCAAACTTTCTGTCCCATCCTCTGACCTCCAGGGAGGGGGAGAGGGACGGGAGTTTTAGCTCAATCACTAGTGGCCAGCAATTTAATCAAAAACCTCTATAAAAACCCCAAAGGATGGGGTTTGAAGAGCTTCTGGGATGGTGAATGTGTGGAGATTTGGGAAGACTGGTGCTCAGAAAGGGTATGGAAGCTTTGTGCCCTTTCCCCATACCTCACCCTATGTACTTCTTCATCTGGCTCTTGATTTTTAAGTATTCTTTAATACCCTTTGTAAATCAGTAATCTAGTGAATAAATAGGTTTCCTAAGTTCTGTGAGTTGGTCTAGAAAATTAATTGAACCCAAGAAGCGGGTTATGGGAACCTCTAATCTGTAAGTGGTTGTTGGTCAGAAGCACAGGGAACAACCTGGCCTTGCAATTGGCATCTGAAGTGCGTGTGTGTGTGTATGTGTGTGTGTGTGTGTGTGTATGTTGCAGGGGTGAGGGAAGGGGAGCAGTCTCACAAGACTCAACCCTTGGTCTGTGGAATCTGACGCTATTCCCAAGTAGACAGTGTCAAAAGTGAGTTGAATTGTAGGACATTCAGCTGGTGTCCAGAGCTTTACTTGTTGTTTGGGAGGAACCCCAACCCCGCCAAATCAGAATCTTGTCATCACAACTACTTCCACTACTCTTAGGTTATCCTTTGATTTGAGAACAAAATTAGAATAATTATATCAAAGAGCTGGCAGAACATTTGCACAGTTCCTCTAATTTATAGTAGAAAGGAATAAGGGGCAACTCTTGAAACACCCCCCCCCCTCCAACCCCTACCCTTCCATATCAGTCAAGGCACTAAACCAGAAGTCATGCTATGTATCCTTGGTGAAAAGGCAGACTATGAACTCCTTAAATACTTAAAGGAGATGCAATTTCTTGTCCAATTATATCTGCTTTCGTTCATTTGTATGTTCTCCCCCTTTTTTTGCAGGGGAAGGTGGAGTATGATAGATTATTCTGTGTCGAGGCCGCTTTTAAACAACCCACTTGAGCAATGGAAACCTGAGTCAGGTAGAAAAGCCAGCCCAACTCCCTGGCTGAATATGAACAGGCCCATTAGGCGACCCACCTCAAAATATCCATAAGCCCTAGGTGACCAGTAGGTTACACCAGACACAGGTACCAAAAAGGGCTAGTTCCATTCATTCCTATACCTCCTCACCTTCTCCCTTAACTATAGCCCCCTACCACGGTCTCGTGGCAAACAGTCTCTCCCTTGCTGTCCTACATGCCGCTCCCTTGCAAAGTATTCAACAAACTTCTATCTCCTTTGTTCAGCCTTGGGTGAAATCTTTCATGGCTTGCTCCACTTGCCTCTACCTGATCCAGTTGCCCCAAATCTGGTGGCCCCCACCTCCCCTCTGATCAGGAGACTGACACATTCTACATTATCTTAAATTTAACCAAGTGACAGGCTCAATTCCATTTGTTTTGCCAGATGTGGCATCTTTATTGGAACAGATCCACACAGCCCCTGGCAACTGTTATGCAGCTATTAATCTAGTGAATGCATTCTTTTCAAACCCCATTAGTAAAAAGGATCAAAATCAACTTGCTTTTATGTGGGGTGGACAGTAGTGCTTTATCAATTTCTTCTTTAGCAATGCTTCTTCAGGTCATTGTTAACCTTGATCATCTTGACATGAAAATCATCATGCTGAGACTATACAGTCTGTCACCCAGATACAGCTACACAGACAGAATATTGGAATGGCCTATGAAAGGCCAAGCTAAATTACCAGTTTAGGGAAGGAACCATACACTATTGAAGCACTTTCCACCAGGATCTAGTATATGCTTTGACCAAATGGCCAATGGTTACAGTGTCCCTAGTATCTTGAATAGCCAAGTCTGGAAACACAGAAGTAAATGCAGGATTGGCCACTTTCATTCATTGCCAGTGACCCACTTGCCAATTTTGTGCTTCTTTTCCCTGCATTATTAGGCCTTATCTTATCAGAGATTTTAATTTTTGAGTTTGGAGTAAGGGTCACATTACAAGGAACACAAGAAGAATTCCAAAGAACTGAATTATATGACTATTACCTAGACACTTTTGACTTCTTACCCTGGTGGATCAGAAGGATCTACCATGGAAAGAAGTTATTATACTGATAATTGACAACTGACAAGGGGAAATTCATACTAATTATCATGAGAGGCTAAGAATACTGATACACAATGGGGTTAAGGAGGAGTATGCCTACAATCTATGGAGTTTACTGTGTGAAGACTTGGTTTTCAATCCCAGTAGTAACTGCAAATGGGCAACTGCAGAAAATGGGATCTAAGAAAGATAAGACAGTTAAGGGTCTGGTTTGCTCCCATCAGGCAAATAATCCAGACCAACTGAAGTGTTGAACAAGGGAAAAAGAGATCTAGGATGGATGATTGAGGAAGAAAATGATGGAGTGCCAATTATGGACTTGGGATTGGCTACCACAGTGGGAACCATAGCTCACTGATAGAGACTGAGACAAATGGATTTGTATTTTGCCTCTCAAGAAGGTAGTGAAAATGTGTGGTTTTCACCAAAAGAGATCCATATGATAGAATGGGTGCTGGGTATTAGAAGGCATGAAGGTTGATTCCTATTGCCAGTTTAAACCAAATGAGCAACTTTTATGTACCACCAGAGATCGTCCCGGAACTGGAACACTTGGCAAATTGTGTCATCCTAGCTGCCATGGAGAATGACCTCATGTGTGCACAACCATCAGTACCACGTCTCTTGCCCATGTTGCACACACTTATGTTACGATGTTAGGTTTTCTCTTTGACACAGTCTTAAGATACCATAGGACTTACATTGTGCTCATGCATTTGCAACCAGAAGTGCAGGGAAGTTATCTCATAGAGAAAAATATTTGATCAATGTAACACTAGAGTCACAAGATAAATTATTTCTCTTTTCCCTCACGTGGAAAGAATGTCCAGAAATTAACATGGCTTCCCAGAGAAAGTTTCTGAGATGTTTAGTTATAAGTTATATAGGTTCAAAATTGGTAGCCAGCTCAATATGTACCTCCAAAATTGTTTCCCTTCTTTCTCAGTTTTACTACCTCTTTCAATCAATCAATACTGCATTCTTGGGTTCTGTATCTCTTTATAAAGTATTAACTTATATAAGATTTTCCTCAGACTGTATTTTCTAGGGCACCCATTCTAAGACAAACATGTGCATCAGTGGACCAGTTCTCTTTTTGAGTAAATATCCATCTCATACACATTTTCCAGATTTTGTAGATCATTCCTCTGTGCCTCCATTCCCCCTTTTTAAGCAATTAAGAGTGCCTTGAACTCTATCTTGATTGTCATAATTCTATTCTTGGAGGCCTTAAATGATTCCTTTTTTGATCTCTTACATTATTCTTTCAAAATATTTTTCAGGATTTATTGAAAATTTTATAAATTGTGTTGATATCCTATTTTTCTCTCTATATTTTGAGTTTACCTAACCTTAGGATTATATCTATATCTTCTTTCTGGTATTCATCATACCTATTAACAGTCTCAAAAAAGTATAGTGTGAATGTTTATTTTGGTGCTAATTTGTTTTCTTCTAGGTAGTTCCCCCCCCCGCCCAACCCTTTCTACATCATTCCAATATGGTAGCAAGTCCTCTGATCCTCTCGTACCTCAGAGGATATTAATTAATGTTTAACAAGTTTTAAAGCTTTCTTTTCCTGTCCTTTTCTCCTTTAATTCTCATTTTCTGGGACATTATCCACAAAATAAGAGAGTTTTGTTTTGTTTTTTCCTTAGAACATCTTTTAGAATAGCAAGAAAGATGATAGACTTCTATCTTACCTCTTTTTTTTTTTTTTTTTGGGAAGATTATTGAGATCAGATAGGCTTGTGATATCATTGACTCATGCCCTGTTTTATATTCATATCCTAAGGAGGTAGCAAGGCCTCAGAGGGGATGGTGCATAATGCATCCAGTTAGATTGGACATTAAGCTTCAGGGATAATAGGATCAGTCTAAAATTTTGGGCATAATTGTCCCACTGAAGCACTACTTTCCAAATTATTGCATAGGCCCCAGGGAGGACAAAGGAGTTCTAATAGTAACACTGGGCTTTCCAGCAAGCATGAAAGATTATAGTTCAAAGTGAAGTTTATTAAATAAAAATTAGAATTTGACATTTGTCTCCCAGCTTATAGAGTAAGAGTCATGCCCATAAGACTCAAAAGAGGCAATGAATTGATTGGTCATACATCCCATGTATCATCATGAACAGTCGTTCTCCCTTTGTCTCCTCCCCACAGGCTATTCTTCTTAGCAGCTTCAACTAAGTTATTTGTTTGCTGTAAGACTCTGAATAATGTGGAATCTTTTTAGACTGCCTCTTTTAAGCACCAAGTACTTCTTTCTCCCTTAAAATGTGCATTTACTTTTACCCTTTCATTTCTTATTATCTTTTTATCTAGATAGGTCATGTAAGTCTATTGCTATAGTTTTAAATCAAACCTTGATTCGTAAGACCACTTTCCATCCTTCATATCCCGTCACTAGCACCTTAAAAATCAATCAAAAGCCATAATGTGTTTTTTCCCATATTTATCATTTCTCTTTATCAGTTATTTAATTCTGCAAATCTCTTATTTCCACAGAAGTATAACAACTTCTTACAGCACATGAAGCCATATGGCTAATGTGGACACAGGGAGTACTTTCTATCAGCATTTCCAATATTTCTTTCAAAATAACACACCAAACTATTTTTAGATATTTAGTTTTTTTAATAAATTGTTTGGAAGTAGGCAGATTTTTTAAAGGCAGAATATATAATTATCTCTGGAATTTATACAAGTATTTAATATTCAAATTTGAAATTGCAGGAAATAAAAAGAAAGGGCCTTTTCTGAGATTGAAAATTTGAAGTCTAGACAATTTTAAGTTTGTAGTATGTATATGGGAACAATATAGTGCCAAAGTCCTGACAGTTTTATTTCTTAGCAATTTTAATTCTTTTTAAAATGGTAAAGTATTATTTTGAGCTCTCTTTTGGGTTTGGTTAATCTGAATCCATCCATGTTGAAAAATTTTTAAGTTGTTGTGAACTCAGGCTGTGAGAATAAAGGCAAGTGTCTGGAGCTGTACTATTTTTTAGATGTCATCATTGGGAAAAATTAAAACTAGCTTCCTATAAACAACTGCATTAGTTATCTCTTTCTGCATAATATATTACCCTAAAACTTAGAAGCATAAAGCAATGACCATTTGTTATATTATAGTTTCTGTGTATCAGGGATCTGGGCAAAGCTTAGCAAAATGTCTCTAGTTCAAATTCTCATGTACCTGTGCTCAAACTGACAACTATAACTTCGGTTGAAGGCAGGACTAGAAGAGGCTCTAACTCCAGGGCCCACTCACATGGCTGTTCACAGTATTTAGTCCTTGTGATCTGTTAGACTGAGTGCCCCTTTCTTCATTGACTATTACAAGCTTCCTCTGGTCCTTACTATATGGGCCTATCAATAAGGCAAAATATGGCAGCTGGCTTTCCTTCGAGAAAGTGTGTGTGTAAGAGAAACCATGGGAACTAAGATGGATTGTATAGTCTTTGTGTAACTTAATCTTAGTAGGGACATTACAAACTTTTGCTATCTTCCATTCATTAGAAGTATTAATAAATCCAACACATATTCAAGGGGAAAGGATTACACAGAGCTAGGTAAATACGATGAGGCAGAGATCATTGGAGGCCTTAGAGATGCCTACCACACAACTGTTAAAATTGTCTTTTGCTCAACTGTTGTAGATATAATGCAAAACCACAAATAATATCTTAAAGCAGGAGAGGTACATAGATTGTTTTATGATATGGTACTGTTTAACATCCAAAAAAAACCATTTTCTCAACCACAGATTCTTGACATCTTGTGGGGGTTTGGGGCTTGGGGGAATACTAGTGATGGAAATGTAAGTATTGGAAATATTAGAAATTTATAAAAAATTCTGAAATAAAATGTGGGAGTTGTGAAAAGTCAGTCACAGTTATATTTCACTCAACCACTTTTATTAAGAGAGATTAAATGAACACCTACTACTGCCATATTCAGGTATGTGGAATTCTATAGTTTGTGACGTACAGACTCTAGCAAAAGAATACCTTTACCTCTATCATTCTTTTTACCTTTGGAAAAATGTTATCTTCTGCTAATTAATCAGTGAAATATAGCTCCATGGGACTATAAAGGATTTGGGGAACATTCCTAGTTTTAACAAATTGCATCACAAATTTCACACAAGAGGTTTTGCCGAATTTTGTTGAGTGAGTTACGAAAGGAACGCTCGATGGAGTTTATTAGTATGGCCTTCCAATATTTCAATTTATCTCAACACAATTCTCATGTAAAACAATTGTTACAAATGTGTTTTTTCATGTGATGAGATGCCGTCATATTCAGCTTTTAGAAAAATCTTTTTTTCTCACCTTGCTGTAGTCACACAGTTATTTATTCTGTGGAAAATTTGGGACTGGATCCTGATTGTGAATGATAATTTGAACAAAAAATTGGCTAAATAAATATACTTTTTTCTCAACCATGACACAGCTGCCAACTATTTTAAATGAATGTTTATAAATTTAGAATCTTACAAACATATTTTTAAACTATTATTATACTCACTGTATTATAAGAGCATACACTGGCATGTAGGCAAGAATACTGCAGGCGAATTCTCTCTGGACTGAAGTGTCTGGTGCCTGTCTAATGCTAGTGGGCACTTGCTCTGTGCCCAGGATCTCCAAGTTCTGTAATTTTTCTGTGCAAATGAGCCATGGTGAATTACACAGCTTCAATGCTTTGGTAGCCCCTTATTGTCTGCAGTCATACAGTCATAAACAGTCCCTTAAAATATGCTTGGATATCTTCACTGAGGGCCAAAGAACATGTGTTCTTGCATTTACTTATCAGTGTTGATAGAATGGAATTTTAACAAATATTGACAATACTGGGGCTTTTGGAGATTTGATTCTAATGTTTTTCCACAAAGAGTTTATTTTCTTTATTTAAATACTACACAATTTATTTAGGACTAACATATAAATTTATAAGAGAAGATAATAGGATATTTTAATATGAAATAATGAACTATAATACATTTGTTGACAGGAAACTTTTTTCAGTAATGTTTACATTGCCTAATCAAGGAGATATCATTTTATTTTATTTTTTAAGATTTTATTTTATTTATTTGACAGAGAGAGAGAGAGAAACAGCTAGAGAGGGAACACAAGCAGGGGGAGTGGGAGAGGGAGAAGCAGGCTCAATCCCAGGACCCTGGGATCATGACCTGAGCCGAAGGCAGACGCTTAACGACTGAGCCACCCAGGCGCCCCAAGGAGGTATCATTTTAATCACATGCTGCCACCATTTGGTTTATGGAGAAAGAAGCATTGAAGATCCAGCTGTTGTCCTCAGGTTAACTTAATGTTATGATGTAAACACTAAATTATTTGTTTCCCATACTCATTGTCCAACCATTCATCATTTCTCCCCACAATCCACCTTCAAGCCCATTTATGTTCAAGATTTCACATGTCACTTGAGTTTCAAATTTGTCATCTTTCAGTGAACTCAATATATTTCATGAAAGAAGTGAGAAACATGACCCATTATTGGTAAAATTTCAAAACAATAGAAAAATAAAACCAATTCAAGTACAAAAACATTGCTGCTAATGTTCTCTGAAATAAAAACTTTGCAATCATAACCACAACTGGTTTGCATGTCATATGCACTGTTTTATTCACCATCCCTAGCATTATTCATGGCAGCTAGAAGTCACTTATAGATTTTGAATTTAAATTGCTGGGCATAAACACCTCACTCAAAGTACTACACAGGCCCTTTGAAGAAGCTAAGGTTACTGTTGCGAATCTAAACAAATGAGACCAGACTCAGGAGTGCTCTGGCAGTTTGTTTTCAACATTCCTTGAGGATGTGATGGCTGCTTGTCCTCTTCACTACAAATGACACAAAACTTTCAGATTTTCTTCCTCCCCATTCCTAGATAATCATAAGAAATATTCTCTGGTCTCCTGTCAGGATAAAAGGTCAAAACATCTCAGTGTTTACTTTTTAATGTGTGTTACCTACCAGAATATTTGCATTTCAAAATGATATTAAGTGATGTTAAGGAAGTATCTTTATAGGGGTGCCTGGGTGGCTCAGTCAAGTGCCTTCAGCTCAGGTTATGATTCCGGGGTCTTGGGATCAAGCTCCTCCTCTGGCCCCCTGCTCAGTGAGAAGCCTACTTCTCCCTCTTCCTCTCCCTCCCCCTCTGCTGCTCCTCCTGCTTGTGTGCACTCTTTCTCTCTCTCTCAAATAAATAAAATCTTTTTTAAAAAAAGAAAAGAGAAGAAAAGATCTTTACAAAAAAGAACTTTGTCTTCTAATGGTAGACATTCAAAACTATGATATATGGCTTGGGAGAGGTACCACTCAAATTATATTACAAACCACTACTATAATAATGAGCACTACTATATTTCTTACTTTTACACTGTCTATTTTACATGCACATAAGGAGAATGAAGCAATTTAACAAAAACAGACAAGGTTTTGAAGTAGCTTTCACTTTTTTATTTAATTTTATTATTATTTTATTTTTAGAGAGGAGTGTGGGGAGAGGCAGAGGCAAAGGGAGAGATAGAATGCCAGGCAGGTTCCATTCCCAGCATGGAGCCCAATGCAGGGCTCGATCTCATAACTCTGAGATCATGACCCGAGCTGAAATCAAGAGTCAGATGCTTAACTGACTGAGCCACCCAGGCGCCCCCGAAGTAGCTTTTAACGCATTTCTAAAAACCAATCTGCACTCTGACAAGTCAAAATCCAATTTTTGCATTATAATTCAGTTTCATCCATTGTTAGTAAGAACCTGGTTTCTGGGTTTGGATTCTGCCCTGGGGTTTGCTATTCTCAAAGCTTGGGCAGGTTGCCTTTGCTTCCTTCCATTGCTGCCAAATAGACTCCACTTGTTTCTTTTCCCCCAGAGAGAAACATAAACTCCCTAAGATTCTTGTTCTATCTTAGCTTTTCCAAGAGTAAGAATCTACTCCAGGTTTATACTTTTGTTTTTTTTTAATGATTTTATTTATTTATTTGAGAGAAAGAGAGAGAGAGAGAAAACAGACTCCCCGCTGAGCAGAAAGCCCAACGCAGAGCTCGATCCCACGACTCCGAGATCATAACCTGAACCAAAGGCAGATGCTTACCCCACTGAGCCACCCAGGCATCCCTGGTTTATAATTTTGAATGATATTCCAGTGATATTCATTTGTCTACCAGCTATCCCTCAAGATTCCTCTTGAAATGGTGTGGTTGGGGAGCCATGTGCTAAAGGATTGCTATATTTTACTGCTGGGAAAGGTCATCCCAGTCTTCTCCCCAAAGTATCATTGGAAAGAGATGTCAGTTATCCATGCAGAAGCTGTGGACACTCAAGTCAGTCCTCTCTGGATCACACAAGGATGCCCACGAACTATATATTATCTTACAGACTTTCTCCTTAAAACGTATGGTCATCAACAAATACTTTCCTGGCTTTGGATCTGCATGTTAGAATCTATTTGAGGCCATGTGCTATACATGTCTATTTTTTAAAACAGACAATCCACCTAGGTCCTTAGCATCTGATATTTTACTAAATCATGTGAAAATTCTGCACAGTAAGATACATATATATTTTATGATATCTTAAATTTTTAAATATTTATAATTTTAAAATTTTCTGTAACAGAAAAGTATGTGATAAATAACTGATGTCCCCCCAAAAAGATGGGAAGTGGGTGAGTTGTGTAAAGGCAGGCACTTTGGAGTTAGACAGAATTTGTTAAAATACAGCTCACTTTGGACCAGTTATATAAACCACCTGAGTTTTATAAATCAGCATAATTATTCCTTACTTAGAGAGTTATTAAAGAAGCTGATGCATGTAAAAAATAAGCATAGTAGAAGAGTCTTTTTAGGAATCAACATGTTTATCCATTTTTACTTTCACTTCCCTAGATTATTTCCATGATAATTTCACTGGTTAGGCTGACTGACCTTGGGTAGGTAGGGTGGACTGTTTTAATCATTAATAAACACATTTCAGAAGACAGCATTCAGAAGGGATGATCAGCTAGCCAGATACTTTAAACTTTAGTGCTTATTTTCCTGGGGAAGATTTCTCTTCCTCTACCTCCCTCTCTCTCCTACTAGATTAAATAGAAAACCACCAAAATTGTTTTCATTTTTGGTTTCCTCTTTCACGTCTTAAGAAATAACTTCCTATTCTACCCACATCAAACACTGACATTTGGGATGCTGAAACCATTACCTGTCACTCTTTTAGTTCTCCCACACATTCTGAAACCGTCCAGATCCATTTACTTGTTAAGTAACAGATGCTTCCTGTATCTTCCCCCTAATTCTCTCCCCTCCTGGCTTTTATATGATCTCTTCTTCTCTGAGGAAGAAAGCAGAACTTCTAGACAGACCATGGAAAATCTCTGCACATCTGTTCCTGCCTGTTTTCTTACTTGGTAAATAACCTTTTGGAAGATCTATACTATAGCTTGCAAAAAGTGTGACATTCTGGTAGACAGGCTTTATTTTAGTTATTGACAACTTCACATGTGTAAGAAAAAGGAATTTAAAAATGTAAATGTAAATTGCCAGAAGATCATGTTTTTCAAAGAGAAGTATCTCCTACTGATCTAAAAAATCTATCCTTGTTTAGGTGACACTTCCACTAAATCCTGCATGTAAGAAGCTTATTCTCATAATTTTACTTTGGAAACATGTTTCCCACAATTAAAATATCCCAGATCATTGTGTTTAATTCTTCTGAGAGTTTGGGTTAACATTCTTTTATTACAAACAAAACACAAACACAAAAACTTAGCTATTAGGTTTAACGGAAGACCAATCTAATTCCATTTCTTTTCACATTCTGACTTCTGGCACTTTAATTGTCTTTATAAAAAGTTAAGGAATAACAATATTCATCATTATTACTGATCTGTAGTGATTCACATATACTTAGATGTAACATTTTAAAGCACTTCTTGAATTAACTATCTTAATTTACAATAGTGAGGCAAGAAAGAATATCTAATACTCCTGAAAACATATTTGGAAGGTGCCCTCAGTGCTATTATAAATGCTCTATGTATCTCCTTAGTATTTTCTAAGCATGAAGTACATTTAATGTTGCCTATTCTGTAAAGCCATCTAGAAAACACTTAAAAAGGATAATCCGCTATGCAATGAAATGAATGATATGGAGACAGAAAGTTTGACATGGAGATCATACATCTCACTTTAGCAGTTAACAATATTTGTGAATTTACTGCAGGCAAAATTCATCCTAACTCATGCATCCACTTATTAGTAATAAAGTCTGTGTGTTACATGACTACTATACATGTCAAACTAGTAAATCTGATGTATCAGCCTGGAAATGTCTTTGCATTACTGAATCTGGGGGAATAAGGATGTGATTCATAAATATCACTTCATCAAGAGGACACCCACTTTCCATCAAAGGCAAGACTACTGTAGTCCTACCTGTTAGGAAAGAGTTCAGATATTCTACAGGAAACAGTTGGCTTTTTTATATTTTTTTTCTGACCTCTTTTAAATTATTAGATAAATAAGACACTTTTGACTTTTAAAGAGTTATAATTAGGGGTTCAAACATAAACTTTTATATGCTTTTTGGAGATAGGTTTTTCAGAACACTTTCTACAATTCATGATACATTTTTTTTTTTTTTGAGAGACAGAGAGTGAGTCCAAGCATGGGGGTAGTGGGTGGGGTGGAGTGGCAGAAGGAGAGGGAGAGAATCTCAAGCAGACTCCCCATCGAGCGTGGAGCCCAACATGGTGCTCAATCTCACAACCCTGAGATCGTGACCTGAGGTGAAACCAAGAGTCAGACACTCAACCGACCGAGCCACCTAGGCATTTCAATCCATGATAGTTTTTAAGAGGGTCATATTCTAATAGAATATGCTGATAAACATAATGCACATTTACTGAGCAAATTTAATTAAAATGAAAATACAAATAATTATTTATTTGTAGCCTGAAATAAAACTGGTACATGCAGTTTCTCTATTATATTATTAGCAAATTTCTAGGTTTCTATTAGCAGTAAGTCACTGTGGTTTATTAAGGAAATAAATGTCTTAGCCCACATTAGTTGTTCAAGAAAACATCACTGGAAGGATGGATGGATGAGTAAGTCATTGGATGAATGGATCACTGGATGGATGGTCAACAGAAAGATGGCGGGGGCACCCGGGTGGCTCAGTCAGTTAAGTGTCTGAGTCTTGATCTCAGCTCAGGTCTTGAACTCAGGGTCATGAGTTCAAGCCCCATGCTGCACTCCATGCTGGGCATGGAGCCTACTTGAAGAGAAGAGAAGAGAAGAGAAGAGAAGAGAAGAGAAGAGAAGAGAAGAGAAGAGAAGAGAAGAGAAGAGAAGAGAAGAGAAAAGATGAGTAGAATAACTTACTGGGTTTTAGTAAAAAACTAATGAAAGAAATACTCAAGTTTTGTTTTTTTAAGTCTAGGAATCCAGAAGACAATTTTTCCTAAAAATGTGTGAATTTATGCTTTCTACTATTAGTGTAAAATTAATCAAGAATATTTGCTATCCCACAAAATTTTCACTTGTATAATTAATGGCTTTGTCACAAACAAAAAACACTTGGGCAAGAAACAGGTTATGATGACAAATCTCAATCTATCGAGCCTTTCTGTTTGGTCATCCTAAAAATTGGTCTGACTTAATTTGAATCCTCTCAAAATAGTCTTGAGACAAGGATTCCTATATAAGGGGTTTCTTGGAATGTGATCCCAGAAAATGTCAGTACAAAAGAGGAGAACTGAGAAAAGGAAAAGGCAACGTTTAATGTTGCCTGAAGGGCAGTGTTCTAACAAGTTTTCTCTCTGGACAACTAGAGTTTAATCTTGCTGTGAATTTTGCTACCAGTATCAAGAACACAGTTTTCAGAAACAGACCACCAAAGAGCAGAGACAGTTTTCAGAAACAGACCACCAAAGAGCAGAGCAGCTTACAAATCAACCCACCAACCCTGTCATATGTCTATTGAGAGTTGTTTCTAGAAGAGAACACTTCTTCCCTAGCATGTCAGGCTTTCCACCTTTGTGGAGTAGACACACATGCCCAGAGAGAACCCTCATACAGTTGTCAGTTCTCTGAGTTACAATCTGTACTGGAATGCATAGAAATACTACATGATGTGGGGATGTTAGCAAGACATCTAAGTAAAATATTGAGCAAGAACAGGGTATGTTTGCTGCCCTCATTGGACTTATAGTCTAGTGGGCAAGATGAACAAAAACAGAATTTCCTAAGTACTACTTTACAACTGTGTTAAGTGCTAGGAAGAAGCACATGGTATTATGACAGCATATATGTTTTTAATAACTGAAAATTTGTGCTAGTGTTGATTAACCATCACATAAATAAAATGTTACACAAAACAGTAAAATGTTGTGAATTATCAAGATCATTCGTTGATTTTTCAAGTTTTCTCCTCCATAGCAAATAATTTTATTATTTTGTTTCTTGATTCTGTTAGAAGTAATGCTTTCCTTATTCTAATCAAGACATATTTATCTACACATTTATGACTGGTTGTGAAGCCTTATACAGGAACAGAGGTGACATAAAAAAGCCTGACAGAAAGTAAAAGGCTGGACATAGTTTTCATTTGCCAGAATTTGAATTCATTCCCCGAACCATATACCTATCCATTAGGAAAAAGTGGAAGACTTATTGACTGAGGATGTTTCAGACCAACTTCTGGCCAACCATTTGGTTACTTCCAAGCTATGATAAGCCAGGTACAACTCCTAGGATTCTAGCCTTAAAAATACAACAAGAAAACAAAAACAAACAAACAAACAAAAAAAAACAGAGAAAGAAAAAGACACATCAGAGGTTGCATTCTTTGGTGTAGATATATACCACAAAATTAGGCCAGGCAAACCACTAAACAACAAAAAGGAACAACAAAAAGAGATCAAGACTCTGTGATGGTGAATTTTGTGTTCAGAGTTGCTAGAATATAATATTGAAAATGTCCATTTTTCAACCAACAATTACAAAATATGCAAAGAAGACAGCATGACTCATTGGAAAGCAGTCAATAGAAACTGCCTTTGCAGGGACTACAAGGTTGGTCTTAGCAGAAAAAGCCTTCAGTGTAGCTAGTATATATATGTTCAAAGATCTAAAGGAAACCATATTTAAGAATTAGTCAGTTAGAAGGTAGATCAATAAAAATTAATCAAGTGAAGAAAAAAGACACTAGAATTTTTTTTTTAAAAGAAGTGTTAGAGAAAAAAAGGGGACATTTTGAATCACCCTGCACATGTCAACAAATCAAGAAGATAAAACAAGTATTAATCTATCACATCTAACAACAGATCCACAAAATAAATGAAGCAAAAACAAAATTTAAGCAAGAAACAGACAACTCAACATTCCTAGTGGAGATCTGAATACATCTTACTCAGTTTATACAACTGAAAAGATAATTAGTTAGCAAGAATATGGTAGACTCAAACTCCACCACTCTGACCTAAATGAAGTGACAGCAACCCTCTACCCAAGAATAACACAATACATAGGATTTTCAACAGTGCATCTACATTCTCCAAGACAGACCATGTATTCAAACACTCTATAATATGTTTAAAAGAACTGAGATCATTTAAAATGTTTTAAAAATTAAGGAATTTAGAAATTAAGAGCAAATAAACATGAGAAATCCATTAACGTGGGGAATAAACACACATGTTGACCAAATAAGAAATCACAAGAGAAATCAGAAAATATTTTGAGCTAATAAAGAAAAACAGACATATCCAAATTTATGGAATGTAGTTAAAGAAGCGCTTCCTGAAATTTTTATCTTCAAACATACACATATACACACACTTATTAAATAGAAAGAATGGTCTGAAATTAATTACATAAGTCCCCAGCTTAATAAACCAGGAAAAAAAGAGGAATCCAAACCCAAATTAAGCAGAAGAGGGAAAATATAAATATTAGAGTAGAAATCATTAATGTAGAAAAAAGAAAAACAATAGAGGAAATCACAAAACCAGAATATAAACTATATGCACAAACTTTTAGCTAGCCTGACCAAAAAAAAAAAAAAAAGACACAAATTACAAAAATGAAGCCTCAAAGAGGGCATCACTATTGAAAGTACAGAAAGTAAAAGGATTATAGTGAATTCCCGTGAACAACTTTATGGCAACAAATTATACAAATTATATAAAATGGAAAAAAATTATATAAAATGGGAAAATGCTTATAAGACAAAATTTACCAAAGCTTCATCAAGAAAAAATATAAAATATTAATAGACCTATAACCAATAAGGAAATATAATTAATAAATATGAAACTTCTCACAAAGGAAAGCCCAGACTCAAATGGCCATACTGATTAATACCACCAACCATTTAAAGGAAAAAACAATTTTTTACAAACTACTAGAATAGAGATGAGTGAACATTTCCCAACTCCCTCTGTGAAGCCAGTATTACCCTGGTTAGATATAGATATAGATATAGATATAGATATAGATATAGATATAGATATAGATATATAGATACACATATACATATGTATATATGAATATATACACATATATAATCTCTACCAAATATTAACAATATAAATACAATAAAATACTTTTTAAAAAGACTATATCCATGGCCAATTGGGATTTACTCCAGCAATAAAATGTTTATGTAACATTTTTGAAAATCAGTCTGTATCAGGTCCCGTACTAGAGTGAGCTGAGTGCAGAGCCTAGCATGCTGACTTTAAAAAAGTACCCAATCTTTCATGACCCTGGAGCAATCTCAAAGTTTGTGCCCAAGTGCTTCACCTAATTTACCCCAGCCCAGGCTCTAATCATTATTTTATACTTTATTAATAGAATAAAAAACAAAACCATGTGATCATCCTGATAGATGTGAAAGAAGGACTGGAGAAAATCCAACACCACGTTAAAAAAAAAAATTGTCAGCAATCTAGGAATCGAAGGAAACTTCCTCAACAATCCAACCTGAAAAAGGGCATCTATAAAAAACCCACAGCTAAAACCATACAGAAACAATTCTACTAGAATTGTAATGCAGTTTAGCAAGACTATAGATCACAAGATCAATATATAAAAAGCAATCATAACTTTTTATACTGTCAACAATCAGAAATTAAAATTCAAAATAATACCATTTACAATAGCATTGCAAATATTAAATGTTTGAGGTGAATCTGACAGAAAGAGAACCAAGAACCTGTACACTAAAGCTAGGAAAAATTGAGAGAGTTTAAAAGATTAATATTAAGATATCAATTTTCCTCAAAATGACCTAAAGATTCAATGCATTAGAAACAAAAGCATAGTGGGTTTTTTTGTTGTTATTAACAGGCTGATTTAAAAATTCATATGGAAATGCAAAAGAACTACAGTAGACAACATAACTTCATAAAAGAACAAAGTCAGATGACCAGCAGTATTTGATTTCCAATTTAATCTCCTAGCTTGGAATATCAACTATAATTCTTTAATTTTTTTAGTGATTGCCCTAGAACATATATTTATAACTAATCAATATCCACTTTCAAATAACACTATACCATTTCATGAGTAATGCAGATACCTTATAATAGAGTATTCTCAATTCCTCCTTCTCATTCTTTAGAAGATTGCCATCATTAATTTCATTATGGGCTATAATCACCTAATAGATTTTTACCATTACTTGAAGAGTTATCTATTACATAAAAATAGGAAAAATAAAAGATTTTATTTGCCTTCATTTATTTCATATGTGACAATCTTCCTTTCTTACACAGATCTGTGTTTCTGACCTATGTACTTTTCCATCTCCCTAAAAAACTTTTAACATTTACTGCAGGATAGGTCTGGTGGTGATGAATTCCTTTAGATTTTGGTTGTCTGCAAAGGCTTTATTTCCCCTTCACATTTTTTTAAATTTAAATTCAATTAGCCAACATATAGTATATCATTAGTCTCAGACGTAGTGTTCAACAATTTATCAGTTATATATAACACCCTGTGCTCATCACATCATGTGCCCTCCTTAATGCCCATCACCCAATTACCCCAATCCCCCCACCCAACTCACCTCCAGCAACCCTCAGTTTGTTTCCTATAGTTAAGAGTCTCTCATGGTTTCTCTCCTTCTTTGATGACTTCCCACCTCTTCACTTTAAAAAAATAATTTGGTATAGAAAGAATTTTAAGTTGGTGGGTTTTTTGGTGTTTGGGGTTTTTTGTTTGTTTTTAATTCCATATTTAAATATTTTACTTCACTCTCTCCTTGCTTGTATGGTTTCTAATAAAAAGTCTATTGCAATTCTTATCCATTTTCCTCTATAAGGAATGGTATTTTTATAAACTGGTTTCTTTCAAGATTTTTTTTGTAGCCACTGTTTTCTGCAGTTTGAATATGATATATTGCCTATCTATATATTTTTTGGATATTTATCCTGCTTCGTGTTCTCTGAGCTTCTTGGATCTATGGTTTGAATCTGCCATTTATTTTGAATATTCTCTGACATTATTATTCAAATATTTATTCTGCATATTTTTATCTTTCTTCTTCTTCTGATACACCACTTATGTATGCTACATCTTAGAAATTATCCCATGGCTCTTGAATATACTCTTCTGCTTTATAGTCTTTTTTTCTCTTTGCATTTCAGATGAGGTGTTTCTATGGACATATTTTAAAGTTCACTAATTCTTTCCATAGCCATTTCAAGTCTACTGATGAGCTCATCAAAGACATTTTTTTTTATTTGTGTGAAAGCGTTTTTGGTTTCTTATGTTTCATTTGAGTTATTTTTTGGGGTTTCCATCTCTGCTTATAGTACCCATCTGCCCTGCTTGCTGTCTACCTTTTTTAATTACTATTCTAGCATATTAAGTCATAGTAATTTTAATTCCCTGTCTGGCAATTCCAACATCTGTGTCATAGCTGCATCTGGTTTGATGCTTGTTTTGTCTTCTTAAACTGTAGGTAATGGGTACCTACTTTTTTTCTTGCCTTTTAAACATGCCTTATAATTATTGTTGAAAACTGGACATGTGAATTGACAAATAGCAAAATAAATATGATTTCAGTGTGAGATTCATGTTAATCTGGCAAGGAGTTGGGCCATGTTTAATATTTGCCGGACTAATAGCTGTCAAAGCTTCAGATTTCCCAAGTGTCCTTTTTGTCTCCCTGGTGGTCTTCGGGTTTTTCTAAAAACACCTCCCTAAATATACCCTGTGCTTTGCAGCTCTTTTAGCTTTAATTCAATGTTATTATGCTGGAGCCCTCTTGTTGTGATGGTAAACTGTAGGTAATGAGTAGCAATCTATAATCTTACTATTAAATCTCAAATCTCAGTGTTTTAGTAGAACTTTTTTCCTGGCTTGACCTTCACAAGTATTTCCAAGCCTTCCACCTCCCTCACCTTATTTGAAACAGTTTGGCTAAGTAGGCCTACAGTTGTAAAACTGTCCTCCCTCCAGGTGGGATAAGGCTCTGATAAAGTCTTTTTCCCAGCAGGTAGGCCTTTGTTTTGCAGAATTATCTAGATGTATTTCAAAATGGTTACATTTCTCCTGCCTTGCCAGGAAAATGAGATTTTTCTGGTTTCTTCATTATTAAAATTTAGTGGGTTCCTGAGGGTGAAATCCACAAAATTATGGAGGCCCATCTACTACTGCAGCCCCCACCAGTTTGCCCATCTCATGCTAATCCACCCTCAGCCTCCAGCAAGTCACCAAAGTTACTATGTAAGTTGTCCTACCAGTTTATGGTTCCAGTAGCTTCTGCTCTAGGTAAGCATATCTCTGATGTGATTCTCTATACTTGCAGTTTCTCCAGAATTTGGAGTGGTCATGTGCCATGGGAATCACAAATCTCTGACAAGCCTAAGAAAGTCACTGAATTTCAATTTATTCAACTTCTTTTCTTGGTGTAAGTCCAGGAGTGCTAATATCCAAGTTCTTTTCATGTTGTAGCTGAAACCTGAAGTTGCAGATGGATTTTTTATTCAAAAATAAATCAATGTTTTATTTTTCAGCTTTTTAAAAGATTCTAAGATGGAATGCTTTACAAATTTGCACGTCATCTTTGTGCAAGGGGCCATGTTTATCTTCTCTGTGTTGTTCCAGTTTTAGTATACGGTAAAATGTATGTAGTATATGTAGCAACAACTTGCTTTGTATTTTATACAACTATGCTGTTTGGGTGAGCTGAGTTTAACAATCTACTTATAGTTGGTTTTATTTGAGAATAGATGAGGGGTCAGATGAGAAAAGTTTTCTGTGTTGCCAAAAGTAGAGAAAAGAAGGAAGGCTCAACAGATGAACGATTGGTGGATACAGACTGAGCAGCTGATGGACTTATTTCTCTAAGGAGAAACACTGAAGATGCAACTGGAGATGCTCAGATTCAAAGTCAATGATGTGTAAAAAAGAGAAAATGAGAGGGTGATCTTTCCAGTTCTTTTAGTACTGGAGGGTCATTCTAGCATCTGAGAGATTTGGGATCATCAATGATTGCACCGTCTGCATTGATTCCATTTTCACCATAAGCATCAGAAATACTGATGGAAGCGAAGTGCATTTATGTAGCATCTTTATCGGAATTCATTAATAATATGGTCAGTAAAGGGGAGGAGAAAATGGCTATGGCAAAGTGATAATTATTGCCAGAATTGTTTTTTTTTTTTTAGCACACATGTAACATTGACTAGAGATTAACATAAATAGATGACTCAGCATGGAGCTGATTTCCTGTAACAGTAAATGAGATGAGAGACAATAAAATTTCTACTGTAACTATTACTCTAAAATATAGGTTGGCGTGACTTGGAAAAATTTAAATTATGTATTTAAAATACTTTTTCAAGTTAACTTCTAAATAGAATCCAGTTTTACTTTGATATGTAAATGTTAAAAGTATGAGTCAAAAGAAAATGGACACTAAATTATTCTTAAATGAAACATCTGCATATGATACTTTTCTTAATTTCTTTGTCTGAATTTTCCAATATATACTCATAAGTTCAAACTAAATGGCATTTTTAATAATAGAAAATAGCTACAATTATTATTTTTTTTAAAGATTTTATTTATTTGACAGAGAGAGACACAGCGAGAGAGGGAACACAAGCAGGGGGAGTGGGAGAGGGAGAAGCAGGCTCCCCGCAGAGCAGGGAGCCCGATGCAGGGCTCGATCCCAGGACCCTGGGATCATGACCTGAGCTGAAGGCAGTCGCTTAACCAACTGAGCCACCCAGGCACCCGCTACAATTATTTTTTTAAATAATCAGAATATGACTTCTGATGACCTGATTTTATATTTGAGAGTTAAATGACACTTTTATCTCATAGTTTCTAATCTTAAGAAAGGAAGCAATTGAGAATGAATGTGGACACATAATTGTGTTTGCCATCCTAGTAGGACAATTAGGAAAATGCAAGGAATTTTTTTTTCCTGCTTGGTATTAATTGCAAAACTCTAATTAAATAATACCCTGAGAACTCTAATAACAGATGACTTTGTCCTTTAGAAACCACAGATGGGAAAATATTGGTATAAATTAGAATTACAAAGTTAAGTAAAAGACATGAAAACACATTATCATAAAAATGAAGTGTCAAAACATTTTAAATATTATTTTTCATATATTTTGTCATTCTTTCCATACTCATATATTTGCCCTTTGCTTTCATGAAATGGTTTATGAAATATACAAGAATGTCTCAAATGTTTTGCTATTAGGTGATTAAGGGTAAAATCCAATTAATTTTGTTTCTTAGAGAAAATATTTTCTCAATTTTTCATTCCTTAACTCTGAATTTTTATTGCAGAATTAAATACCAAATTATTAAATTTCCTGTTGCCAATTTGAAGAAAATCAAGAGAACAAATATTGCCTTATGTATATTACATAGTCATTTTCAAAAAGAATATTGCCTATATTGAGTAAGAGCAATGACAGAGCTTAATATCCTTCTGTTTCTTTACACAAGATTTACTGTTCACTAAACAGAGTAATTACCACAGCAATTGTTAAAACACAAATACACCCAAAACACATTAATGAAGCACATAAGAAGGCAAAGGTACTGCTATTTATCTTTATTAAGCTTTTCAATTTAAAAATATTCACTTCTCATAATTTAGAGAAAATATGCAATTAGTGAACTTTTGTTTACCTTTGACAATCTAATTAACAGTGAAAGCATGTAGGGGGATAAAAGTCACCTAAGTTTATGTTAGATACCTGCTTACACTTCAAATAAAATTAAATCATTTATTGAGCCTCAGAAGGAGCTGCACTGAGTTTTAGATTTGAACTTTATCCCCAATTGTACAACCATTGTTAGGTCTTTGCACTCCTTTTACTGCAAAATGACTAATAATGTAAAATTAGTCACTAATGGGAACTAACAATATGATAAGTGGCCTCTAAATTAGCTCTTAGAAAGAAACATTAATGGATTTCAATGCTTCATTAGATATTTTTTTCAATTCTTTACATGGGATGGGAGGTTTTGAAGACCTACAATGCATTCATTCTGAGGGGCAAAAACTGAATAACTAGATTATTATAGTTGCAAAAGTTAAATGAACGTAATTTTTATGTCTCTTCTGTAAAACAATGATTCGCCACTGTTGATAATTCATAAAATTCTGTCATTTGTATTTTTTCTCATTGTGCTTCAATCCAGAAATATCAAACTATTGCACAAATACTCATAATTCATTAAAAGGCCCAATTTAAAATATCCTTAAGGGATTAATAGTAGACAATAAGAATAATGCATGTACTATAGAGAGCTGCAATATACCATCTTTTTAAATTTGTACAATTAAAGGTAAGCAAAGCCTTAGAATCCCAGCTCTTAATATAATTCATTGTATAGTCCAGGTGCCAATATAAGTAGGCGGATTTGTAGATAATACAATGGCATTTGACTTTGAATTGCAATTTTGAATCATGTGTGATTTTGAAAAATACATAGTACATGGAAATAATAAATTTCACTCCTTGACTTAACTTGAGGATAACTAGAGATGCATTTGTCCAGCTATCATACCTGCTCAGATGTTATTAGTTATTCTTCATTTCACACTAATGTTAAACAATATTACCTCATGGGAGAAAGTACGAAATATGCTCCTTACTTTGTATTTTCCTTGAAAGGCGCCATCTATGAATTCATTCATGAGTTCAAATTACTATCCTTGGGATATGTTTCCTGTAGAGCAGACTACATATGGATTTCCACAGAAATACACTCCCCCCCAAGATAATTCTCATTTTCTAAAAAAAAAAAAAAAATCATTTTTTCTGATGGGGTACACTGAAGATGAAAAGCGAGTGAGCTAGTTTTTTTTTAACTGAGCATGTATCTCACAAGATAATCTTGAAAAAGCCTTATTTTTCCATTTTATGAATAACTCAATTAAAAGAGAAGTTAAGACATATTTTAAACATCTCAGAGATTAAAATTAATTAAAATACAGTTCTATTAGATCAGAAATCCCTCCTGACCATGCCATTTTTATTCTACTTTAGCACAGATAGACTCCATAAACTCTAAACACCTACACAATTTGAATTTATAATTCATAACCAGCATCATTTTTATGACATAGAAATGAATTTATAAATTGCTAATTGACATTTCTATATTTATAGTGCAAATGCTATATCTTAAGTAGATATATTTTATGTCCCTTTGTAAGAATTTGAGACTAGAATTAGAACACCAATCCAGCTTGAAACTAAAATGCTTTCATAATACTTTTCATACTATTTAAATGTCTTTTATAAAAATTACTATAAGTGGGATTTTTAGTCCAGAATAATTTATTAGTCTGAAAGGTTTTTACATAATTGTAAAGCAATTACAGAGATCTGAGGGTATATGAATGTTTCAATAATCCTAGGATCTTGTCTTGAGATCCTAACTCAAACTGAAAACATAAATGAAAAAGCTAACCCAGTAGAAGAAAAGAAACTTCACCTAATCTTAATCTTTGAATTAATATCCAGACATTTTTATCTCTTTATGAGATTAAAAAAAGTATTATTTCCCCAGTAAATTTATATATTCCTATATTTTGTGGTAGTTTGCATTGTTTATTTAACATGTTTATTGAACCCCCCAGACACCAAAACTTTCAAAAGGAAAAGTGTCTTTTCCACACATTGACTTCAGATTTGTCATGTGGCTTGCTTTGTCCAATGGGATGTAAACTTTAAGAGCTATCATATACTTTACCATTGCTATTTTCCCTTTGGCTTCAAATTGTCAAGGGTCCTAGATGATAGTTGCTTCTTTACCATATAAGTTCTGGAGTGAAGAGGACATGGAGCTTATGCTGAATAAAAAGCACATTTAACAACAGGAATTAAACTTTTGTTGTTATAAAACCACTAAAGTGTAGTGTTCTTTTTTTAAATAGTTGTATAACTTAGCTTAAGCACACTGATAAAATACTGAATTTATCTGTATCTGACAGCACTTATTTGCATTCTTTTGGCATAGTTTATTGACATATAAGTAAAAACTTAATGTCCTCAACTGGAAAGCAAGATAAGATCTATATATTTTCTTAACATCATATACACATAAATAATTAAAAGCTAAAATACACTTACATATTCGAAGACAAATCTGGTTATACTTAGCCTCCTCTTATTTTACTTTGTTGGAGTACTTTATGATAAGAAAGAATTGATCACAAACTACATTATTCCCAATATGTCACTGAATCTCAGAGAATTAGTAGCTCTCCTTGATTTATGGTTCCAGTCTATCACAGAGCTCTATCAGCAAACTCATTTTGACACTCTTGAGCTAAAACTATAGCAATTCATTTACAACATTCCCCAAACAAATTTCAACTTCACTAACAGATTGTGCTTGGCTGAAGCTGTTGGTGATTTAAAATAGCTGGAATCCTAATGTAAGTTTATAATGAAATGTCTGACAAGACTCTAACATGGGAGTCTCCTAATGATTTTGTAATGTTTTGACAATCTTGAAAATATGTTTTAAAAAAAGCTAGCAAATGCAAGTTTTCCCTAAGCAAAATATCCCATCTGTTCAAAAAAATCTTTCAAAATACCAAAAGCACTAACCACAGTGCAGGAAGAAGCAGTTGTGTGATTTCATTTCTTTAAATAAATGATCCTTTGATGAGATAAATAATAGGAATTGTAGAAACCTTTAAAAACTTGAGTTCATAATGCAATTGCCTGGTAACCTTTAAAGGTAAGTGACTGAGGGAATTGTTAAAGATCCCTCAACTGTGGCAAAATGTGTCCTGAATTCTCTGATTAGAGGAGCTGAAAGGGGTATTTAAAACATTAGTTTAAAGAACAAAGAAAAAGTGAGTTTTATACTAAATAGGGTACTGAATGGGCTCCCTTTACATAGTTATCATGAACATTCATCATTTCTCCCTCCAGCTGAGGGAATTTTGACAATTCCCCTTACAAGTCACCTTTAAAGCTATTCTAGAAGCTGATGAGGCCCCAATATTGATTTCTGTTGTCCACAGTATAGCTCAGATGATTGCAAATCCCTTTGAATTCCGTGGTCTATTCTGAGCTCTATGTAAAATATGTGAATAATGTAAATAATGTAAATAATTGCTTTATTATTACTGCAATTTGAGAGCAAGCTGTATGGTTTCTAATTCACGTCATCAGTTCTTGCCTTTCAATTACACTTAAGTGTCCTATGAAAAAAAAATTCTTGACATAGCTCAATGAGTATGTTAAATATATATGTACCTATGTAATTATTCCATATAATGAAAATAACCACATTATTTAAAGATTTAAAATTTACTTTTCAGATTTATTACACAATATTTTTACATTGATTTTAAACTTGGAATTAAATAATTTTGAAAAAGCAATAATTGTGTATATAAACAATTTTTAGAAAGTCATGTTTAATAGTCTGTACTTTCTGAGTAATTTTTCTTCTGTTTTAATCCCACTGGGAAGGAAATAATTATTAGCTTTTAGTGTCAGATTCACTAATACAGAGGATACATTTTAAAATTTTTATTAATTTTTCATTTACTTTCTGCATACTATTATTATTTTATTGTAGCATTTCATTGATAAGTATGATAGGTATAAAAAATACAACCCTTCCAAGGCAGTAATAATGATTTTCCATAGAAGATTATTTGATAAAGATCCAACTAGCATTCTTTCATGACTCCTTTCTTTCCTTTTTTTTTTTTTTTTTAATTTTCTTTGTTTGAGAGAGTGAGCAAGAGAAAGAGCACAAGCAGGGGGAGAAGCAGAGGGAGAGGCAGAAGCAGACTCCCTGCTAAGCAGGGAGCCCCAAGTGGGGGCTCCATCCCAGGACCCCAAGATCATGACCTAAGCCAAAGACAGATGCTTAACCCACCAAGTCACCCAGGCACCCCACTCCATGACTCCTTTCTGTTATAGATCCTGTCTATGTGTCTATAGTCTACTTATCAAGGCTGTAAGAGATCTAATTTGATTTTTATCTTCACTTTGTTTTCTTTCTTGAATTAAATTGAGAGCATCTTATATAAAATATATACATATGTTAATTAATTTACTAGTAATTAAATTATTTGGGAAGACACAGGAGATTTTTATAGATATTTCAGAACAGTAAGGCAATTCAGTTGAGTTCCTCAGGCAACATCCATAACCATTAAGGAGTAGTAGGAGGATAAGTGTTCTGGGTACTCTCATGCTTGCTTGATTTAGAGGCTGAGGGACAACTTGAAGAGAGGTTCAAGATGGCTTCCCCCTAAGATATATTCAGTGTGTTCCCCACATGTGGTTATAGAACATTAAAATAAGAAAATAAAGAAGTAAGCAGTATTTTATTCTTTATTATATTTTGATTGTTCTTCCTTTTTGTTGGGATCAGTGCATAAAATTTAAGGACTCACTGCACGGAAAGAAATGTGTCATGCCTCAGAATTTTAGAACTATTAGGAATTTTAAACATTATCTATAGAATTACTTCATTTATGAAGTGAGTAAGCCAAACTTACAAAAATTTCTACCATCAGACAATAATCCTAGTAAAGATCTTCAGCACAACTCTTGTATCCACTTTTCTCTGTTGTTTTTAAATGGATTTTTCTATTCATTCTTCAAGTGAAATGATAGCTAATCGACTGCCACTATACTGTTCCATTCACCATTAAGAGAAGTGGATATTTTCAGCCTGCACTGTAAATAAAACGACTTAACAATACTCATAGAACCTCACAGTGATTAACAGTAGCTCTCCTTTGAGTAGAAAAACAGAGGGTTTTAAATATGGAAATCTTGTTCCTTTTTTTGTTGATTAAAATAATTAATGTATCAGACTCCAAGATTTTATTTTAATAGTTATTTTTATCCAACCCAGATTAAGCTTTTAATAAATGTCAGTGAATTTACTTTTAAAGGAAAAATTTTTTCCTTGTTTAAATATAAGCAACTATGCCAAATGCATTTCCAAACACTGCAAAAGAATCCATAAAATTTAGTTATCAATGCTTAGCTTGCCTACAATTGTTTCTAATTAACCTTTCTTGTGTCAGCCCACTCTATTCCTGTTTAAGTGCATCTTCAGTGTTTCAGAATGTTTACATTTCTACTTGAGAATTTTTCTTAAAGTTTTTTATCAAATGTTTTGGTTCTGAAAGCAATCAGCCTCCATTGTTTCCTGTTCTCCTTGCAGTAGGCTTCTTATATAAGGCTTTGCAAAGGTGTTCAGTTATTATGTTTGTGGCACAACTCCTCATTCTCCTTTATTTGTGATCACTCTCATATGCCTCTCTGCTTTCACTGGAATGTTACTTTTACTCAGACACTTCTCTGATTTTGGTATGTGATTCCAAGTTATGTGCTCCAGAAATTCTCATTATGCTCAATCCACAAATACCTCTTCTTAAAAGGTTTTGCCATAAGTCATCAACCTTAAAATTTAAAGAAAAGTCCTAACGCTTAGAAATACAACCACATACAAAACATTATCAAACGCAATAAATTATTTTAGACAGAATTAACATAAAGGAGTTATTCATCTTTGTAGCATGGTAATGTGCACCATGCCTGAAATGAAGTTAATATTTAGTAATGCTTGTTGAAAGAAGGATGAACTGAATGAGCTACAAATCATTCAGTATTCTTTATACAGAGATAATTCAGAATTCTCAAGTAGATATTTTTCACTTTCAGATTCTTAAATTTTTCTTTAAACTCTATCCTTAAAGTTATGATTAAGTGAAGCTTCAGAGTAAAGGTGTTCATATTAGCTCCCATAATTTATAGACTTGTCTGCCAAAGATATTTAGGAACTAGATGCATGAAATGAAATTTACTGTTATTTCATCATTATATATTTCATTTATCTGTAGACAGAATGATAAAAATACTTTACCTTTGTAAAACAGCCTTGTAAAATCATCTATATTTATTATTTCACATTTTTTGTTCTATTACTCATTACTCTAGGGGTTCAAGATGCTTTATCAAAAGTATTGTTTTGTTTTGTTCTGGCTTTTTTTTTTTTTTTTACTTTAATGATAAGCCACATAGAACCCCTATGACACACGTAACTATGCATAAAGTCATGCTCAAGGCTGCTTTCCCTATTATAAATTTAATGTGTTTTAAGAAAAAAAAAAACACTGAATCTCTTAAAAGCCTAAAACAAAACCATTTAATATATCATAGATTGCCCTTAAGAAAGTAAATACCAAAGGGTATTTCTTACTGGCTTACACTAGCAGTAATTAGGCTCTTCATGGTTTTTTGACCTGATGGATTTACCTGAAGTTGGGGTGGGAATGTCTAATTCAATTTCAGTGTAATGAATTTGTCTAAATTCTACTCAGTCTTTACTTTAAAAAAGCAGCATATAGTTAAGAGGTCAGAAAGTCTAATCTTTCAAAATATCATGTGCAAAAAATAATTTTAGGAATAAAGTTATGGATGATTATTATTCATTACCATATATACTAAGTGATATTCTATGATCTTACATAAACACTAAGTAAGCAAAAGTAATTTTTGTAGCAGTCATGTTAGTTATAAAAAGGCACAGTACAGATAAAAACTTTGAGATTGTGGGATAACTGTAATTTTTATACATTACTAGAGGAGATCAATATGGAAATTTAAGAATCCTAAAACCATTGCGAACTTTTCCCCCCATCATTACACTTCTTACTCCTGGGTTAAGGAAAATATAAAATGAGGAAAAAGTACAAAGACATTTAGCAAATTTTATAAAGATGAAAAACAAGAGATAAACTAGTCAGCAGCAGAGAACAGATTAACAAAATATAGTATAGTATAGCCACTTAATGGAGTAGCGTGTAAGCTATTACAGTAAAAACAGTAAACTCAAGAATGTTTAGAATATATATATATCATAAGCAGAAAAAAGTAAATTACATAATCTTATTACACTATTATTGAAATACTGTAGAGATTTTATAGGCCTTCTGACAAAACTTGAAAGAAATTACTCTATTTCCCAATCTGAATAATTACCTTTTCCTTTAACTTCCACATCTATTTGGCTCCCACTCCATATAAATCTGCCTCCTTAAAATTATCTCTCCAATTTAACACATTCCCTCTGCTTTTGTTATAGTTTTATACATTTTAAATTCCATAGCTTGGAAGGAAGGCCCTCCATTAGCTGGTAAAGTCCACCTCTTTATCCTAATCTTTTTCCTCACCAATAAAACACACCGTACTCTAATATAATGAATAATTTGGAATTTCAGGAAAGTATTGAGCAGTCCCATCATTTTGGGATATTGGACATATTATAACTGCTCTTTGCAGTTGTATTGTTTTCTGTTGTTTATTTAGCTAATTCATATTAATCTCTTAGGACTCTTTTCAAGTGTTCATCTCCTCTTGGCAGCTTACCTGTCCCATACTTTCTGCCACCCTAATTATATTAAATATCCCATTTTGAGCTACAATGGCTTCCTGGGAAATTGTTAATATCATATTCTTCTTTATATTTCTAAGTTCCAGGATAGAAGCAGCATGCAGCAAACCCACCAACACATTTTTTTTTATCATAATTAAGTCAAATAGGGACAAAGAGAAAATTTTATGTCTTAGTGTAGTGCAATATTACTAAGACATATTTCAATATACCTATTATGTTTTTATAAAAAAATTTGAAAATAGGGGCGCCTGGGTGGCTCAGTTGGTTAAGTGACTGCCTTCGGCTCAGGTCATGATCCCGGAGTCCCTGGATCGAGTCCCGCATCGGGCTCCCTGCTCAGCAGGGAGTCTGCTTCTCCCTCTGACCCTCCCCCCTCTCATGTGCTCTCTCTCATTCTCTCTCTCACAAATAAATAAATAAAATCTTTAAAAAAAATTTTGAAAATAAAACTTCAGTGACTTATAAATAGAATGTTTAACTCCAAAAATCAAAGCAAAGGTCAATATAAAAAGAAAAAAATAAAATTTATATATTCTAAGTAAGCAACAGGAAATTTAAATTTTAAGAAAGTACCATTTGTATTTTTGTAATTAATTAATTTATTTGTGAGAGAGAGAGAGAGCGCACATGCATGCATGTACGTGAGCTGGGGGAGGGACAGAGGGAGAGAATCTTCAAGCAGACTCCAGGCTGAGTGTGGAGTCAGATATGGGGCTCAATCCCATGACCCATGAGCTCATGACCTGAGCTGAAACCAAGAGTAGGACACTTAACTGATTTAGCCACCCAGGCTCCCCAGAAAGTACTATTTGTATTTTTAAAAGTACATCAAAAGCACAAAATGATTAGGTGTGCATTCAAATATATGCACAATGTATTCAAATAACTACAAAATACTGATGAAAAAAATCAAAGATGGCCTAAATAAATAAAGAGATAGCCTGTGCTCATAGATCATAAGCCTCAATATTGTTAAGTTGTAAATCCTCCCCAAATTGATCAACAAACACAATCATAATTAAAATCCAACAAGGAATTTTGGTGAAATCTCTAAGTTGAATTTAAAACTCATATGGAAGGGTAAAGGATCAAGAACAACAAAAATGTTGTGACCCATACTACCTGATATCAGTATTTACTATAAAGCCATAGTAATCAGTGGACTGTGGTTGTGTCCTAAGAGTTGACCAATAGATCAATAGTACAAAATACACCCACATATATGTGGTCAACTGATTGACAAAATAGTACAAAATACACCACATATATGTGGTCAACGCAACGTAACAGCCGTAACAGAATGCCATACAGAGATGGTTTGGACTGCCATAACAGGATACCACAGACTGGGTGGTTTAAACAACAGAAATTCCCCTCCCTCCCCTGCCACACACACAGTTCTGGAGGCTGCATCAAGGTGCCAGCAGGATTGGTTTCTGATGAAGACTCTCTTTGTGTTTACAGAAGGCTGCTTTGTTGTGTCTTCACATGGCCCTTCTGTGGTACAAGTGTTGGGAGAGAGAGGTCTCTGGTATCTCTCTCTCTTTCTGTAAGCATACCAGTTCTAGCAGATCATGGCCTCACCTTTATGATCCCTTTAATCTTACCTCCTTCAAGGGCCTATCGCCAAATATGGTCATATTGGCGATTTGGGCTTTGACATATGAGTTTTGGAGGGACACAATTCAGTTTCTAATAGGTGCCAAATGGAGAAAGGGTAGTTTTGAAAAGATGATCATGAACAACTGGATATCCATACAAGAGAAAGAGAGAGGAGTGAGAGGAGAGAGAGAGAGAGAGAGTGGTCATATTGGTTATTGGTCCATGTATAAATATATGCATATATAAACATATATATAAATAAAATAAATACATTTATTTATAAATAAATAAAATACATTTATATATATATATAAATAAAATTAACATAGTGTGGGTTCTAGACCTCAATTTAAACCAGAAAAATGATAAAACTTCTAGAAAAAAAGTTAACAGAAAAATCTTTGTTACTTTGCATAAGGTAAAGATAGATATTTTGCCATGAGTAGAATTAATAACAAAAAAATAAAAATAAAAGAAGAAGTTGTATTCCATTAAAAATGAAAAGCAAATCACTAGAATAGAGGAGTTAAGGAGGACAAATCAAAGTAACTGCAGTAATATCTGCAAATCTGGAAATATTTTATATCTTTCCTAAGTAAACATGAAATTTCCTATTTAATCACCCCTCTTAAGTTTTACTCCCATAGTATACAACCAATGATATGTGATTATATTTTAATATATTTAAAAACTGTTAATATTAAGTACAAATTATTAGGTCATAGAGTTAATTATCAAAATTAGGGGTCACCTATATTTTTCCTTAATGATCCAGAGAGTAAATATTTAGGCTTTGCAGGCCATAAATCTCTGCTGCAACTAAACCTCACCATTAGACTCCACAGCAGCCATAAATAAGTAAATGAATAGACATGGACAAGTTCCAACAAATTTTATTTACAAAAATAAGACTAACCTAGGTTCATAGTTTGTTCAAAATTGCTACAAGATCAAAGATAGCTACGAAAAATCTCTTGGTTACTAACAAGTAACATAAAATCAGGAAAATGACTTACCACTTTGAATATTGAACTTTTTTGTAAATACTCGAGTTTTTTATTGTTTTGTTTACTTTTATTCTTCATGTATTGTAGTGAAAGAGTGCTAAACTAGAAGAGTTTCACATTCTGTTTTTTCTACTTGTCAAATTTGCTTTGAATCAATTAAAATTTCTGAATCTTAGTTTCTTCTGCAAGTGGAAAAATGTGATAATAATCATGAGGATTACAGAACTCAAATATCACTTGTAATCTAAAAAAGCATTACACATAACCTGGCTTTTTTTTTTTTTTTTTTTTGCCTCCTCTTCTACCCATCCTCATGATTGCCTCACTTATAACTCTGACTGAACTCTACTAAATATACTGACTGACCAATGGTGTTACTTTGCATTCCACCTTGTCTTCACAGGGGCAATTCTCTCTTCGTTGATACAACTGCTACCTAAATGCCAATGTTATTTAAATCAATGTCTTTAAGTGTCTCCCTTTGGTTCAAGCATGTCTTCCCACCCATACTACCAAAATTATCTTCCTCAAACCCATGGCTGATCCGCTTAAAAAAATGCAAAGTTTTATTACTGTCAAGGATAAACCCAAACTCCTTGTTATGGCATATAGAAGCCTACCTGGCTCCTCAGCTCCCTCCCAGCTTAACCGCTGCCATTCCATGCTCCTGGGCACTCAGTGCTGATGGGGTCTCGGCTGGCAGAGAGTCAAAGAACTTGCCTCTTACCCAACCCTCCCACCATGCAGGAGGCAGGCAGGCACAGCTGCGGAGTTTCTGCCCTTGGGTGTGTCTGTCCACGCTTTGTAGGTGTCACACCAAAAGCCAACTTTTCAGTTCCCTTTTTGAAAGCCACTTGTGGCCATATGTATGTGGATAAGGTGTATGGGTGTACAACAAAAATTCTACTTATTGCTATTGTATCCAGGGCAGAAAAAGCGCTTCAACCCTTTTATTTAAAAAAAAAAAAAAAAAGAGGTGTTATCAAGATTTTCAAGTTAAAAACAAACTCCTTGGGGCATATAGAATTTTGTCCTAAGTTAACTTAAAAACCTTACCTCATGCCACTCTCACCTTCTTTATTTGATATACGTCCTATAGTCTAGTCACTCCAATATACGCCTTATTCTTTAAAGAAACAACAGATATTAAGTATTCACTTAATGTTTTTCCCTCTACCTTTCAGATGCCAATTTATCCATTATGATGCTATTTCTTTTTTCCCCCCTTAGATTTATATATATATATGTGTGTGTGTGTGTGTGTGTGTATTTATTTATTTATTTTGGGGGTGGGGAGAGAAAGAGCACAAATGGGGAGAGGGGCAGAGGGGGAGGGAGAGAGAATCCCAAGCAGACTCCCTGCTGAGTGTGGAGTCCAAAACGGGGCTGGATCCTATGGCCCATGAGATCACGGGTCAGGATACGACCTGACCAAAACCAGAGTTGGGCACTCAACAGACTGAGCTACTCCCGCGCTCCTGATGCTATTTCTTCTGTAAGTCTTATTTGTATGTCTCCTCCGGTGAAAATTGACTTTCTCTTTTGTGCAACACTTTGTGTTTATCTCTACAGGAGGACTTTCTTTCCATTATACTCTCAATCTCACAAACCTACATCCACTACAAATCTATTGTTTTCCTAGGTCGGCCCTGAATGTTCTTTTCAAATCTCCCTCCATTTTCTAGGTTAGAGCCTGGAATAGATGTTCAAGAGTATCTGTTAAATATGAAGTTATCAAAAAAGACATGCTTTTGCCTCACTGAACACAAAAAATCTATTTTGGCATTTCCAGATTTAGTGCCCTCCTTGTACTCCCTTGATGTTAAGAAATGATTGCTGATAACTCTGTCATAACTTGAGGTAATTGTACATATTCTATGCTTGAAACCACTGGGGCTGGGAATTTAAATATATCCGAATAGTTTAAGCGATCCACTGTTCACATTTTCTTTATTTTTCTCTGAAATTTAGCTTCCTTATCTCTTCTATGTCATATTTGGGTTTTCTGATATGAGCTGACAGCTTAGGTAATGACAGAAGAAAAGGAAAATTAAAAGTTACTGCCTATTTAGTGCCATCTGCTATTATATTTCTCTTTCCTCATTACCCAAGGAAGCGAACTTTTTAAATTTTACTTTTGGCAATGCTTTTTTATGTTTTTCAACACCCTTTCCCTTCCTTTTTTTATATGCTGTAAGTCTCTAATTTTGCTTCTCAATTATATTGCTACATTTCCTGCTCTGATTAAAAGTTTAAGATACCTCTTAAGGCAGTTACTTGTCAACCTTGATAGGTCTAGACCTGGACTGGGTAAGTATTTAAGAATTAGTCTGGAAATGTAGGTCAGGGCAATTGAGATTCCTCTGCTTTCTGTATCTGTTCTGACATCTTGGTTTCCGAAGATTTAAAACACAAAGGAAGTTATAGTAAGTATTACTGGGAACATCTTTTCCCCAGAATCCTTTTATCTTTCACTTCTGGTAACTTAGGTATTTTATCAAAAATGCCCTGAATTTCCCGAAGTAAATGAGCATTGTATCCCTGAGAACAAAGGCTATCAATCTAATAAGACTGTTATACAATTATGGCTCCATTCTCTATTTTGGATGACTTATTCTACTAAAAAGAAAAAAAAGTAAAAGGTATATACATGCTAAAATATTCACTGTAGAATTTTTTTAAATTTTTTACATTTCCCAATTTTTCCTAAGGCACAGACTAGAAACACACACACACACACACACACACACACACACACTAATTGTACTACGTTTTTCCTCTTGGTTTGTCTGGCCAAATTTATAGTTCTATGGCAGTTCCATAGCTGCCACACCCATCTTTTGTCCAATGAAACAATAAATCCTGGAGACCAAAGAGGACTCCCTGAAGAAGAAATTGGCATGGGAGTGGAAGGGATTATGAAATAGTCAATTTGCGTATAATTTTGAATGCTAGTTTAGGCATTAAAACATAGCCATTAAAACAATGGAACAGTATTAAATATTTTGCTGAGGAAAATGATTTAGGAAAAACAGTTTGTTGTGAATATGAGAAGGGTTGGAAGACAGACAAAAGTGTAAAAATATCAATCAGATGGTTGCATTGCAGGTGATTGAGAGAAGTGGTATACAAGTTATACTAGCTCTTGTAAGAATTTTAACTAGAATGCTGACAGGTGGAAGGAAGGAAGGGAGGGAAGGAGGGAGGGAGGGAGGGGGAAGGGAGGAGGGGGGGAGGGAGGGAGGGAGGGAGGAAGGAAGGAAGGAAGGAAGGAAAAGAGAGAGAGAGAAAGAAGGAAAGAGAGAGAAAGAGAGAGAGAAAGAAAAGGAAAAGAGAAAAGAGAGAAAGAGAGAAAGACAGAAAAGAGAAGAGAGAGAGAGAGAGAGAGAGAGAAAGAAAGAAAGAAAGAAAGAAAGAAAGAAAGAAGAAAAAGAAAAGGATGTGTAAAGAATCTGAAGATTGATCCACCATGACAGGGAAGAGGAAAGAAGGGTTTAAAGACGGCCCCTTGAAAATCTGAGGGACCTATTTTTCAGAGTCATGAGAAGCCCTATATTGTAATAAAAGAGATTTCTAAGCCATGTTCCAAGATCAAGTTTATTAAAACAAAAGCTCATTGGAACTCTTGATCCACACAGAAATACTAGGAACAAAGATGATTGGAATAAAGCAAGTTTGGGCAATATATAGAGGGTGACATAAGATGAGGCGTGAAATGGTTAAAATTTTTGAAAATTTTAAGAAATCTGATGTAAACAGTATTGTTTTCCTTAAGTTCTACTGACCATACATTTTACGGTTGCAAAAAGAATATCATTCAAACATTTATTTTAGAGTACAGAACTACACTACCCGTGATTCCCTTCCCTGAAATGTTCCAGGTTAGAATGAGCCTCAAGAGACATTTTGGTAATGCATTTTGGAAGGTAAACTGCACAAACACCCATTTTCATTTTGCATCTGAATGTGGCTCAGGCATCAGAGGCTGTTGCTGTGTGTGCTGCGTGCTCTGTGTGTGTGTGTGTGTGTGCGCGCGCGCGCGTGTGCGCGCACTGTCACGGCCATGCTGAAGTGGGCAGCATCCAGGCTCACAGTTCAGTGAGTGTCAGCCAGATATTCTCTTTCACCTTCTCTGGATTATAGACAAGCATATCGGCTCCTGAAACAACAAATGGGCCTACAGCTTACTTGGCGTCGGCCAGATTCCTTGCTGGAGAGGCTCTGATTCCAGGGCTAGATGAACTTTTAGCTCCATGACAGCTTCTCTGGCAAATCTCAAACCTCATCAAAGGTGGAGGCTTGGTAGTAGTAAGGCACTCAAGTGGACTCCATTTCATCAAAGTGAGTTCCAGTTTGACTTTGTTCTCTCCTCTTTTATGTCCACCTTTCCTTCTACACTGCCTGTTTGGCTGATTTTAGGCCTGGCATCAGATGTATAAGCAACAGCCAAATATTAACTAAATAACCAGTCCCCACAATTAATTGAGGTCAAGTACTTAAAATATCTAAAATAAATCTCGGGCGCCTGGGTGGCTCAGTTGGTTAAGCGACTGCCTTCGGCTCAGGTCATGATCCTGGAGTCCCTGGATCGAGTCCCGCATCGGGCTCCCTGCTCGGCGGGGAGCCTGCTCCTCCCTCTGACCCTCCCCCCTCTCATGTGCGCTCTCTCTCTCTCTCTCATTCTCTCTGTCTCAAATAAATAAATAAAATCTTTAAAAAAAAAAAAAATAAATAAAATAAAATAAAATAAAATAAAATAAATCTCTTATTCTGTATCACTCTTGGTGGTCTTGTTTATTGGATTATTCAATATACTGTTCTGAGGCAATTAGTTATCTGAAAACAAACAGATTTTGTGGATATTATCACACCACTAAAATAAATTAAAGAGATTAAAATAACATTTCTGAATGGTAAAATCATTTGTAAGCTGAAAGTACAAGGAAGAATTCAAAAAGAAAAAGTAATTAAAAATTCTAATATAAAACTTGAAAACTTCCAAGTATTTAAATATCATAAATATAAAATGCTAACAACAAATTGCAAAAATACTAGATTCATATTTGGCAGGTATTAATGCTTTTAATATGTGAACTGGGTTTATAAATCAATACAAAATATAAATGTCATCTGATGAGCTTATTAGAAAAAGCAAAGAAGCATACTTTTAATAAATATAACTTCAACTTCATATATTAAATTCACTTGTTTTAAAAATATTGCAAATTTAAAATATTTGCCAACTAATTAGAAAAAATGAGAATAGGAGCCCAATTATTTCCTTTACTATACATAAAGTCATATTGGAATATATAGCTATAGACTTACATGTAGTACATAAGTATATACTTAAATATAGTATCTATCTATAGACTTGCTGAGAACACCATATATAGAAAACAGCAAGAGTTCACTGAGTGACCTCCATAAATTAACACATTTCTAATATGCTGACTCAACCAAACTGTGCAAGTTGTGAGCTCAATAAATTAGCATAAATATAACATATCAGTGTGACCACCACTAAGAATGAAAGCGTGAAAAACATCCCAGAAACCACTTTATATCCCTTCCCAGTCAATACATTCCCTCTCCTTCCATTCTCCAACCTTTAAACACCATAGTTTTCTCTTTTGGATAACTATATAAATGTAGAAAACCCATTACTAACACAAAAGGAGGCATATAGCAACAAAAATCTCTGTGTTATTGAAAGATGTGGGAAAGCATGAAATAAGATTCTTCATTGGGGATTGCTGCACAGCTCAATAAACCACTACTAAATTATAAGAGAAGTTAAATTATTCTTACATTTGTTTAAGTCACAACTGTCTCTTTCATAATTTATGGGAGACAATCCTGGGAATCAGTGTAGTACATTTGTAAATGATTAGACTTAAATATTCCTTTTTAAAGACACTTTTGGTTGTTTCCTAGAGTGTCTGAGGCCAACTTCCACATGAATTTTGTCCAGAATATGTGCCTGGTTGCTAAACTTAGAAAATGACCATTTACTTAGACCCCTTTTAGGATATGGATATAGATCTTTTTCTTTTACATAAACAAAACAGAGTTTCAGCACAGAAAACTTAGCTCTGATTTATTTTTTCTCCAATTCTAGATGTAATTGATTGTAAGAAAGTCTGCAATAAATCAAAGGTTTTATTATATAATGAAAAAGAAATACTTTAAATATCAATTTTAAGACACACAGTTTAAAAATAGTTAAAATAGAAAGAAAGGTTAGTTCCATGTCTAGCTTAATGAAGTAAAAGGAATAGGATTTACCCTCTACCTAAAACAAACAAAAAAGGGACAAAAATGAAACAAAAATTTTCAAAACACCAGCTATCTTGTAGGGAAGAAAAGTAATCCTTGAGAGAAGAGAGAGAAGGTGCCGAAATTTGCCCAAGTTTTACTCACTAGGAGTGAATGAATTGAGCAAGGATATAGGATAAAAGATCAATATACATTTATCATTTTCATTTTATGCACTAGCAGTGTATAACTGGAAAAATAGTATATAAAATAGTATAAAATTATGTATTTCAGGATAAATGCATCAAATAATATGAAAGATTTATATACTGAAAAGTACAGAACATAACTTAAAAAACATAAATAAAACCTTTATTAATGGAGAGGTAAACTCTGTCAATGAGTAATGTGAAACTCATTACTGTTAACATATCAATTGCCTAGATAGATAGATGATAGATATCTCAATGCAATCCTGATCAAAGCTCAACAGACTTTTTTTTTTTTCCCCCCTTTGGCATGGGAATTGACAAACTGATTATAAAATTCACATGGACATTCAAAGGAATTGAAATAGCATAAACAACCTGAAAAAGCAAAACAAAGTTGGAGAATTAATACCACCTGGTTTCAAGAAGTAGTATGAAGCTATGGCCATCAGGAAAATATAGTATTGGCACAGACAGAAAAATACTATCTGGCAAGAAGAGAGCTATGGTAAAAAAGAATGTTACCATAGGCTCAATGGAACTGCAAAAAGAACACCTTTTCTGAAAGAATCCAAATGGAATGTTGGGCTCTTTCTGGGTAGTAGTGGACAAAGCAGGAATGATCTGAGTCTTATGGAGTTGGTAATGGAACAGAGAGATCACAGCACAGGTCTGGGAAGTGGCTATGATTATACATTAAAATAATAATAAAAAAGCAGCCCTTTCATTCCACAGGGATCTTCAAATCAAGATAGATACATAAATGAATAAACAACTCTTTTACCAGCTTTTGGGGATTTTCAGCATTATTTGAGAATGGGAATCTTTGGAAAAGATTAAATTTCCCGTTACTGAAATAGAATTGAAGTAATACATTCATTCATCTTCTGGTAAATCCTAGGAGCTAACAATTCCTTATGTAAATTCTAGTGTTACTGTTTAAATTATTGCCAAGCTTGGTGAATATCTAGAAGAGCACAGAATTAAAATAAACTGAATTTGTTAATTTTATTCATGAGTGGCCTACAGGACCAATGGTATAGAAATTAGTATTTTGTAGCTCTCCATGTATAAAATGGTTTTAAATCTTTTAAAATTAATATTTAATTTATTGGTTTTCCATAATTGCTAGAAATCATTGTAAATACTCAAAGCTCATTTCTAGTTTTGTCCTAAATTCCCAATACTGGATGTCCCAATTCCTAACTTTGTATCTTTCTCTCTTCCATTTCTCTTTATTTTGTAGCTTTAAGAAGTAAAAATAGTGGAAGATTCAAAATGTTTTATAAGGTAATTAAAAGAATCTTACAAATGCTAAAAGCTGTTAATAGATTTTCAAGATTATATGTGAAAAGGGAGGGGAGAATCATGTATTTGCTGAAAACTATATGGCTTTAAATAGAAATTTATGGTTAATTTTGGAAAATATTTGACCATACTACTGACAAAACACCCTGGACACCATTTTTAATTTCTATCCATCTAATACTATTTTTGAAATGTAATATATACTCCATTTACTATAGAATTTACCAATTTGTGCTAAATCGCTAGTATTCACCTTACACTATAACCAGCATGGATATGGAACCTGGTCCCACAAAATATCTCCCATTTCATGAATGTGCCTATTTCTTTTAAATGTCACTGCTCTTGACTATGCTCTTTATCTGGAATGCCATCCCCTTTTACTCTCTAACTGGTGTATTATTTTTCATCTTCACATATTTCATTTTTCTCGTTCCTAGGCAAAGATACTTGCACTTCTTTACTTGCTTTCATTGTACTTTACAAATCATTGTTATAGTACATATTTCATGGTTGTAAGTTTTTAACAGCACTTTAATGTGCTGGGAGCTATGTGAAGGCAGAGCACTTTGTTTTGTTAACAATGGTCAATGACATTTATCAAGTATGTGCCTGCTGTGATGCCAAAATAATTTCTGGCACAACTCAATTACTCATTGTATGCTGCTGAGTAGATGGAAAGATTGGCTAAATGATGATTAGTGTTGGATGAACAATGTCCCCCAAATAAATAGTTTGGAAATAATATTTTTGTTAATGATTTAGGTGAACAAATACATTCCATTGGGGAGGGGGAATGTCTATGCTTTTTAGAATATTTAATTTTGAGAGGCATTTGATGATTTAAAGTACTTGAATTTCTGTTCTAGAATTATCAGAATCTTTAAATGTCCCATCTCATGGGCAACTAACTCGCAATCATGTTTATGGGAACAGAAATCTCCACTTAAAAATCAGAATCAGGGGCGCCTGGGTGGCTCAGTTGGTCAAGTGGCTGCCTTCGGCTCAGGTCATGATCCCAGGGTCCTGGGATCGAGCTCCATGTCAGGTTCCCTGCTCAGCAGGGAGCCTGCTTCTCCCTCTCCCTCTGCCTGCCTCTCTGCCTACTTGTGCTCTCTCTCTGTCAAATAAATAAATAAAATCTTTAAAAAATTTTTTTAAAAAGTCAGAATCAGTTAAGACACCTGGCTGGCTCAGTTGATTAAGTGTCTGACTCTTTATTTTGGCTCAGGTCATGATCGATCAGGGTTATGAGATCGAGCCCTGCACTGGGTTCTGCGCTGGGCATGGAGCCTGCTTAAGATTCTCTCTCTCCCTCTCCCTCCCTCTGCCCATAAGCCCCCTCTCTAAAAAAAATAAATTAAATTAAATTAAATTAAAGTCAGAATCAGTTTATATAGTCAGGCATTTCAGGAGTTAAAGCATGAAGACAAAAAGGAGCATATAGTCTTGGATAACTGCAGTCATTCATAGGAGTTTCAAGTAGACATTATTTAAATAAGGCAGAATTTCCAAAAAGACAATATGAAACTCCCATCATCAATGATACTAAAATATATTTTAGCATTAAGGTCAAAATGTGTATTCAAAATAATTCTGTAAAAAACAGAATGAAACCAATTTGCAAATATCAATCTGCAATTCAGTCAGTATTTATGTACTTTGCTAAAAATCATAACATACCTTAGTTTAATTTCATAAAATTTACACAGGGATGCCTTCTGTCCAGAACATGATTGAGTTATTTGGTTTAAAACTGTATTTACAAACTGTATTATCAAGTTTATAATTCTCTGATGGGAAAAATGAATTATTTACTCGGCATTCCAATGACCTTACTGCTCACATATAAGTTTTTTGGCAAGCTTCAAGGAAAGATTCTCTAAAATTCAGAAATATATAGAATTGCAATTAATTAGCAAACTAACACTGCAGTATAAATATATCTGTCTAAACAGACATTTATTATAGTGATCATGGATATGTCTATTTTTAAGACCATATTATTTTAACTCTTTATTTTTACATTGATTACCTTAATAAGTGAGCCATACCTTAAAATTGACAGAAGATATAGTTGTATAATAATTAAATGTGACAATATGCATTTTATTTTTTCAACTGCTAATTTTCATCACTGCAAATTTTATTTGTAGTCAGTATTCTAGACATAGGAAGAATGAAAATACTACATGAAATAATGCCTATCCTTCTCAATCAGATGTAAGTTATATGAGGGCATGAATCTTTTATTTTTCCACTTGATATTCTCAGTTCTGGGAACAAGGCTTGCCACATAGTAGGTAATTAGTAAATGCTTTGTTGACTGACCAAATGACTGCCTTTTCATCAATTAAATTTCAAATGGAATACCCAAGTATTTTAAATAAACAACATTGTTAATGGAAACAAATACGCTAATTTAAACATTATAATGAAGCTTTATATCATTTCATTACTTGGGCAAAATAATTAGCAAATATACAAGGAGCAATGGTAGGGTGCTTTTTAATACAATCACACCATTTATATAAGAATGCCTAAATCACCAAGATTTGTTCTGGGTTTCATTAAATGTCCATGATGTGTGAATCCCATGTGAATATTTGGAAATAACTCTTTAAAAAGTACTAATTTTATTTTTATATGCATCTATACTGAATTACTATTCCTTCTATAGTACTCCAAAGAGGCTATTTTTTTCCCTAGAAAACTAAAAATACTAAGTAAAAATGAAGTTCTGAAAATGTTTTTTATTACAATAAAAATTTTGATTCAACAAATGAGAATCTACTTGCTTGTTCAATTATGCTCAATTTTGCCTGCTGCAAAACATACACATTTAGTTTTTTAAATATGTCCTCTCTGGAATATTTTTAACCAGCTCATGATCATCTTCTTGTAATTATCCCGTTTTATATATCTAACAAAGTAATTTCCAGTTTCTTTGAACTGTTTATGCTTTTTATTTCTTCTAATTAATGCTTTGTGATTTGATTTTCATTTCCCAGCTCTGCTGAGTCCATTTGAGTTCAATTGTCCAGTAACATTTTTATAAATATCTAACCTTACATTCTATACTGAAAGAGATTAATATTGACAATCAAAATTTGATATTAAAAATTTCAGATACCACAGAGAATTGCCACATGATATATTAGGTAGAAGTTATGTTTATACAGAGTTTTACATTCAAATATTTGGGTCAGTTATTTTGAATGAAGTATACCTTTTTAAGACAGTAGAAAAGACATTTCATGAATAAATTAATAATTTTATGACTAGAACTTGCATTCATTGATTCCTGCTGGGTTTTTTTTTTATGTTTTATTTATTTATTCATGAGAGTCAGAGAGATAGAGCGAGAGGCAGAGGCAGAGGGAGAAGCAGGCTCCCCACCTAGCAGGGAGCCCGATGGGGGACTCGATCCAGGACCCTGGGATCATGACCTGAGCCGAAGGCAGACGCTCAACCATCTGAGCCACCCAGGTGCCCGATTCCTGCTGTTTTGACTCTGGGACTCTTCCTTGTCTGACATTATTGGACATAAGGATGAATAAAATATGGTTACTTTTCCAGGTAGGTAAGTGCATAATGGAGGCAACTACATATTAACAAATGTCTAAAATAAAATGTGTTCTGCTACGGTGCGCTGAAAATGAGAGATTAATGTAGTCTCTGCTAGAAATATTGTGAATGAAATCCTCAGAGAGAAGGTATGATGACTTTTTAAACTTAGATTTCAAGGATAAGTACACGTACCAGCTGTTCTCACATATTTCATAAATCAGATATAACTTAGCATTTGACCATTAAGCTCTGTCCAGAGAAATGTTTCCATCCATAACATTAACTTTCCATGCATTAGAGAAAAGTTCATGCACTGGATATAAGAGACTTGGGGGTGATTGCCCAGTCATGAGCATACTGCTTTCTAGCAGCTAGGAGTTAGGGAAGGAGTAATGGCTAGTGCATATTATAAGGGTATAAATGTCAGGTAGAGAAGGAAGGTTGCTAAAGTTTTCATCTTGCATGTTTTGATGATGCTTTCAATCCAAATATACCCTAAAATGATGTGATTAAAAAAATCAGCTAAATAGTAAGGAAAAAATGTGGGCCCAGCACTGACAAGTCATGATTCAAAAGATTTATTAATATTCCAGATATGGCCAGACATAAACATTTTGAGGAATCATTCACAGGTCATGAGAACATAATCTTTTGAGTAGTGACATGGCATCAGGAAGATGTTAATTGTTGTTAATACTTCTTTCTTTCTTTTGTACACTAAACTCAATAATCAGTGCTGTTTTCCTCCTTCATAAAAATTCATAATACATACAGTTCTCAGACATGTTGAAAAATATGAGTGAGGAAAAAAGAATTTTAATAGGGTGTGCATTATATTGATGGAGCTGGCTCTAAAACCATTTGTTGATGTTGGCAAGATGCTAAATTAAGAGCAGGCTAAAAGTGTTTAATTTATTGCCTCCACTTCCTTGAGCTCTGAAAAAAGAGATCTTAGATAAGGGCTTTAAAAATAAGCAATGTGTTTAATTGCTTCTGCAAGGAAAATCTTTCATGTTGATAACCATAAATATTAATGAGTTATAAGAACAGAAAATAAGATAATGGGAATAGAAGCCTTCATCAGAATAACACTATATTAAAACCAATTTACGGACTTCAAATTTCAGCCCTATTTGAGTAACTTCTACCTTACTAATCTACTGAAAGTAACTATGAAAGCTAAAGAACATAAAAACAACTGGTTAAATACAACGCAATATAATCAAGGCAAACTGATTTTAGTGATTAAGAGCACAGAAAAAAAGTAAAATTCACTATGGTAAGCTTTCATTATTTGCCTCTGACTTTTCCTTTGGATTTTTTTGTTTTTTAACTCACACATAAAAGTAGGAAATTTTCTTTTAAACTTAGTGGTAACAGAAAATGGTAGTCTAGGCTTATGAAATACTTGTTGAGATTAGGAGCCAGAGTATGCTGTTCTGGAGTTCCGCCCGGACTTGTTCAGCAAAATTCTGTACTGCAGAGTAAGGCTAGCCTACTAAAACTGACAAAAGTAAAAACAGAAAATAAGAATAGTCCTGTATTTTTTTGGAAGCTGAGTTAGTAATTTAAAATGTCTCCATAAAGAAAACTCCAAACACAGATAGTTTAACCAGTTATATCTGTAAACAATTAAAAATGAAATAATGCTAGTCTTACGCAAATCCCTGAAGGAATAGACAAATAAAAAGAGAGGATCTCCCCATTTCCCTTATGAGGTAAGCATAATCATAAGTAAAACTAGACAAAAACATTGTGAAAAAAAGAGGAAATTATATTCTAGTCTTTTATATGAATATAGATGCACAAATGACTAGAGGAAATATTGGCCACTTAAATAAAGACATAAAAAAATAGATAATACCTCAAGACTAAGTTTGGTTATTCCAGAAACTCATTTTTGGTTTAATATTCAAAATTACATTTTACCACACTTACAGAATAAAGGAGAAATGTATATACTCCTATCTATACATGTAAAAGCAACATCTGACAAAACTCTTATTTTATTTGCTGAGGTTCAGCTCTACAGTCTATTTTGTAGACTGATGTGATGTGATAAAAGTGACGACACTTTCATTAGTACTTATTTTAAGTCTACATTTTTTCACTCTGAACTATATTCTCCATTAATTTATTGATTTCTCTGTCCCTTTTACCCATATTTGTCCTGCTACTCTAAAACATCAAAAGCCCAATCATTTCAGTCCAAAATCCATTTTTTAAAGGGCTTTCACATCTCAATTTTGTTCCATTAGTCTTTTTATTTTGTTTTGATTTTTTAAATGTGGAAATGTTTAATGAGTAGGTTTTTAAAATATATTTCCTGAATTGCGTGTTGAAGAAAACTTTTTCTTTAATTTGTTCTTATAAGTGCTAAAGATGTTAATGAACTTTGTACATCTAAGATATTAATAAGAAATGGACCAAAGAATCTTTCAAAATATTGTGTTAGAATACAAAATTGTGTTAGAATACAAAAATAAATTCAGAATGGATGAAAGACCTAACTGTGAGACAGGAAATGATCAAAATCCTAGAAGAGAACACAGGCAACAACCTCTTTGACCTTGGCTGGAGCAATTTCTTACTAGACATGTTGCCAGAGGCAAGTGAAACAAAAGCAAAAATGAAGTTATTGGGACTTCATCAAGATAAAAAGCTTCTTCACAGCAAAGGAAACAATCAACAAAATTAAAAGGCAGCCTACGGAATGGTAAAAGATATTTGCAAATGACATATCTAATAAAGGGTTATATCCAAAATCTATAAAGAACTTATCAAACTCAACACCCAAAAAAACCCAAATAATCCAGTTAAGAAATGGGCAGAAGACATGAATATAAAATTTTCCAAAGAAGACATCTGGATGGCTAACAGACACATGGAAAGATGCTCAACATCACTTGTCATCAGAGAAATACAAATCAAAACCACGATGAGATACCGCCTCACACCTGTCAGAATGGCTAAAATTGACAACACAGGAAACAACAGATGTTGTCAAGGATGTGGAGAAAAGGGAACCCTCTTGCACTGTTGGTGGGAATGCAAACTGGTTCAGTCACTCTGGAGAACAGTTCACAGGTTCCTCAAAAAAGTTAAAAATTAGAACTATCCTACAATCCAGCAATTGGACTACTAGATATTTACCCAAAGGATACAAAAATACAGATTCAAAGGGGTACACGCACGCTCATGTTCATAGCAACATTATAAACAATAGCCAAACTATGGCAAGAGCCCAAATGTCCATTAACTGATGAATGGATAAAGAAGATGTGGTAGATGGAACACTACATCAAAAACTAATGATGTTATGTATGGTGATTAACATAACAATAAAGAAATTTTAAAAAAAGAAGATGCGGTAGATATATTCAATGGAATATTACTCAGCCATCAAAAAGAATGAAATCTTACTATTTGCAATAATGTGGATACAGCCAGAGGGTACTATGCTAAGCTAAATACTCCAGTTACAGAAAGATAAATACCCTACGATTTCATTCATATGTGGAATTTAAGAAACAAAACAGATGGACATATGGGGGGGCAGAAAAAAAGAGAGGGAAATGAACAATAAGAGACTCTTAAAGATAGAGAACAAACTGAGGGCTGATGGAGGGAAGGGGTGGGGGATAGGCTAGATGGGTGATGGGTATTAAGGAGGGCACTTGATATGATGAACACTGTGTGCTGTATGTAAGTGATGAATCACTGAATTCTACTCCTGAAACCAACATTGCATTGTATGTTAACTAACTAGAATTTACACAAAAATTTTAAGAAAAAAAAAAAAGAATTGTGTTAGAATGAATTTAAATATTTATTTTGGAAGGATATTTTTAAATACATGTTTTAACATTTATAATTTGAGAAATATTCACTTATTATAAATTTCAATATATTTGTACTATATTTATATCCTAGCATGTATGTTGGATATTGGGCTGCTGTAATTTTTCAAAATTCTGATATTTATTTAAAAAAAGTATTGCTTAAAATAAATTTATTTTTCTTAAAAGTGGGAAATACCCTCCACATATATATTTGTGTGCTGTATATTTACACACACAGATATATATTCTCTTTCCTTTCTAATATATAGTTTTAACCTATGTTAACATTAGAAAATTATAGCATTAAGAGATTCATTCCAAAGTGATGGATAATAATTAAGAACATTAATCTTGTCTTATGTATTTTCTCTTAGTTTATATACTAAAGACACTATATACTTAGTGTATATACTAATAATTTTGGTTTTGTTAAAAATATTAATCCATTATGTATTTTATAGTTACTATACCTACTAGGGCTTCTATAAAATACCTATTTTAAATAAATATTCATGATTATACATACTCTAAAAAGTGTTAATTTTTTGTAGATAGATGTGGAGGTACATTTATGTATTTTAACATCACACACACATATATAATTATTTTAAGACAAAAATAGTGACTTTTCTGATTTACAGTGATTTTTGAAAAATAGCCCCTCCTCATAGATAGCAACTTCTGGATGTGACTGGAAGAGCAATGACAATAAATATAGTTCTTGATTCTCTGCCTCCTTGGCATTCAATATGATGAAAAGGAAGAAATTATTTGGATGGTGGACCCAACTTAAGCAACTTGTCTGACACCTCATGTTTGGCTGCTCCTGGTTACTTTTTTACCTCTTACCCCTGTATGTGCCACTAGTTTTGCCTATTTTCTTCTGTTATGGTCAATCTTAAATGAATATGCACATTGTTTCAATTCTTTTCATAAACATGCAATTTTAAGCCACTGCATTAGTTCTTTTGTTCTCAATTTATACCTGGTACTTATGACAACTTAGAGACAACACATCTACAGAACTATGAATAAAACAGGTATTTGGTAGCTGGAAAGAGGCTATTAGAACAAAGATTTTCCCCATCCATATGAACACTGGCTTCATTTTTCATCTATAGTGAGGGAGCTACCTAATATGGTGAGACAATGTAAGTAAGAAAGAAGAATTTTCATACATTAAAAAAAAAAGAATTTTCTTTTTTTTTAAGATTTTATTTATTTATTTGAGAGAGAGAATGAGAGAGAGAGAGAGAGAGAGAGAGAACACATGAGGGGGGGGAGGGTCAGAGGGAGAAGCAGACTCCCCACCGAGCAGGGAGCCCGATGCGGGACTCGATCCCAGGACTCCAAGATCATGACCTGAGCTGAAGGCAGTCGCTCAACCAACTGAGCCACCCAGGCACCCAAAAAAAGAATTTTCATACAAACACAAACATTACAGAATTTGGTATCATCTTCTTAAAGCAAAATCCTGTTTATTTATAATCATAATAATGAAGCAAATCACTGTCTTTTCATCCCTTTATAATTTACTCTTATTTCAAAGCCTGCAACTCAGCATTAAGATATTTTCCATATTTCCATATTTCCAAGAAGCAAAGGCGGTCTATAGTAAAAGTTAATTTCCAAAATTATGCTTTTTTCATAGCTCTTTGGATGTATACATGAAGAGTCATTAAATTCACAGTTCCACCCTTATTCTTTGACCTTTTAATTCTCACATTTTCTTTTTGCATTAGAGGAGCAAAGAGGATGCTTTCAGTAAATGTGCCCCATTGTAATCCTTAATCTACAGGTTCCCTACCCCTGCTGTTAAAGCATCTGCTTCTCTAGTAAGCTGTGCTTGTTTGGATCAAACTTGAAGACCATTTCTATTAGCCCTTTCCTAAGTACACTAATAAATTCTTTCTAAGTACTTCTATAATATAGAAAAATAACAACAGGTCTTTGATGACTTCTCAGAAGAAAAGACTGTTTTGATAATATAAAAATAATGTATTCAAGAAACAAGCAAGGCTAGGGAGGTTAATCACTTCAAAGGTCTAATTTAAGATGCAATTATGGATCACTCAGTCTGCTTCATGGGGACCAGGAGAATTCTAAATCAGAGTGGGTATAAATTACAGCTCTTTTCTATTTAATTTACTTATTTCACAACATAAGTTTTTCATATCTAATGTGACTGTATATCATTCTGTCATCTGAATAAATGCTCTTTTTGTAGTTCCATCAAAATAAAATTATTTTTTCTAATTTTTTTGTAAAAGAGGAAAGTAAATTTTTTTTTTAAGATTTTATTTATTTGTGAGAGAGAGAGCGTACAAGCAGGGGGATTGGCACAGAGGGAGAAGCAGGCTCCCTGCTGAGCAAGAAGCCCAGTGCGGGGCTCTATCCCAGGACCCTGGGATCATGACCTGAGCTGAAGGCAGACACTTAACCAAGTTGAGCCACACAGGCGTCCCAGAAAGTAAGTGTTTTACCTTTTCTGAAAACAAATGCAACATTTAGATAATTACTTCTATGAAGAACTGTCATGGAATTATTTAAGATTTTTATTAAGATTTTTTAACTCAAAGCTAAAATGATGATCTTTCTAAAAGATCAAACATGAAATTAGATATTTTCATAATTAATTTGGTCATAAGCAATTGCTTTATTAAACATAGTATATCTAATTTCATGTAATAGCAAGCAAAGATGTGTTATCTGCATAACTTCCTAGTAATCTAGTAATCAAACATTTCATCAGGGGCCAGAGAGAATAAGTACAGTTTTAGAAAGTGACCACTTCCTCAGAATGAGACAAATCTTTACAGATCCATCCAGGACGTTATACTGTTACTACCAAATTTGCCAGACACTAATCCTGCCTTCCCAGTTGTTTATGCTCTTATCCTAGCAAAATAATGTGCTTCTTATGGACAGAGAATTCTTCTTCTTACACTTTTTATGCTACTCACAGAGCAAAGACATTCAATTAATGTAGCACAAACACATGAAATATAATAGCAAAATATTCCTGTAATTTTCTAAACATTAAATCAATCATTCAGTTTTAAATGAAAGCAAATGTTTTATTATTCATTAAGTATATACCAAGTGTGAAGTAAAATAATCTAGAGAGTCATCCTTCTGAACTGATAGTAAGATCTAAAGGAAGGAAAGAAACATATAAGATGAAAATTCTTTCTGAACTTATTAATGTAAATTGGAGTGTTTCATTCCTGATTGCATTCCTAATGTATGGAGACTAATAAACCTAACCTGATCCTTTTGTTGAGTAGTGTGGGTATTCCTTCACATTTTCTGCAAATATAGTTATAATATAAACAACTTATATGCCATATTTTAAATAAAACTACATGAAAATGTTACAGTTAAGATGTATTATTGAAGCCTTCTGGGATGTAAATCTTCCCTCATGAACATCACTTTTTCATTTATTCAATTGTCTTGATGAACTTACCTGTATAACTCAAAGTTATGTGAATTAAATTAAAATGTTCACAAAGAACTTCAAAAAATTTAATCATTTTAAAACACCAAATTTTCAAGGATGAATTTATAACTATTCTCTTAAAGTATTTATAATCAATTCTCATGAATGATTTCCATGAGTGAGTCACACTAAATCAAATACTTGACAGGTGGCTCGGGCAATAAGACTTGTTATAACTTACTAATATTTGAAAATCTGGCTCTCTGTAAGAGTTGATCAGTAATTTCTATCAATTTCAATGAAGATGATTCATTTGCAACTTTGCACAGCTATGATTCAAAAAAGTAACAAATCTCAGGTAATGTTAACCCAGATTCACCTAGATAATGAATCACAAAGATGACTCATGGCAAGTATTTATCAGAAAGTCAAGGATGGCCACAAGATGATGATTACAGCACAGACCCCATCTTTAAAAAATAAAACACTCAACAGCCAAATTAGTAATGTACTGTCAGTAGTATATAGAAGAAGCTTCATAAAAATGCAAAGAGGAACACAACAGGGAAAATACAGCAGAATTCAGACCTTCTGATCTCTGATCAGAGTGTGATCTCTGATACCAGCGTGCACTTGGAAATAAAAAGGACGGCATTTCAGAACTTCATGACGTGGGATCGCAGACATATACTGGCTTTATCATGGAGTATCATTTGACAGCCAGCTAAGCAGTTATGCATCAAGTAACTGTCAATTCCAATTTTCTGTGTTTTCTTTTCTGGTTTTTCAGGTTAGAGAGTTGGTGATCGAAGCCAAGGATGGTTTGGGCTTGAGTTGTGGATGCTAATGACCAATGGCCTCAGGAATTAGCAGATCAACAAACCAGGAGCTAGAAAGGAATTGGGGCCCGAGATCAAATATATTGGTCAGACAACTGTCAGGTGATGAACTCATGGGAATATGGTCATGGATCTATGATCTGTCAGGTCTCCCATGAGTGACACCAGGAATGAGCGAAAGCTGTCAAGAGACATGTTGGGTACATTCAAGGGTCAGGGTGTCAGCATGCTAGAAGTGACATTAGTCAAGTTCTGGTCAAGCTGCTGTCAGGTAATTTAGAAGCATCTTATGGCCTTTGTAAGACCTAGCAAAGAAAACCCCTAGGTCATTAGGAAACAATTCTGTAAATTCACACAATGGCTAGAATGGATATAAAATTTTGCATGTTAGATACAAAAGAGATACATTTTTATCTTTATAAAAGGCCAACACTCAAGTGAATCCTTTAATAATTTTAAAAAGATGCAATATCATTAGAAATCTTATAAATTTAAAATAAATGAAATTTCTAGGTCATGGAAAATCTAGCTTACAACCTGGGCTCCTTTCATTCAGACATACTTACAAACTCTGGGACACCCTCATCAGCCACTGAACTAAAATCTATAACAGTAAGCCATCACCTCTCACACTGACACTTTGAAAATGTTAAAGGAAAATTTTAAATTCTGGAAAAGTGTTTTAAATATTAGACTTCTAGAAATTGTAACACCGCTGTATAACATCTGTTTTCAATGTTATTTTTATTAATACAAATCAAAAAGACTTTGTGCTCATTAATTCCCTTGGGAATTCCTTATAGTTTTATTATTTACAAACAAGGATGGAACATATGTGACTATACTTAGGTTTTAGTGAGCAGCTGTTTTTACCAAAGAGACTTGGCCTTCTCACATATTCAAGTTCACACACGCACAAAAACTGAACCAAAGGGGAAATACCAGATATTCATTGTACTTCAATTGCTTATGGCATTTTGGGACAGCTAAGTAGCTCCACAAACCACACTCTCCCACCCCCATATTTCTTGTCTAGTATCACTTAAAAATGAAATGGAAATATAATAGGAACAAAAATGAAATCTGATCAATAAAATCTGAAATTATCTTAATTTATAAGTACTTAATTCCATAAGTCAAATGATATACTATCTAAAACATTATAATCTAATTGATTTATCTGAATCAAATTTACTATAATTCATGCTGACCAAATGATTAAAAATAATTTTAAGGAAAGCTCATGACTCATGTTCTTCTTAGTCATGCTATATGGACAGTCCTAAAACAACAATTAGCAATGAAATCATGCCTCTCCTTGAGCCCTGTATTTTTATTTACTTATTCATTAATCTTATAAATATTTTTTGAATAACTAATTTATGTCAGAGGACATAGTAGTGAACAAAATAGACAAAACTGGGGCTTTTATAAAGTTTACATTCCACTGGGAAGGAGACAGCAAATAAACATTATATAATAACATTTTATAATATGCATCTAAGCTAGTGATCAGTGCTCAGAGAAAAGTACATTAGGAAGAGGAGAGTAAGGAATGCTAAGGGAAGAGGTTGTAATTTGAAATAAGGTTATGAGGAAAGGCTTCAGTGAGAGTGCCTTTTTTGAGCCTGAAGGAGATGAGGGAGGCAAGTGTTGCAGATATACTGGAGAAGAGCATTCCAGACAAAAGTAACAAATGCAAAAGCCCATAGATAAGACTTCATAGGTGAATTTTGGGAACAGTAAGCTGATTAGGGTAGAAGGGCAAAAGAATTAAAATCAGCAAGAATGAAAGGAGAGGAGGACAGATTGGTGGTAAAAAGACAAACCTTGAGAGGTACATTTTGACTTTTTTTCTGAGTGCTGTGGGAAATCATTTGTTTTTAACTCTAGGGAGCCTGATTTTATTTAACAGTCTAAAGTTAAATTTAAAATATCATTGCCTGACACTCGTAGATGGATAGATTGGTAGATAGATCAATAGATGTCCCTTAATATCAATATGATATTACATATTATGAAGAACGCACATAACTTATACATTAATATATATATTTTAATAAAGCATATTCATATTAAAAAGACTAATTCCATTTATTTTCTTAAAAAATCTTTAGTAACAATGCTCACACACACAAAAACAATTTCCCTCAAATCTATCCCTCTTAAAAAGAAAAGCAATGAGCGTGAAATAAGTCAAACAGAGAAAGACATGTATCATATGACCTCACTGATATGAGGAATTCTTAATCTCAGGAAACAAACTGAGGGTTCCTGGAGTGGTGGGGGTGGGGAGGATGGGGTGACTGGGTGATAGACACTGGGGAGGGTATGTCCTCTGGTAAGTGCTGTGAATTGTGCAAGACTGTTGAATCTCAGATCTGTACCTCTGAAACAAATAATGCAATATATGTTAAGGAAAAAAAAAAGAAAAGCAATGATTTTCTCACAAAATTTTTATAATAGTTCAATAGCTTACACTAATATATGGCTGTGTAGCAATACTGGAATAATAATACTGTTTATAAAAAAAATCAAAGTTGTTCAATGGTGATTCACAGACCTGTACCTCTGAAACAAATAATACATTATATGTTAAAAAAAAGAAGACAGTAGGAAGGGAAAAATGAAGGGGGGGAAATTGGAGGGGGAGACGAACCATGAGAGACTGTGGACTCTGAGAAACAAACTGAGGGTTCTAGAGGGGAGGGGGGTGGGGGGATGGGTTAGCCTGGTGATGGGTATTAAGGAGGGCACGTACTGACTGAATAGAGCACTGGGTGTTATACACAAACAATGAATCATGGAACACTACATCAAAAACTAATGATGTAATGTATGGTGATTAACATAACATAATAAAAAATATATTAAACTAAAAAAAAACCCAAAGTTGTATTATTTATTTATGTCCCCTTTCCATTAAAAAAACAAATTATTTCAGACTAGAAGATAAGCTACAAAAAGATTTGTCTTGAACTGTATCTTAGAAATACTTGTCATAAAGAGGTCCTTATAATTTTTTAAAAAATAAATTCTATTTAAGAAATAAATATGTCACTAACTTAAAAAAAGTGATAATATGTTATATTTAACTGAACTAATCTTTGTATCTATAGCATTAAAGTCTTTGGTAGTCCTTTGCTATAATCAATATTAATCTGACTGAAAGATCTTTCCAGCCATCTTTATAGTGAGTGCTGAATTCCGCAGGTTATTTTCTGTAAAGATGCTGTAACATATAAATATTTAAGAATGACCTGTGATCACAAGTCTCATTTTCTCACAAAATTAATGTTGATATTGATAATATAGTTTAATTTTAATATATGCTAGAACATGTAAAACAAAACAAAACAGTTTTAGAAATAACTTCATATTAAATATGCCATCTGCTTTTGACTTAGGAAAAATGTATTTTCAAATGCATTTTTAAAAATAATTTTGTCCTTTACTGGATGTGAAACTTAACATTGATGTGTTAAAATGAGTTTGTGTTAAAAAAATAAAAAGTAATTGCATCTTTACAAACTGTCTAGATCTTGTCTAATTAAATTATTCCAGTTTGAAAATCAAGGAAAATTAGAAATACTTAAAAGTATAAAGGCTATGAGACTATGAGTTAATAACCATATTCAAGAAATTATGAGCAATTTGTTTAAGCCATGCAAGCCTATAATTTATAGAAATCTAAAATGCTCCCAGAATCCTCTGTCATTTCCAATCAAAACTCTGAGATACAAATGTTACCAGATCCATGTGGATATGTGGCCATCAGCATCCAAACCATTAAGGCCCAGATTTACATATCTCAATATTGAAATATTCTTACACAGAATGGACCAGCAGATTTACTGTACTTGTTAAGTGGGCATACTAACACTAATACTCACTCTCCTTGAGAATGTCAAATGCTTCTGCCCAACATTGCTACCTGCTGAGACAGCATGGAGGTGGCTTCAGCACGACAAGAACCACATTCACCCTTTTTCTTGTGAAGGGGAGACCTGACAAAGGGAATATATGTCTTTTCCTTCTAGGAAATCCAGTATTTGGCAACAAGCTATAATTATTAATCAGTAAAGAGTTGCAAATGAAATATTAAAGAAGTACAAGTCAAATTTGACTCCTAAAAATTTATTCTTCCATTCCTGTTTTTCTTCTAACAAACTAAAATTTATCTAGTTAAATATTTTATTTTCATGATCTAATTATCCTCAGATGTTACATTTTCCCAGATATAAATGCCAAACCTAAGAGACAATGAAATCAAAAGCCAAATCAATATTTAAAAAATTAAAGTCCAAAGTAACTCGATCATAACTTAATATTTGTACAATTTTATTGCTATTGCTTCTTGTCCTAAAGCATTCCAAATGACTACTAACAAGTAAACACTTAATTCTAGGATTGTGGAACCTCTTGCATATACCATAATGGCTCCCTCTATTATTGGATCCTATAGTTTGCTATACTAATAAAGAATTTTGATAGGGAAACAAAACAAAAACCTCTTCTAAATTTTATCTCGTATGATTTATTAGGTTAATGATTAGGACATTCATCCTTTAACCAGTGATAGTTCCTTGTGAGTTACGCTGATAATAACTAGTGCCAGCAAAATGGCACACAGAAAGGCTAGTACTATCTAAATTTTTCCTCAGTCTCTGGAACTATAAACGTCTCTGAGAAACAAACTGAGGGTTTTAGAGGGGAAGTGGGGTGGGGGGGTGGGTTAGACCAGTGATGGGTATTAAAGAGGGCACATATTGAATGGAGCACTGGGTGTTATACGCAAACAATGAATCGTGGAACACTACATCAAAAACTAATGATGTAACGTATGGTGATTAACATAACATAATAAAAAAATTAAAAAAAAAAGTCTCTGCCACTACCTACCCAATTCTACCCAGTAACTGCAATGACTTAATAACAACTGACCATATAATGTCCTTTCCTAAATTTGAAAAGTAAGTATTCAGTAGTGCTGTGGAGCACAATACTCAAAGTTTTGCCTGATTTAACCTTACACACTATAAAGGTCACTAATTTACCTAAAGAAAGAGAGCATAACAGGTATTAAAAACAGAAAAATAAATTTTACGTTTTCCTAATAGCATGAAAATTTACATACAGGGATCCAAACAGGATATATATACTAGAAAAGAGTAAACTGGAGAAAAACATCCATTCCTTCACAATTAAGTTTTTATTACAGCCAGCATGAGGGCTTCTCAGGTACAAACTGAAAGCCTGGCTTAAGTAACCACATAAAATAAAATAAATTTGATTGTAGATTAACTGATCAAGAAGATAGTCTTTGTTAATAAATTAAAATATTTATACCCTCATTGCTCAGGAAAAGTACATCAAAACCAGCATAACCAAATCATAGTCAGGAAAAATTATTAACATTAAATAAAGCTGTCCATTTCAAACCGAGCTCACAGATCTACATATAGATGTCAGAACCACAAAGGAACTAGTAATGTTTCTCATGTTTGTTTCATGTTGTGTTTTCTGATTATATTTGTAAAGTGTTTCCCTTAATCACATATGTGTTCCTAGCGGCCAGTAAAACCAACCTACAAAAACCAAGAAGTTCGCCAGATATGATATTAAATGAGAGCAGTAGCAGGATACTATTTACATAATTTATATTACATTTATAACCAGCTATATATGAACAGTTCATGATTTTATAGTACTTAAGCCTTTGTGTAGTGACTGATGCCTAATATAAAGTGGACTTTGCCTTTTCCAGTACAAAAATAAGATTCCCAAGATTTTTGAAGGATTAGATATGGGAGGTGAAAAAAAAAATGTCAAGGATAATTTTACTATATTCTAATGTGTGTAAGAGAATAAATGTATCTTCCACCGAATGAGACAGAAAGTATGGGAATATAAACCAGTCTGGGAGCAAGAAATATGAATTTGCCTTTAGAGATAATGAGTTTCAGGTGTCTTTGATGCATCCAAGTACAGGTGTCCAGAGCACATTAGGCATTCATTTCTTAAGCTCCATGGAGAATCCTCAGCTGGAAATTTGTATCTAGTAGTCTTCAGTACATGGATAGAAGTTAAAACCAGAACAGTTAATTACATCATTTCAGTACAGAGGAGAGAATAAGACCAAAGCTGAAGATAGAATTCTGAGATAAATTAACATTTTAGGGACTAGACAAAGGATGAAAAAGAGCTTCTGGTTCTCAAGTTAAACACATGATATGACAAATTTGCAATATCCTATCTAAAAAAGGGTGTGTAACTAAATAGATATTATACATGAAATTATAAGTAATGTCAAGATTCAATCTGAACTGTTCACTGATTAAAATATGATTTGGATTAATAATGGATCACAAATAAGGGTGGTATTTACCCCACCTTGAGAAATATGTGAAGGCATTTTCAGATTTCATAGTAACAGGGAGTACAACTTGTATCAATGAGCAAGCCCAAGGATGCCAGGAATGGACTGGATAGTCCCACACAATGAACAACCTGCCCTCCAAAATTGTTGGTTCTGTGATTAAGAAGATTATTATCAGAAGCCATTCTTATAGAAAGACAAAGCATTGTTCCTCCCCTTCCCTTTCTCTTTGTCTCTAACTAAAAGAGGTTAACTGTTTATACTGAGACTTAAGAAACAGCTGTGTGACAAAAATCTTCCCACCTTTTTTTCTCCAAAGGATAATTTCTGTGTCAACAAGGACCAAGAAGTTTCATGAATGCCACTTTGTAGATCATTGCCTGCAGTGTCCAGCACAGCAGTGCATTACTTGGCATTGCTTAACATCTTTCCTTGCCTCACTTCCTTACTTTCCGACTTTTGCCTCTCTGGTTTTTCATCTTCTTCTTATAGTATAAGCATTTTAATCCTCGTCGTCCTGCTTTCTAGAGGATACGGGCTAAAATAACTGCTCACCATTATCTATCTTTATTAAAGTTGTATCACTATCCTGTGTATATACATCATGCTCTTTTCTCTCATGCACACACATATGTGCATGCGTAGAAATGCATATATACACAAAAATGCAAACTTTTAATTTTTCCATACACATCATCATTTATAATGGGAGGAATGAATTTTATTCTTCATGAAGATAGGTAAACAGTTCATTTTAAAGAGATATAAATCTTTATAGAAAAAAAACAAATAAATGTGTTATGGAAGCTCTGACCTCAAGAGCTTGAGAGGAAGTAGGAAAATACTGTGCCTAATAGAGAGAAGATAAATTGTAGTTAGGGAAGAGGACAGATGGAAAGGGGAATACAGGAAGGAGTTGGTGGAGGATAACAGTGATTTGTAAGATGACAGAGGGTATGCAGTAAATGGCATGACCCTTTATGGATTTCCTTGTGACTTTCAGTCGTTCATGAATAATTCCAAATTCATAGTATGATGGATTTCCTGTTGAACCAGTGAAAGTGCTGAGTTCCATGTTTAAATAAATATAGACTCAAACAGAAATACAATATAGGGGTAAAAAAATGACAAGACAGCCCCCAGATGACATGTGGTGGCAGAGATGTGATTTATCTAAGGAAACTAAAAAGCAATCCTCAGCTGTATCTGAGATTATCTCATTACTATAAAACTTACCTAAATGTATCCCCTTACAATGTCTGTTAAATACCTGAGTGTATGTGCAGAAAAGTAAAAATAAGTAATGCTTAGGCTACATAAACTTAGAAATATTGAATTTTGGAATAGCTATGGAAACTCCTCCGAGATTCATATTTTTATGCCATGCAAGAAATATACCATGAGATACTATATATTTCATTAAAAAACCCTCTGAAATTAGACTACAAGTTTCCACAATTATCCAAAAACTGAGTGTTCCTATGAAACCCTTTGGAAGCTGGTAAGCTGAAATGGAGTAAAGCAAAGAAGCAGTTACAATAATTTATATATAAATTTTTCTTAGTATTCCCAGACCCAAAAAATAACCTCTCTTAGGCTTTTCTAATACCTTAGGACACATCTTGCTAATGGATGCACAAAATAAATGTAAATAAAGCACAGATGCTCACATAGTTCAAAGCTATGATGCCTTAATACTGAAATTCTGAATATAGTTCCTGGGGAAGGAGCTTGGTGGGGCCACTCCTGCTCAGGGTGCATGATGCCTCTATAAAGGCTCACTGCAAAACAAATGCTGATGCTATTTTTACTTTTTGTCCTTTTTCATAAAAGCAAATCTTCTTCAGATTTCTTTCAGTTAGTGAAAACAGGTACTAATGTATGTCTTTTGTAACAACAAAATGGCATAATACAAACTTTTGAGAAAAAAAATGAATCTTAAAAGCAGTGAGAAAAAAACAACATGCTTTGTACAAGGGAACCTGCATAACACAATCAACTAATTTTTCAGTAGAAAATTTTGCAGCCAAAATAGAGTGTCATGATATATTCACTCAAAGTGTTGAAAAGGGAAAAACTTCTATCCAAAAATACTCTACCTGGCAAGGCTATCAATTAGAACTAAAGGAGAGAAAAAGAGTTTTCCAAACAAGCAAAAAAAAAAAAGTTAAAGAAGTCCATCATCACTAAACTAGCATTACAAGAAATGTTAAAAGGACTTCTTTCATCTGAAAAAAAGGGCACAAACCAACAACAAGAACATATATGAAAGTAAAAATCTCATTGGTAAAGTTGAATATATGGTAACAAACTATAGAAATGATCCCTGAAAGTACAGTCTTTCAAGTTGAATATATAGTAAAGGTAGTGGACTAACCATTTATAAAGCTAATATGAAGGTTAAAAGGCAAAAGTTGTAAAATTAACCATAACTACAAAAATTAGTTAAGAGATAAACAAAATAAAAAGGTGGAAAATATGACATCAAAAAAAATAAAGCATGGCAGAGAGGTAAAAATGTAGAGGTTTTAGAATGTGTTCAAATTTAAGCTGATATCAACTTAAAATAGGCTAGTGTGGGTGGGGGGGTGTATATACATACATACTGTTATGTGTGAATTTCATGGTAACAACAAAGCAAAAACCTATTGTAGGTACATAAAAGATAATGAGAAAGGAATCTAAACATAACACTACAGAAAGTCATCAAATCACACAGGAAGAGAGCAAAAGAAAAAGAGAAGAACTGCAAAAACAGCCAGAAAACAATTAATGAATGGCAATAAATACATACATACCCATCAATAATCACATTAAATGTAAATAGACTAAATTTGCAATCAAAAGACATGGAGTGGCTGAATAAATGAAAAGAAAAACAAGTAATAAACTCACTAAGGACACACCATAGAGTGAGGTAAAGGAATGGAAAAAGATATTCCATTCAAATGGAAATGAAAAGAAAGCTGGTATAGCTATACTTACATCACAGAAAACAGACTTTATAATAAGGACTATAGTAAAAGAAAAAGGGCATTACATAATAATAAAGCTATCAGTCTAACAAGAGAAGATAACATTCATAAATATTTATGTACCCAACATAGGAACTCTAAAATATGTAAAGCAAATATTAACAGACCTAAAGGGAGAAATTGACAGCAGTGCAAAAATAGTAATGGACTTTAATACCCCAATTACATCAATAAATCACCCAGACAGAAAATCAGTAAGGAAACACCAGCCTTAAACATCACATTAGGCCAAACAGACTTATATACAGAATACTTTATCCAAAACCAACAGAATATACATTCTTCTCAAGTGCACATGGGACATTCCCCAGGATAGATCACATAGTAGGCCACAAAACAAGTCTCAATAAATTTAAGAAGATTGAGGTCATATCAAGCTTTCTGACATTATGGTATGAAACTACAAATCAATTAAAAAAAGAAAACTGGAAAAATCACAAATAAGTGGCAGATAAAACACCAGGCTGCTGAAGAACCAATGGGTCCACCAGGTTACTGAATACCCAATAGGTCAATAAGGAAATCAAAGAGGTAAGCTGAAAATACATTAAGACAAATCATAATGGAAATAAAATAATCCAAAATCTATCAGATGCAGTGAAAAAGTTCTAAGAGGGAAATTCACAACAATACAGGCCTACCTCAAGAAACAAGAAAAAAATCAAGTTAACAATCTAACATTACAATTAAAGGAACTAGAAAAAGAAGAACTAATGAAACCCCAAATGAGTAGGAGGAAGAAAAAAATAAAGACAGAATGGAAACAAAGGAAATAGAGACAAAAAATAGAAAAGATCAACGAAACTAAATGATGGTTCTTTGAAAGGATAAAGAAAATTGATGAATGTGGGTGAACAGAGTGAAGGGAATCAATCATACGGTGATAATGGTTAACTAAACGTATTGTGATAAACACTCCTTAGTATATATAAATACCAAATTATTACGTTGTACACTTGAAACAATATATTGAAATAATATAATGTCATATATAAAATTTTACCTCGGTAAAAAAGGAAGAAAATAATAATTATTATATTAGCTTAATCTAATTTGAGCCCAATCTCTGTAACTTCTAACTCACTAAAATTGTGCTACATAACAAAAAGGGGAGGCATGAGGGAGTTTCTGTGAAGGAGGAAATTTTCTCAAAATGAATGTCACTTACTTTGTGGAAAAAAACTTGGTGGTAATGAAATTTTCCATAGATAATGAAGGAAAGCTGCCCAGAGCAATTCAGTAGCCAGACATCTGGCATTGTGTCTACATGAAACTATTTCTAACATGTTTGTTTTGGGCCAAAATCAGATATCATTTGGATTATATGAAGGTCTTCCTACTGGGTACTCCCAATTTCTTTCTCTCATTACTACAGGTAAGAAGTTAGAAATTAATGGGGTAACCAGTAAGAGGATGTAACAAGTGAGATTCGATTTGTTCACCTGGAAGTGTTCACGAAACAAAATGGGCTCTCAGTTGGAGGTCAGAGCTCACCTAGGCTGTTCATCCTTTGACAATGGGATTATTTTAAAGGAAAATCTTAAAACAGAGAGAGGCAGCTAAAATTCCTCAAATGACTTACACCATTAACATACATTTTTGTATACTTAATGTGGTTCAGGTCTATGCTAAAAACACACTATTCCACCTGATGCTCAGAATAGCCTGTGATTTTGCCTAGTTTCCATCCTCTTGGAAAGAAGTGACTTCTCAAAGCCATGCAGAAAGTCAGTGACACACCAGCACTCCAGCTTCATCGTGACTCGTGGTGAAACCCACATTATTAACCCAAGGCGGAGCTGTTAGAGACTTTTGACTAGCAACAGAAAAAGGTTGTGACTGTAACATTTCACCACTAGGAACTTTATTTATCAACGTCTCTCCAGAGGAATAGTGAGTTACAAAATATTTACTGTATACTTTGGAGTAATGTAGCATATACAGAGGAATTATTTAAATGAAGATATGTAACATATAAAATGTTTATACATTTTACTTATTATCATCTATGGGAAATTAAATACAACAGATATGGTTGATGGGATCTTTCTTCATGTTTATTCAATCTATAAGAACAAAAAAATGAATATTTGGTGAAATAATAATTTTAGAATATGTCACTGGAAATAAAAAGGAAGATTTTGTGGTGCAGCATTTTTATGCCGTGAGTGGAGTGTGTTTGTGCATGTGTGTAAACTATAGTAGTTTTGAGTATGAATTTCATTAGCTTTCCTTGGTGCTGTAAATGCTGTGCATGCACTGTATTTGGGCACTTTTTTTGTCAAACAAAATACAGATGCACATCACAGCAAGTGAACTCTTCTTTCTATGTGGTGAGTATGAAGCTTTTTTATGATAGTGGTAATGATCCAGAACCGATTATGACATTGATATATCAAGCATTTCTTGGCAGTCAGCACTCTGTATCAAACTGAATAATTTTTTAGTCTTCATAAGATCTTATTTGATTGGGGAGACTATAAAAGACATACAGTACAACTGATTGTTTTCACTGTCAATTTCTTTAGTTAAACTACAAACTCTCTGCATGACTGGAGAAGGTAAAAGGGCCAGAGAACACTGTTTTCAGTTGGTTCATCATGTCTACTAAAATGAATATTATTACCATACTACTTTTTAAAAAAAATCATAGTACAAATATAAAGGAGGCTTGACTGCATGAACTTCATTTAAAATATTACCTTGATGAGTCATGCTTGGTCAAATTCACTGGAAATTATTCAAGAGCCAAGGACTCTGAATATGACAGAGTAGATTTGGTTGTTCTTACATCAAATGATGCTGCCTCTGGTATTGGCTCACACTGTAATTTGTACATGCAATGTTTTTGTTTGTTTAAGCTGTAGTTTTCAAAAAGTGTACATGTATAATAAATTTCACTGCTAGGGCAGATCTCTAAAACCTCAGCACATCTCCAAGCACCAAGTAAAAAAAAAACCTTGTTAATAACAACTCAAATTTCAAATGTCAGTACGTTGTAAACAAGTGTGCCACGAATAAGTAATACTCATGAGTGAATCTACCAGACTCATGGCTACTTTGGATTCCTCATCTCTCTGAATCAACTGGCAAAAAAGGAAGTTATGGCGATAGCTGGAATGACTGTTTCTGACTACCAAGGGGAAACTGGATTACTACTCCACAGTGGAGGTGAGGAGTCTGTCTGTAGTAGGGAACCTCCCTTGGGGGGGTGTACTTCAGTATTGCCACGTACTATGAATAAGGTCAATAGAAAACTATTAACAATTCAATCCAAGCAAGACTAATCATGGCCCACACCCTTCAGAATGAAGGTTTGGGTCACCCAACCAGGTAAAGATGCGTAAGTAGCTGAGGTGCAGGCTAAAGGCAAAGAGAATACAGAATGGGTCGTGAAAGAAGGTAGTTATAAATACCAGGTATGACCACATAACCAATTACAGAAATGAGAACATAATTATCATATTTCCCATTACTTTGCTATATCTATGTGTGTGTGTATCTTTGTTTTATTTCCTTTCTTATTCCTTTATCATGTAATATAAGATTATTGATTTTATATCATAGTATTTCAATATTGTTAATTTTACACTATAGCTTTTAAATTACAGGGTATCAAGAAGAAGTGTAAACATGGCTTCAGAATTTCACCTCCTCTTCTGGAGAAGCTGTTAGCACACTTTTGGTTTATACAGGACAGTTTGAATCATGTTAGGCAGAATAGTTGTATCACCTATTATATCACGTTAAACAGTGTAACATGTGAGGCAGAATGATGACCTTGTTATTGTCTTTACTTGGAAATTAAATATGATTTAGGGAGATGTATATGGTTGTCAAATTGACAAAGGGTGGACTTGTGATTTGATGTGTCAACTTGACTGGTCAAAGGCTGCCCAGATTAAACTTCATTTCTATGTGTCTGAAAGGGTGTCTGTGGATGAGATTAGCCTTTGAATTCATGAATTCTTAATAAAGTAGATTTTCCTCAGTGAGGGTAAGCATCATCCAATCCCTTGAGGGCCTGAATGGGAAAAAAGATAGAGACAGGAAGAATTCAACTATTTTCATTTCCTGCCTGCCTGCTAGAGTTATCTCATCTCATCTCTTCCAGCACCAGGACTTGGATTAAATCATTGGATATCTTGATTCTTAGGCTTTCAGGCTCAGACTGAATTACACTGCCAACCTTCCTGGATCTTCAGTTTGTAAATGGCAGATTGTAGGATTTATCTTCCTCTGTAATAATAATATACAAGGATATATATTATGAAGAATTGGCTCACTGGTTTACATACATATCTATGTAAATTTTGGTTTTGTTTCTTTGAAGGACCCTAATACAGCACATAAAAAAAGAAAAGTTGTTAAGAATGAAAATAAGGATGTGGTAAGTATCAAATTATTATTATATTCAATCAATGTAAAAAGAATTTAGAGAAGGAAGAAACATGGTTGGTTTTAACATTAAGATGGCTTCATAAAAAGATGGATTTGAAGTTGATGTTTAAAAAAGGGAAATCAAGAAGTTAATATTATTACAGTAAAAAAAAAAAAATAGAAGAAGCCCAAGTGCAGGAAAATGCCTAATGTGTGTGGACAGAGTAGTATCATGCCTATGAGCACTGGACTCAAACTGCCAATGTTGTAGAAAACCTTGAATTTTAGAAACAGGAGTACAGATTCAAAAAGAATTTGTTCTGTTTTATTCTGATAAAGGAAAATAAGCTAATCCTAGTCTGTTTTTGAAAAAATAAAAGATGCTCAGTTGAATGTACATCAGCAAGAAGGAAAGATAATACTTGGTGAGGAAGCTTTGAAAGAGTCACTAATACTATTGCTTGTTGGGAATCCTTTGGGGCAGGGAAGCTTTAAGCCCTCTGCTATTTGTGGCTGATTGAGAAAAAAAGACTTAAAAATACCCTCTCAGAACCTGCAAAAGGGAATCTGCTTCAAATTCCACAAATTGATATAAATCAATATCATATCCTGGGGATTCTGATGATAAAGAATAATGGAATGCTGAGTGTATGGTGTATGTGTTGGGGAGGATGGAGAGGAGAGTGAACTGGAAAAGTAAGCAAAGGCTACAAATGAAGGGTTTTGTATGGGTTATCAAGGAACAGGCCTTATCCTTAAGACAATGCAAAGCCTTTAAAGTGTTTAAAATGGAGCACCTATCTGCTCTCAGACCACTGCTGGGTCTACAGTCTGACTGGTATGTGTGGTTATTTTTCCCTTTCCCTGGGCAGGAGTCACTGGAGTAGTGGTGGCCCTCATCAGGGCTACCTGCACAGTAGGTAAATTAAAATTTCAGGTTTTAAATTCCGCTATTTGTAGGAACTCATGAAATTTAGCCCCTCTGGTTTTCAAAGCTCCATGGTATGATAGTCTGTTTCTCTTCCCTCTTGGAGCCTGCTCATCCCTTCTTCCCATGGGCAGTCCTGCAAGTCCATTTAGCTTCCTAGCTTCCTACTGCTTTTCTGCCTGTCCTACCCTCTTTGATGTGGCCTCTTCTCTACATTTAGTTGTGGAGTTTGTTCTGCCAGTCTTTGGGTCATTTTCTGGGTTATTTACACTGACGTGAGTGTTATCTAGCTGTATGTGTAAAATGAGGGGATCTTAGGGTCCTTGTACTCCACCATCTTCCCAGACCTGCTGTTTTAAACCATTTTTAAGAGATTAGGCTCCAGTCACCCACAGCTATATCTGACTTGAGAACCCATCCATTATAGGCTGTTTCCCCATCTCTTTCCCTTCCTCACCCCTAAATAGATGTTTCCTATACCTCTCAAATAAAATACTTGCTCTTGCATTCCTGTTCTAGGGTTTATTTCTGGAGGATCTATTTTTTCTTTCTTTCTTTTTTTTTTTTTTCCCCTGAGTGCTATTAGAATATGTGCCTTTGATTTTAAGAATACAAATGGATATGGTAAATTCATTTAACATGTCAGCAACATAGCCTGAGGGGTTTGGATAGAAAAAAATGGATGACTGGATATACTGTGTAATTTGCCTTTGAGCTGCATGTGAGGTTTGTATGTATGAAGTCACTTACTGCCAATCAACTTAGTGAATGTCTTGACTGACTAGGTTGGTCCATCCAGATGTAGTATTAGCCCAGCTGAATTCTTTCTGATATTACTTCTCATCAAGCTATAGATAAATCTGTGTTTTTCTATTCTCCATAGCTGCCATGACGATCTTGCAGCCTTTCTCTCATTATGCGGCATTGTTAATGACCACAGCAGTATCAGGGTATGCTCTCAACATATCTCACATCACATCTATCACCTGCCTTTGTTGCCTCTACATTAGTGATGATAATGAAGTTTCTTTGGGATCCTTTGTGGACATATGTCTTTCTTCTAAAAGAATGCTATGATTAAGGCTAGAGAGCCATCATGCAATCTTTTCCTGTGTGTGTTATGCATAGTATAAATTCTTCACAATTTCTGAAACATGAGCACTGACCTTACTTAGTAAGGCTTTAATTTTCTTTCATTTATTCTAATTTTGTAAAAATGTCCATGGAAATCTTCAATGGGGGAAGGAAAGTTATATAATTTGGATTCTGAAAAGCAAAAATGAATTAAGGCCAGAAAAAATAAAAGGATATATAAAAAGCAAAAATTCGAAAAATCATACCACACATGACAAACATGTTGAGTGAACCAAATTAACTGTATTTCAACATAAAGGGTTGAGGGTAAAAATCATGAAAATCCCTTAATGGAATGTCTGGTAATTTGGGCTTTGCCTATTAGAGATGAGAAGTCTTAGAAATTTTGGAGTAGAACACATACATGAAAAGACCAGTGTCTCCACAAAACAGACTAGCAGATTAGGCTATTTGGAAATTTGAATTCATATGGAGAATAAATGTGGAGATTTAAAAAATACCTTATTTAAGAAAAAAAAAATGCTTCCCCCAATCAAATTAGTGACAAAAGAAATGACTATCAATGGAACTGTTGAAAAAATAAATAAAACCCACACCTGAGGATGTACAATTTAGGTGAATGGAATGTCCTCTTTAATAGATTTTAAGCCAGAATGACTGGGAATATGGTGGAAGTAGGCTGCAAGGTCATTTGGTGTATGTCAAACAGAAAGATACTGGGATTTCTATCACCCTATGGGTAGTAAATCAGAAAGAAATAAATTGGGCTATACTACTCTGTGCCAACTGATGGTTGGAAAGGTATCTGAAACTCATTAAGATAAACGCAAATACCTTTCTTCATATTCAGCAGTCATTTCAAAATGTTAGTTAGGACTTGTGGTGTTTAAGAACACAAACTTGACGTAAGGGTCTAATCCTCTAGTTGCAGCTTACTAGGTGATCATGTAAAAATTACTTAACTTTGTGAGCCTCACTTTCCTTACCTTTTAATGGGAATGTCAGAACCTAGCAAATACAAAAACGCACTTCAAGCACTTAGGAAAGTGCATCATTACACCCAGCCAGATCTCAATTCATGATGAAATATTAATGAAGTTGACAGTGATGATGATGATGGTGATAGTGTTAATGATGACAACATTAATTTTTATTTCCTCTTTAGTTGGATAAAATGTTCTATGCTAAACAGGTAAACAGCAGAATAGTACTCTTTGAGTCAGAGACAGCACTTTTACTGACCCCTTCGGATACTTTCCTTATAAAATTATCTAAGCAAATAATTAAATAGAATGAAAAAGACTTTCAATATCAGTTTGACAGCTATATTTCTTATTCTCAAGTGATAAAGGGATTTTTCCAACTAACAGAATCATATAACATATAAAATCATATAATATAATCATGTTCCATTAGAGCAATGTTATAAGTACTACACATGCCACAAACTTCTTTAGCAGTGTTGATTACAATTCTTGTATATATATATATATATATATAGACTCCATTATGATTAAATTTCTAAAAACCACTGTACTGTATTTAGAATAGCCTTACATGTATTTAAAATATATTTCCATAAAGAACTTATCAATATTGGTATCAGCCATTCCTACATCTTTCCTTGAATGATATCATTGACTTTGCTGTCACCTTAGAATTTGCATCAAAGATTTTCATAGTAGCAATAGTTTTCAGTTCTTTTTAATTAGCAAGTTTATGAGGATGTAATGGTCCATTATTCTCTACTGATTTGTTTGTAATTCATTCTGACTTTAAAAAGCAGAACTTTTAAAGTTTATGAACATTATAGATAGGAACTCCAAACAGAATATTAATGAGAACTGATAATTAACAAACCAAATAGTTTTCCTTATGCTTAAAAATAAACACATTTGGTTAGTGTTATTGTCTTCAAAACACATACCAGAATAATGTACTTCATCTCAACTTGCAGAACAGAGTTTTATTTCAGAAAATCATTTCCCTTATCAGGCACTCTTTCCTAAAATTTCTCTCCATTGCTTCAGGAACTGAAATAATAACTACTTAGAATTTGTGCATATTTGTGGAAAAGGCATTTTTATTTTAATGCAGTCATCAATGCCTCATTTTATTGTGCTTTGCTTTACTGTGCTTTGTAGATACTGAAAGTTTGTGACAATCCCGTATCGATCAAGTCTATTGGTACCATTTCTCCAACAGAATTTGTTCACGTCATATCTGTGTGTCACATTTTGTTAATTCTCCCAATATTTCAAGCTTTCATTTTTTTTACAGTTGCTATGGTGATCCTTAATCAGTGATCTTTGATGTTACTATTATAATTGTTTTGGGGTGCCACAAACCATGCCCATATAAAAGGGCAAACTCAGTTGATAAATATCGTGTGTGTTCTGACTGTTCCATCAATCCGTCATTTTCCCATTTCTCTCCCTCTGCCCAGGCCTCCCTTTTCCCCCAGATACAACAATATTGAAATTAGGCCAGTGAACACATGAATAAGAAAATGAAACAGTCTTATTGTTGATATGGAGAAAGTTTTAGTGATCTTGGATAGAAGATCAAACAAGCCACAACATTTTCTTAAGCCAGAGCCTCATCCAGAGCAAGGTCCTAACCCTCTTCAATTCTGTGAAAGCTGAGAGAGGTGAGGAAGCTGCAGGAAAAAAGTTTGAAGCCAGCAGAAGCTGCATGAAGTTTAAGAAAAGAAGCCACCTTCAGGGGCGCCTGGGTGGCTCAGTCGGTTAAGTGTCTGCCTTCGGCACAAGGCATGATCCCAGGTCCTGGGATCGAGTCCCACATCGGGCTCCCTGCTCAGTGGGGAGCCTTCTTCTCCCTCTCCCTCTGCCGCTCCCCCTGCTTGTGTGTGCTTTCTCTCTCTCAAATGAATAAATCTTAAAAAAAAAAAAAAAAAGAAAGAAAGAAAGAAAAGAAGCCAACTTCAGAATATAAAAGTGCAAAGTAAAGCAGTAAGTGCTGATATAGAAGCTGCAGCAAGTTATCCAGAAGATCTAGCTAAGATAATCATGAAGGTGGCTACACTAAACAACAGATTTTTCAATGTAGAAAAAAAAAAAACCAAAACAGCCTTTTATTGGAAGAAGATGCCATCTAGGACTATCATAGCTAGAAAAGAGAAGTGGATGCCTGGCTTCAAAACTTCAAAGACAGGTTACCTCTCTTGTTAGGGGTTAATATAGCTGTTGACTTTAAGTTGAAGACAGTGTTCTTTGACCATTCTGAAAATCCTAAGGTCCTTAAGAATTATGCTAAATCTGTTCTGCTTCTGCTCTATAAATGGAACAGCAAAGGCTAGATGATAGCACCTCTGTTTACAACACAGTTTACTAAATATTTTAAGCCCACTGTTGTGACTTGCTACTCAGGCAGAAAATAAAAGATTGCTTTCAAAATATCACTGCTCACTGACAATGTACCTGGTCACACAAGAGCTCTAATGAAGATATAAAATGAGACTAATGTTCTTTTCACGCCTGCTAACACAACATCCATTCTGCGGCCGATGGATCAAGGAGTAACTTTGACTTTCAAGCTTTATTATTGAAGAAATACATTTTGTAAGGCTCTAGCTGCCACACATAGTGATTCCTCTGACGAAACCACACAAAGTAAATTGAAAACTTTCTGGAAAGGATTTATCATTCTTGATGTCATTATAAACATTTGTAATTTAATTTGGGAAGATGTCAAAATCTCAACATTAACAGAAGTGTGAAAGAAGTTGACTCAAACTCTCATGGATGGCTTTGAGGGGTTCAAGAACTTTCGTGTAACTACAGATGTGCTGGAAATAGTAAGAGAGAGAATTAGAAGTGGAGTCTGAAGATGTGACCGAATCGCTGCAAACTCATGATAAAATTTAACAGGTGAAGAGTTGCTTCTTATGGATGAGCAAAGAAAGTTGTTTCCTGAGATAGAACTTACTCCTGGTGAAGATGCTGTGGAGAATGTTGAAATGAAAACAAAGAATTTAGAATGTTACATAAACTTGGTTGATAAAAAAAGCGGCAGGGTTTGAGAGGATTCACTCCAATTTTGAAAGAAGTTCTACTGTGAATGAAATGCTATTAAACAGTTTCGCATGCTACAGAGAAATCATTTGTGAAAGGAAGAGTCCATTGATGAAACTTCATTTGTGTCTCATTTTTTAAAAATTGTCACAGCCACTCCAACCTTCAGCAACCACCACCCTGATCAGTCAGCAGCCATCAACATGGAGACAAGATCCTCTACCAGCAAAAAGATTAGAACTTGCTGAAAGCTCAGATGATGCTTAGCATTTTTTAGCAACAAGGTATTTTTAAATTAAGGTACGTACATTTTTTAGACACAGTATTACTGCACACTTAACAGACAACCATACAATGTGAACATAACTTTACATGTGCTGGGAAACCAAAAAGTTCATTAACTCCTCTGACTGTGATACTCATTTTATTGTGATGTTTTGAACTGAAACCCACAATATCTCCAAGGTATGCCTCTATAACTGTAAATATCCTATGATATTTGTAAATATTTTCCAAAATGAGGTCAAGTGATTTCTTTTCTAGTGCATTATCTTTGATGAATATTTCACTTTAAAGCACCATCTCATTTTATTCCTAATAACATACATTTATTACATATGCTGTATTCTTAAATGGTAATGAATAAATCCAAATCAAATAAGAAGTTTACCATCACCATCTGTCTGGGAAGATCAGCAATGTAATGTATTGAATAACTGCTATTATCATGCACCTCAGTTCTCTAAATGCATCACATAATTTATTTAGTATATTACTTGAATTGATTTGGAGGTAGCCTAATACATTTTCATTTATTTTCTAACTGTTGCTTCTGCTTTTTTGAGCCATATACTATTTTAAAAGAGTAACTTGAGGTGATTTCATTGAATAATATTACATACAAAGAATATACACCAAAGCATGGTTATTACCTCAAAGTCATACTGAATGCAATAATGGAAATTTCAGTATAAAGAAAAGCATCTTCTAGTAATTGTATCTAATTTTAAAGTACCTTTTCAACAGCTTTTACCTATAAATTCTGTATAGCTACTTCTCATTAAAATACCCAAGTGATGGAATTTTGAATCAAAGCAACAAAATAATTAAGCTATACTTCAGGTTAATCTTTTTTTTTCTGAGAAATTCTTAATAAGACTTACATTTATACCTACTCAGACTGTCCACAATAATGACTGTGATCTTTCTTAAGGATGTGGAAACAAAAAAGCATTAAGGCTGGCTTCTAGTTTATATTCTCTAAATATAAAACTGTCTCCAAATTAACTTTCTACTTACAAAACTACTCTAGGGATGTCAAAAACCATTACTAATGTTAGGAATGCTGCTCTAAATTAGCCTGAAAAGAACAAGTGGAAAATAAACATACAAAATTACTGACCAAGAGAATCATAACAAAATATATCATTTAAAAATTCATAGAAGTATTTTTTAAATTTCAGTACTTTTGTACCAATTTCTTGTTAATATAAAGTGTTTTACTGCCAACAGAGAAAGTGGAAAAGGAAAGAAATATAACCAAAACTGTGTATATGCCTACTCTAATTTGGCCATCAGAGTACTGTTATTCAAACTAGCATTAAATTAATTAAAAATAATTATCAATTACCTACTATGTGCAAACCCAAGATCAAGTTTGAAGTGGAAAAAAACATAATGACACATTTTGACAGGGGGTACCTAACATATAATTCAGGAAGATAAACACATTGAAAATTTTTATCCCACTGGAATGTCAAGCCAAATAAAAATTAGCACCATTGTTTAAATGAACCTAGAATTGATCAATCAGAGATATAGTGAAATGTTGAAAAAAAAAAATAGGGACAAAATGATAAAAAACAGTAGGCAGGAGATTGAGATGTTATGGAATAGCTTAGAAAATATTTTTTTAAATATTTTATTTATTTATTTGACAGAAAGACAGAGAGAACAAGCAGGGGGAGATGCAGAGGGAGAGGGAGAAGCAGGTTCCCTGCTGAGTAGGGAGCCCAATGTGGGACTCTATCCCAGGACCCTGGGATCATGCCTTGTGCCGAAGGCAGACGCTTAACCGACTGAGCCACCCAGGAGCCCAGAAAATATTTCGATGTACAAAAATAATAGGTTCTGAGGTAACGATATTGAAGCAGGTTAAATATAGCAAAAATCATACTTCTTACTCCACTTGACACCTTTTCAGATTTGCCTCCAATTACTTCATTCAAATTTATCCTCAATTTCTGGTAGATATATGAAAGCCATTTTATTTCTATCAATGATTAAGAATATGAACTAAACAAAACAACACAAAAGAATATGAACTAAACACATTGTTATAAAAGTATACATGTAGAGAGATATATGTTATGTATCTATCAAAGTTTGGGGCATACTGGAATAGTATAAGCATAATTCCCACTATTGAGAAATTTATTTTTTTAATTAATTTATTTGCTTCATTCAAATAAACTCTTACATTTATTAAATGTACATATAAGTTCCTTAAGTGTTCCCCTCACTTTTAACATGGTAAACTTATTAAAAATTAATTACAGAATAAATTATTCATGATCATACAGTTTCTAAAAATGAGCCCAACAAATGCCAAAGAGGAGGTATCAAAAGCATCTAAGCAAAGAATATTACCAAATCCCATGATTCTAGAATCTATGTTTTCCAAATCTGCCTTCAATAAAAGTGACAAGTAGAGCTACTGTCCATCCTGCTTTAGAAAATAAATCCCTCAGAGTAATTTTTTAGGATAGTTTTGGTTGTTGGTATCATGGTAAAATTGAGCTTAGATTTTAGCACTAGTAGATCATTTTATCCATAAGGGAATAACAATTTAAAGCCCATATATCATGCCTTGAAAAATACTGACTCGTTTCTCTTTAGATTACTATGATGTGAAACAGTTCAATGAACTCTTTATTTCCCATAGGATCCTGTTCTCTACAGATGCAAACTGTCTCTTTATTATAGGGCTTTGTGGAAAGGAAGGGAAAATTCATTTAGCAGATAGTTTTAACCTTTTAAAAAATTAAGCATTAAAGTTCAAGGTGACTATGTACAGAAAATTGTCCTATGATTCCTATCTTCCTAGACTGAAAAATATTATTTTGCATTTATATTAGATGCTACTGCTTGTTCCAAAATACTGAAATCTAATGGAATGTAAACTAATACTATTTGTTTCTAGCAAGGAGATTTAAGTCTAGGTAGAGAAAAATGGCACATCTCCAGATAAATGTAGGGGTCATTTCCTGCTTTTCTGTATCATCCCTGCTTTTTCATTTTGGCACTAGATGATTTTTTTTTAAATTTATTTATTTGAGACAGAGAGAATGAAATACAGAGAGCATGAGAGGGAGGAGGGTCAGAGGGAGAAGCAGACTCCCTGCCGAGCAGGGAGCCCAATGCGGGACTCGATCCCGGGACTCCAGGATCATGACCTGAGCCGAAGGCAGTCGCTTAACCAACTGAGCCACCCAGGCGCCCTGGCACTAGATGATTTAACGGCTGGATTTAATATGGAACATTCCCTAGTATTTTCAGAAAAATAATTGTCATACAAGGTAAATCATTAAGGTGACCTACTCTGTATAAAAAGTTACAACAGACCTTCTCAACTCATATAAGCCTACACCTCTCCCTTTAGCTCTCCAAATAAAGTTAGAAACTAAGAAGTGTTTCAGGGCTTGATTCTTTGGGGTCATGAGTTAAGAAAAAAAGAACTGTGCAATAAATATAAATATAACCCCAATGGGGCAGGAAATAAGTGACTTATATCATCACAATAATAACAAATGTTGTATCATGCCTGGCTTAAGCATTTAAATCAACTAATTCAATCTTAATTACCCTGAGACAATATTGTAGTTGCCCACTTATCCAAGACTACTCATATTATGATTTGTACTAATAGTTAAATAGCTAATTTTAAAATTGGATCAGTAAAAATCTTACAAAAGCAATATACTTGTATCTTAAGATTTTGAACCTTAAGAGAAGTTACTATTATTTTCCTCAATATATAAATGAACTCACCAGAGGATATCTAATAAAGTCTAGTTGGAAATTATTTTTAACTGTTTTTATGGGTATTTTTTTCCCCAAAAACAAGAACCCTTTTGTGGCATTAGTAAGAAATGTCTGGCCTTTGTCTCCTGTTCCTGATATAGTGCTCCTAAAACTTTTGTAATTTTCTGAGTAACAGAGATGATGGGAGCATCTATTGTTCTAATGTGGTGGCTCTTGGCTGGACCTTAGAGAACTTCAGGATGGGGGCTGGTCACCAGAAAGACCAACCCTGATTGAAATCCTAGAAATTTTAGCCCCACCCTACTCCCAATCTTAGGAGGGGAGAGGGGTTAGAGATTGAGTTAACAACTGATCATGCCTATGTGGTGAATCTCCATAAAACCCCCTAAACAACAGGATTCTGAGGGCTTCTGGGTTGATGAATGCATTAACATGCCAGATGCCTGGCAAACCCCAACTTTACAGAGATGGAAGCTCCTATGTGTAGGATCTGTGCACCTATTCATCTGGCTATTCATTTGTATCCTTTATAATATCTTTTATAATAAACAGTAAACATAATTAAAAATATGTCCTTGAGTTCTATGAGCCCCCCCTTTTTTTAAAGTAGGCTCCACACCCAGCATGGAGCCCAACTCGGGGTCTGAACTCACCACCCTGTGATCAAGAGTCAGTCACTTAACTGACTAAGCCACCAGTCTCATGCCCCTCTATGAGCCCTTCTAACAAGGGCTTACTGAGCTTGAGGAGGGGATAAACCCTTATAAACCCTGAGTTTATAGCAGTTCAGCCAGAAGTACGAGAGGCCCAGAAAGGGGGGTGGATGTTGTGGAATGGAGCCCTTTACTGTGGATTCTGTGCTGACTCTGTATTAGAATCAGAACTTAATTTAATTGTTGAACACTCAGCTAGTGTCTGGAGAATGAAAGAATTAGCTGGTGGTGGTAGAAAATACCATAGACACAAAAAGAGAGATTAAAAGGTGAGTGACGAACAAGACTACGCTAGACTTAGTGGTGTTCTGGTAACTACGGTTTGGAACTGCTAATAGATAAAAAAGTTATTACAAAGAGGATCCTTTGTCAGAAATGGGTTGGGGGTGATACTTTGAACCATAGTTAGATGATCTCACTAACATAATCCAGTTGTGGCAAGCCTCCAGGCAAAGGAATGTGATACGATCAGAGCAATGTTGAGGAACCAGAACTGAGGTGGCCTTAATCCCCTAAACCCAGACTTCTAACAACCGATGTCCAAGAGATGGGGAAAATTTGTCCTCACCTCCAAGTAAGAGACTCCTCAGAAGTGCCTGGATTTTGGTAATAGCCTGCCACCAAAAACATTTCTAGGTTGTCAAAGCATGTCCCAAGTTTGCTGTGACAATTCAGACACAACCTAGTGGTGCTAGATAGGAAACAGGTTTTTGGAAAATTATTCAATGAAGTCCACTGATTTCCAGAAGTTTGTCTTGCTTTAGTTATGGGAAATGTTTACTTCAGTTGTGAGACATAGTGATTGTACATTTGTGAATCAGGATAGGTAAGTTTTGTCTAAATAACAACACTAATCACCACAAACACAAAGAAAATAATGTCCATGGCTGCAAACAAAGAAACAAAAGTTTGTGCCTTGCTCAGGGTACTTATTGCTACAGGCTGTTTGGGCATCCTGTTCCAGCTTGCCATCCTCACTGAGACCGTGGGAGAGGGAAAAGGTTACTCTGGTAATTTTTCTCATCAGCAATTAAATGCACCAACCGGAAAGGGAATCATGTTACTTTCACCAACAGCTACTTGGCCAGAATTAGTCAAAAGTACTAATCAACCAGAAAGAAACAAAATAAAATTTTACCATGTGTCTAGGAGGGAGGATAACAGAATTTCTGCCAAATAATGCAAATGACATTGAGATGCTATTTCCTATCTTCTGCTTTTGTCTGTTCTAATCATTCTTTGAGCAATCATACCCCACCAAAAAAAAAAAAAAAAAAATCTAAGTACAAATCCCTCCTGACCTTGTTAAAATATAGTAATTTTTCAGTATCTTCAAGATAAAACATGGTACTGAATGCTCTTCATAAGCTGGACCTCTATCTCCAACCTAATATCTGGTTAGCTCATAAAACACTACACTCCCGCTCTACTAGATTAGTTACAATTCTTGTAATACTCAATGCAACTTCATATATAATTCTCACCTAGAATTCCATCTTTCCTCTCATCATCTGCTTGTCAAGGGTCTATTAATCCTGTAAGATCCACAGTAGGCAACAACCTCATTTGAGACATTTCCTGAATTACTGAGTCTGCAACACTCTGCATAACTCCATCAAGCCGCTCAATACTTTGTGCTGTAATTATTGTCCATGAACCTATCTTCCTTACCAGACTGTAAACTATATGGGATTTGTTATTTGTTTGTATATCCAACACAAAGCCCAGTACCTCACATAGAAAGCATTCCACAGATGCTTACTGCATTGATGAAGGAATAATTAATAATGTAGCACTTTAACTCTTTTGACATCTGCTTCTTTCTTTATAAGCTACTTAAAGGTAAAGCACTATGCTTTACTTTTCTTTTTATGTTCAGTATCTGAATTAAGTTTATACCATTAGATTCTCAAAAACTGCTTTCAAATGGGTGAATAAATAATTACTGAAAATAAATTTTCTTAGTTACTAAAATTATTTTAAAATTAGTATAAAATAATTATTTAAATGTAACCAATATACAGTGGGTAGACCTCTTAGGCCAGCTCTGGCCAGAGACCTTACTGAAAAAGAAAAAGCAGATCCACTAACAAGAATAGCCTTAAAAATGAAAATCCTGATGTGAGAATGATCTTAACAACTGACTGGCTGCTAAGCACTGTCACCAACTTGATTAGTCTTTCCTAAATATGCCTCACTTTCTGTCTATCATCTTAAAAAATGATGGTGGGCAGAGGAATAATCCATTTAAAGTACTGAATGCCATAGGCAAGGCTGGATTTTGTTAGGGCTTGGGGTACCTGGGAAAGGTTGGAAATCTCTCTATATATGAAATAGATTCCCAATGAGGAGATATGGAGCCAAGGAACACATATATCCTGTTTAATTGTTTGTTTCCCAGAACTTTACAGACCCTCATGCAATTTCAACTGGCCCATAAATACTGCTCAGACATCACTTATTTATCTATTCACTCCAGATCATGAGAATGCATACATGGATATAGAAATAGGTCTTATAATAAAACATCTGGGCCCCATAAGACTTCAGATCACAGATAATACTCTCAGATTTTAATGTGATATGAACATATTATTACAAATAAATCTGTGGCATATTTGGGTCACTGCAGTGGATTTTAGGATTTTAATAAATAGGCAAATCCCAAAAGATTAAGCATGCATGAAAATGGGAAGATGAATGATGATAGTGAGAATTCTGTATTATATTTGAATTTCACAAGACACTGTAATTCTTGACATTTCATGTTTTCCAGCATTTGTACCAAATAATCTGTTTTAGACTTTTGTGCTCTCTATTTAAAAATCCAATTTCTTTACAGTATATTTTCTATTGTTGTTACCACTGAAAAATGATACAGACTTCTTGCTTTCTTGTTTAAGGAAATAACAACTGTTTGAGACTGGAGACATTTGTTCCAAATTTCAGCTAGCAAGATCTAAAGCCTTCAAAAACTGTTTGTAATGGAAATTCCTATGAAACTTTTACATGACACAAGGACACTGAAGGTTTAAATACTATTTTATAAAAGCCTCTTTTTTCTTCATTGATAACTAGGCTTTAAAAGCAAAAATTGTTTGAAAAGTAAGGATTTATTTTCCTTTGAGTTTGCAGACAATCAAGATTCATCGACAGAGATTCTGGCTCAAACACTAAACCCACTTCAAATGCAAGTTATGACAAAGAATCCTCCAACTAACACACAGGGCTTTCAAGTAGTTCTGGCGATTGGAAAGGGGTATGGTCTAATGACACTTTCACTGTTGTTTTCCTCTTTCATAAAGAACTCACATATTTCCAGAATATTCCTAAGCTACCTAACCTGAGAGCTAACCTAATTTTAGGCTAAATGTTGTCCTGTACTAATATGGAGCTTTGATAACAGGTGACAACCCAAGCAGGTATTGAACTACAAGGTGAAATAGAGAATACCTGCAAGTCCAGTGTAAAGTAGATACTTAATGAGGTGCTATAATTGAATGAAACATCAATAAAATGCATTTGTAATTGATTATTCATGAAAAACGCACTAAAGTAAATTTCAAACTAAAATCCTAGCGATAATATAAATTTACTCATAACCAAAAGTAAATTTCTGAGTCAAAGAATTAGATTAACTGTGGGAAAATTAATGCATTTTATGATTTAACATGTATATATGTATTATTTAAGATGCTGAGAAATGGTAGAAAGAAAGGAGAAAATGTAACAAAGAAGGAATTCTGTAAGAAAATATAAACTGGTGGGGCGCCTGGGTGGCTAAATCGGTTAAGGGTCTGCCTTCAGCTCAGGTCATGATCTCAGGGTCCTGGGATCAAGCACCTTGTCAGGCACCCTGCTCAGCAGGGAGTCTGCTTCTCTGTTTCTCCCTCTGGTCCTCTCCCCTGCTCAAGCTCTAGCTTTCAAATAAATAAATAAAAAATCTTAACAACAACAAAAATAGATATACATATAAACTGGAGTTCAGAGCCCAAATATAAATGACAGAACTCTGATTTTAGACATAAAAATGATTAAATATACATAAAATACTTCCCGGTGATGGGTATTAAGGAGGAGGGCACGTATTGCATGGAGCATTGGGTGTTAGACGCAAACAATGAATCATGGAACTCTACATCAAAAATTGATGATGTAATGTATGGTGATTAACATAATAAAAAAATGCAAAAAATAAAAAATATACTGTGGTACATCTTAAAAAAAAAAAGTACCTCTGAAAGCGAGACGTTGCTAATATGCTCCCTCAGTGTTGCACACAGCTATTCATTCATTCATGTTTACATTCATTTGCTCATTTGTTTATTTATTTTTAACTAAACCATTCTTCATTCAGAAAACACAAATTAAAATATTTTTTAATGCAGGAATTATTCTCTGGTAAATTCTTAGATGATTTTAATGAAGTTCTCAACTTTTTATGTCAGGGAAGTAAAATCTATTATACTATAGCACTAATTTAAAAAAACAAACTGATATGCTTATCTTTCTAAACAAAAAATGTCTCCCCTGAGTTCTGAACAGCTTAGTCACAATGCAAATGAAACCTTAGGAATGCAAATGTATTCAGATAGGTAATACTGGGTGTACATCTTTCCAAAGCTACATTTACTTCCATGGCATCATAGACCATAACTTTATTTTACCAGTTCCAGACAACTGAATTAGGCATGGGGACAAACTTAATAAAATTATATCTCATAATAACAATGGAATAGATTTCTTTTCACAACATGCTTTTTACTCAATAGCAAAAAATGTCAGAAAAATTATAATGAAATTAATTTTTTACTAGATGTAATCAATAACTCATCTTTTACATTCATTTCTCTATACACAATAAAATTCTAAAATCCATTACATTTTAAAATATTCATTAAAATATCATTAAATGTATTGATGTGTCATCAAAATTTTATGCACATTTCTTCAGTTTTTTTCTTTATCATTGTGTGTGCATGTATTCTCCTAGTACCTGTCAAAATCACTTGTGAAGAATTGGTTTTCCATAACTTTGCTGAAGACAGCATTTTACCTTTAATTCCTCAAACATTATTCACAAAATTTCTGAATCTTATGATTTAACTTTGGGAAATATGAGGACATAATTTTTCTTGAATAAGTTCTTATGCCATAAGCAATGCTTTTAACAACCTTTTCTAAATAAAACATAGGTAAAAGTAAATAATTTATAATTTAGATATATATTTGAAGTATTATCAGTTTTTATTATAATAATCCACAAAAATTTAGATTACAAAAGGGCACAAAGAAACTAGTACATAATGGATATATTAATTATTTGGTTATGGTTTGGTATTTATACATATACTGCAGTATATTAAATTTTGCACTTTAGTTTTTTAAAGATTAATTTATTTTATTTTTAGAGAGAGAGAGAGCCCACGCAAGAGTTGGGGGAGGGACAGAAGTAAGGGGAATCTTAAGCAGGCTCTCAAGCTCAGTGTGGAGCCAGACACAGGGCTCTATCCCCAGGACCCTGAGGATCATGACCTGAACCAAAATCAAGAGCTGGAAGCTTAACCGACTGAGCCACCCAGGAGCTCCATATTTTGCACTTTAAGTATGTACAGTTTGTCAATTATACGTCAATAAAGTTGTAAAAAAGTTAATGACCAGTACACTTAAAATGTGTGACTATTACTTCATTTAAATTATGACCCAATAAAGTTAAAAAGGTTGAGAAAAATCAGAGCTCTAGCTTTCGTTCTTACTTATTTTCAGCCCTTATCCTTTCAGATTTATGTCACAGTAATAATATATATTCAAATATGTGCTTTCAAATTTGAAGAGTGATACTCATGTGCAGATATTATATATAATTATAGATTCACATTTAATTATAGAACATGCAAGTTCTCTAAGGTTACAGAAAAACTGTAACAATGTCAGGGACACCATGGTCTTTGTGGCATATCATGACCAAAGCCAACCCAAAAATTACTGTTGTCATTACAGGATTGCAATCATCTACATTTTCACTTTTTAAACAAAATTTTATACTTCAAATAGCAATTAAATTTCTATAAAGACTTTTCTTCAAAATGAGTTGTTTACAGTCAAAGTGTACCTTTATTTGGTAAAAACAGCTACTTTCTTATTTTTTCTTTAAAATTTTTTTCTTCTCTTTTAAATATATGTATATATATTCTCATATATTCTTCTTTAAAAAATATCTACATATATACATATAAATACAAATACACATCATACAACATACACTACATAATACATACATACATACATACAGGGAGGAAATTGTTTCAGTCTAGAAGTATGATCTTAAATGTAGGTAAAATAAGTGTTTATGTTCCTTCTCCACTTTGAATTTTTCTAATTTTGGAAACAATACTGTGTATAAATTCCATGGAATTTCAATACTCAAAACAAAATTAAGGATATGTATATTTTTTTTCAACAAATTTTTTTGAACATGTGCATAATGCAGTGGTAACTTCTTAATAAATAGCTACTGCTTTAACAGTAATATATTAGCTGTTAGAAAAGAAAACAATAGTGACATAAGAAAAAAATAGAGATTATTCATTTTGAATCGGTGCTTAGGCATATGGTGATAGCCTATGGACCCTGTGTCTTTAGCAATGGAATGCCTTCAATGTCTAAAGGCTGAAATATTAGGGAGCTGAGCTGAATCATGCTAAGAATTGTTTGCCTCCTTACGGTAGTGAAATTATTGCATTGGTCTTCATTACAAAGACTAAGGCGTGGCTTGACTAGTCAATAACCTAGATTAGAAAATACAGTGAACACTGCAGGAGCACTGCTTCACCAAGGAAACTGACGGTCATGGAAGAACTGCATTTAATCTTATGCACAATTTAGCACAGCAGGTCAACCACTGAGTACTCTGGGGTAGGGCCTTCATGTTTCACAACCTATTTAGAGTCTGAGAAATTAGGCATGTATTGGTATATATTGCTGTTTTGGTCAGGGATAATAAACGCCACCATTAAATATAGGGGATTAGTGCTTTTATGTAATCTCTGTCTCATTCAGAGAAAAGAGATAAGGAAGTCAAAGTAGGTAGTTAAAATTATGAGTGTTTTATCATGTAAATTATGTTATACCCTAGAAAAGGAATGTTGTTAAAGGTGCTGATGTGTTCATTTTAAAATATTTTAGTCATCTAGATTCTTATTCGTTGCTATGCTGGTTTTCATAATCTTAAAACTGGCACCAAATAAGTTAAATAAAATTCATATATGAAAACTGTATTCATTTAGTTGAGGTGAAATTCAGATAAGAAACATAAGATCAGGGGCTTTTTCATAAGAGTAGTATATGTAATTTTACTATTAAATTGTGTTTAGAAATATATACTGGATATCAACATTGGAAAATGAAGGGAAAAAACCTCTCTGAATAAAATTTTACTATCATGTTTCAAAAAAAATAGTGTTGGGAAGAAAATTTTAACATAGTTATAACATAATAATAATAACAACAACAACAATTTCATGTTCCTGTTGTCTTTTACATCTATAGTCATCTTGATAACTGATGTAAAAAATACACTGCTGAAATAAATACTTCACTCATTGAACCTTGCAGGATATTACCTTAAGTTTTACAAACGAATGTTTGAACTCCGTGTTTCTTCACTATGACCCTCAAAACCTCTCAGAAGTATATTATTGACATTAAACTTCTCTGAATCTCTCAAATTTGAAAGTGTAATAGTGATGTTTGCATAATTCCTTACTAAGCACTTCAGCCTAACATTAAATTTATCTTGTATTCTACAGACTCTCTCCTAGGTGATATCATCCCCTCATTTGGCTTAAAAAACATGTATATACTGGTGACTGAAAGACATATAATATCAGCCCCAACTGACTTTTTTCCATGAACTCCAGGCTAAAATAACCAACCAACAACATAAGATCCCCACCAAAATGCATTTTTAAATATTAGCTTTGTACAATGTTAAAGATTCACAAAAATATGTTAAAAATAGCTAGAAAATTTAAAATAAGTATTTTTATCTGTTACAAACATAGAAATATATCAAATAATTAAAAAAACAAGTTGCAAAACAAAACATACTCAGTGATTCCATTATTGCAAAGAGAATAACACACACTCACATATAGAAATATGAAATACAATTTAAAGGCCTCCCAAATGCATAACAAATGGGTAAGGATGCTTACCTATGGGATGCAGAATGACATTAGGGATTTCAGCATCTCAGCTTTTAAAATTTTTTTCCAAAACTTATGAAGTACCCATGCAGTTAATATTTTTTTAGAGGGAAACAGTACAGATTATCAGATATCTTGACACTCAAGTGCCAAGCCTATAGCTAATAATGTATGCTGGTAATAATGTGCAGATTTTGATTAGTCACTTGCTCCTTTTCCTGGACACAGCACTGGATTACACTTCAATTGTATGTGGTCAATTAGCTAAGCAATAAAAAAGTTCAGTGATTTTTTTCAAGGAGATAATAAACTCAGAATTAAATTTAAAAATTCATACTGCCAAAGAAAGGACAGGAAGATGGTGGCAGAAGAGGAAGACCCTAGGCTCGCCTCATCCCACCAATACAACTAGATAACTATCAAACCATCCAAAATACCCAAGAAACTGACCTGAAGACTGGCAGAACAAATTCTACAACTGAAACTACAAGTTAGAGAAGAGAGCACATCAAAGAAAGTAGGAAGGTCAGAGACACAGTTTGGGAGAAACTGATCCTGGCACTGCAGTGGGGAGGGAGTCACAGAGAAGGGCAAGAGTCAGACTAGCACACAGGGGAGTGCATGGGGAAAATAAACCCCATAGCAATTGGCTTGGAAGTGAAAGGGGGTCCAAATTTTGTGACTTCTTGCAACCAGCAGGGCTTAAAGCCTGGAGTTTTAAAGTTGGTAGGCTTACTGCACTGCTCTTAGAGAGAAGGCAGGCAAACAACCCAGGGACACAACCTTCGAAACAGCAATCTGAAAAGTACCTGGGGCACACAGTGGGGAGGTTATTTGCTGATCTTAGAGCACATCCCAGAGAGACAGCATTCACAGAGAGACCCCTCAGGGAACAAAGGAACTGGCAGGTGCCATTTCCCTCCCCCCGCCTTTCAGCATAACACTGGGCCACCTGCGGGAACCAACAATGCACCCACACTCACTACCTAACCTGCTTAAACCAAGCCCTGCAGGTAGGAAGTCTAGTGGAACAAACCCTCCCAGGCATGTTTGCCTCAGCCCCAGCATGGCAGGCCCTCCCCCAGAAGACCAGCCCCCAGACTTGCCAACACTGCATCTCCCAATCTAGGTGTATTGTACAGCCTCAGTTCTGGCAGCAGTGGCAACAGGTCTCATTTCACAAACAGACCAGAACACATGTAGCTAAAACATGCCACATTCAGGACCACACACTGCTCACAACAGGCAAAGAGCATCTGCAAAGGACTGGCCTGAAGGATAAAGGGCCAGGACAGAACAGCAGAGCACACACAGCACACATTAGAGACATTCCCAGAAGTGCCAGGGTCTGGGAAACACGGGATACCCCACAGGAAGGCACTACAGGACCTCTTTTTCATAAAGCCATTACCCTCAAGAACAGGAGATGTAGCTGACTTTCCTAACACACAGAAACAGGCACAGAGAATTAGACAGAATGAGAAGACAGACAAATTTATCGCAAATGAAAGGACAGGACAAGGCCTAGACCAGAGATCTAAGCAGAACAGATATAAGTAACATGCCTGATAGAGAATTTAAAGTAACGATCATAAGGATGCTCATTGGACTTGAGAAAAGAGTGGAAGACATGAATGAGACCCTTAACACAGAGATAAGAATAACATAGCAGAGATAAAGGGTATAATAATCAAAATGAGAAACATGCTTGATGGAATGAACAGAGGATGAAAGAGGTAGAGGAACAAATTGGTCACCCAGAAGACAGAGTAATGGAAACCAGTCAAGTTGAACAAAAGAGAAAAAAAAAATCATGCTAAGTGAGAATAGATTAAGAGAATTCAATGACTCCATTAAACATAATAACATTTGTATTGCAGGAGTCCCAGAAGAAGAATAGAGAGAAAAGAGGACAAGAATTTGTTTCAAGAAATAATAGCTGGAAAAATTCCCTAATCTGGGGAAGGAAACAGACATCCAGATCCAGGACACACAGAGAATTTGCATCAAAATCAACAAGAGCAGACCCACAGCAAATCATATTTTAATTAAACTGGCAAAATATAGTGATAAAGAAAACATTTTTAAAGCAACAAAAGAAGACAGTAACTTAACAAGGAAAAAAACCCGTAAGGCTGGCAGAAGATTTTTCAGCAGAAACTATCCAAGCCAGAAGAAAGTGTCATGATATATTCAAAGTGCTAAATGGGAAAAATCTGCAGCCAAGAATACTCTACCCATCAAGACTATTATTCAGATAAAGAATTTCCCAAGTTAACAAAAACTAAAGGAGTTCATGACCACTAAACCAGCCCTGCAAGAAATATTAAAGGGGACTCTTTGAGTGGAGAGACCAAAAGCGACACTATAAAGGTAGGAAACACACCATCAATAAAAATGAACATTTCTGTAAAAAATCAGTCGAGGAACTCACAAAATAAAAGGCTGTAAAATAGGACACCATATACATAAAACATGAGGAGGAAAGGAGTAAAGAATGGGTTCAAACTTAAACAACTAATAGAAATTGCTATATGCAGAAGAGGTTATACAAACCTAATGGTAACCATATATCAAAAACCACTAATAAATATGCAAAGAATAAAAAGAAAGAAATCCAGATATATCACTAAGGAAAATCAGCAAACCATGAAAGAGACAAAACAAGAATGGATCAGAAAAAATCTTCAGAAACAAACACAAAACAAATAAAGTGACAATAAATGCATATCTATCAATGATTACTTTGAATGCAAATGGGTTAAACACTTCAATCAAAGGGCATAGGGTGACAGAATGGATAAAAAAAACGAAACCCATCTATATGCTGCCTACATGAGACTCATTTTAGACTAAAAGATACCTGCAGATTGGAAGTGAGGGAATAGAGAAATTCTATCATGCAAATGGATGTCAAAAGAAAGCTGGAGTAGAAAATCTTATATCTGAAAAAATAGATTTTAAAATAAAGACTGTAGTAAGACACAAAGAAGGACACTATATAATAATAAAGAGGACAATCCAACAAGAAGGTATGCCAATTGTAAATATTTAGGCACCCAATATGGAAGCACCCAAATACACAAATCAGCTAATAACATAAAGAAGATAATCGATAATAATACAATAATTGTAGGGGACTTTAACACCCCACTTACATCAATGGATAGGTCATCTAAACAGAAAATCCATGGGTGCCTGGGTGGCTCAGTCAGTTAAGTGTCTGATTCCTTATTTCAGCTCAGGTCATGATCTCAGGGTCGTGGGATTGAGCTCCACATCAGGCTCCATGCTCAGTGGGGAGTCTGCGTCTCTCTCTCTCCCTCTGCCCCTCCCCTAGCTCATGCATGCTCTCTTTTTCTCTCTCTCTAAATAAGTAAATAAAATCTTTAAAAAGAAAAAAAAAGAAAATCCACCAGGAAACAATGGCTTTGAACGACACACTGGACCAGAAAGATTTAACAGATATATTCAAAACATTCCATCCTAAATCTGCAGGATACACATTCTTTTCAAGTGTACATGGAATATTCTCCAGAATAGATCACAAAAGAAGCTTCAACAAATTCAAGAAGATGGAAGTTATACCATGCAGCTTTTCTGACCACTACTACTCTATGAAACTAGAAATCAACCAAGGAAAAAACCTAAGAAGAGCACAAATACATGGAGGTTAAACAACATGCTACTAAACAATGAATGGGTCAACCAGGAAATCAAAGAAGACATAAAAAGTACATGGAAACAAATGAAAATGAAAACACAACAGTCAAAAACCTTTGGGATGCAGCAAAAGCAATTCCAAGACAGAAGTTTATAGCAATGCAGACCTACCTCACAAAGCAGGAAAAATCTCAAATAAACAAACTAACCTTACACCTGACAGGGCTAGAAAAAGAACAAACAAAACCTAAAACCAGTAGAAGGGAGGAATTAGTAAAGATTAGAGCAGAAAAAAAAATGATATAAAAACTAAAAAAAAGTTGAAGAGATCAATGAAACTGGGAGCTGACTCTTGGAAAAAAAAAAAATCAATAATGTTTATAAATCTCTATCCAGCCAGACTTAAGAAGACAAAAAAGAGAAATGACTCAAATAAATAAAATCACAAATGAGAGAGGAGAAATAACCAACACCACAGAAATATAAACAATTATATGAGAATATTATGAAAAAATAGATGCCAACAAATTAGACAACCTAGAAGAAATGGATAAAATTCTTGAAGCGTATAAACTACCAAAACTGAAAGGGGAAGAAATAGAAATATGAACAGTCTGATAGAAGTAAAGAAATTGAATCAGTGATTAAAACACTCTCAACAAACCAAAGTCCAGGACCAGATAGCTTCACAGGCAAATTCTACCACACATTTATAGAAGAGTTAATTCCTACTCTCAAACTATTCCAAAAAATAGTAAAGGAAGGAAAACTTCCAATTCATTCTATGAAGCCAGCATTTACCCTGATACCAAAACCAGATAAAGACTCCACTAAAAAAGAGAACTACAGTCCAATATCAATGGTGAACATAGATGCAAAAATCCTCAACAAAATACTAACAACGAATCCAACAAGACATTAAAAAAATCATTCACCAGGATTAAGTAGGATTTATTCCTGGGTTTTGAGAATGGTTCAATATTTGCAAATCAATCAATGTGATACATCATGTCAACAAGAGAAATGATAAGAACCATATGATCATTTCAATAGACGAATTTGACAGAGCACAACATCTATTCATTTACATATAAAATGAAATATTATTTAGCCATAAAAAAGAATGAAGTCTTGCCATTTGCGACAACATTGAGGGAGCTAGAGATTACAATGCTAAGTGAAATAAGTCAGTCAGAAAAAGACAAATACCATATGATTTCACTCATATGTGGAATTTAAGAAACAAATCAAATGAGCAAAGGGAAAGAAAGGGGAGGGAGGGAGAAAGGGAGAGACAAATCAAGAAACAGACTCTTAACTATTGAGAACTGATGGTTACCAGAGGGGTGGGGGTCCGGGGATGGGTTAAATAGGTGATGGGGATTAAGGAGTGCACTTACAGTGATGAGCACCAGGTAATGTATGGAATTATTTAATCACTATACTGTACACCTGAAACTAATATAAATAACACTGTATGCTAACTAACTGGAATTAAAAAAAAATCACACTGGCAGAAATGTGGAGGGTGAATAAATGCTTAGGAAAATCCATATTTAGGAAAATAACGTTATAAGTAAAATTTTGGACTTGTTGATTTTAATTGCCATTTCAACAAACAAGTGAATATTGGAAGGCAATTCAATAGTGGCATGTGAGCCTTGGAGATAAGATCTGAGCAGGAAATACACATTTGAGATTTATGTATGTATGATAACTGAGCACACGTTTATGGACTTGGTGAATTACGGAGAGAATATTGATCGAAAAATCAAAGACCTAAAGCCATGCATGTGGATTTCCTCCCTTTCAAGTTTGGAAGGAAATGATTATTGAGCAGAAGATACTGAGAACAAACAAGAGATGTAGGTGGTAACTTGAAGAGTTTATGTCAGGAAAAAAGAAAAATGGAGCTCTGGCAATGAAGCTCAGGAAAGGATAAGCAACTTTCTCAAGCTGACAGAGTTAATGAAGTGAGAGTCAGTGAAGCTGGGACTGAAAGCCAGAAGAGCTGTCTTTAGGGACCTTACTTTGGAAAATGTGCTCACCTTTGTGAGTTATTTTCCTATCCACCACTTCCCTGAACTGCCCAAACAGTTTCATTGCCAGTGAAATGATCAGTAATGAACTGTGTGGTCTGGTCCTGACGGTTTCTCTGGGCAAATTATAAAATGCTTCCAATGTTCCTTTGTCATTAAAGACTAAAAATCTGAAGAGATGAGTTGGTATTTATACAAACTGAAATGGTGGTTCTTTCTTGATGAAACTTGCTGGAGAATAAAACTTGGAAATGAAAACATAGAGATACTGCTTTTTATTAAATCAACAAGTAGACAGTGCATCTTGTATGACTACCAGGTGTCAGATCATCCATTAATTTTACAGATCACAGAATTCACTTTTGTCCATAATTTGATGGATATTTTCCTCATGAACATAATGACCTTCATAATACTGGTAGTAATATTTTTGGGTAATTCTTAATTCCCAGGTATTATGTAAGTACTTCACATTCATTATATCACTTTGCCTTTGGGCCTATGATGTTCATAGAATTTTGTGAGCATTAAATAGGATAATACATGTATAGACCTTAGGTCACATATTGAATACCAACGTAACCACATAAAATAAGTATAACCATTAATCCCACTGTAAAAAGAGTTAATTGAAACTTAAATACATTAAGTAGCATGCTCAAAATAAAATGAACTGGGACAAAAGCCTGTGGCTATTTGGCACCTAGTGACATACACATATACTGTCTGATAGACTGCTTTTCATACCGATATTTTTCCACAGCCTCCTTTGAGATGTCTATGCACTTTTTTTTTCAGGAGTTTGAGCATATTCTGAAAGAAGAAAGCCACTTTTTAAAATGTAGATTTCAGGGGCACCTGGATGGCTCAGGCAGTTAAGGGTCTGCCTTCCGCTCAGGTCATGATCCCAGGACCCTGGGATTGAGCCCCTGCATCTGACTTCCTGCTCAGTGGAGAGTCAGCTGCTCCTTCTGCCTCTCTCCCGGCTTGTGCTTGCTGTCTCTCTCTCTCATGAATAAAAAAAAAATCTAAAATGTAGACATTTTACTATTGATTGTAATATTGATGTATATGTGTGTATTAAAGAATTACGTACAGTTCATTGAGTATCCAATATATTCCATGATTTGTGCTAGTAAGCATTTGCATAAATTGTTTCTTCAAAGTGGAGGCTGAGTCAAAAGATCTGACTGTTTCACTCCTGTCTTTAATAGTATCATATTTGACTAGCTCTGACTATTTAGGTTCCTTGAGTGTAAGCAAAGAAAAAGGAACCTTGTTAACTCATGCAAAAAGTGAATTACTGGGAAGAATAATGTCATTATACATTTGCCGAAACCCACAGAATGTACATCATCAAATGTGAACCCTCCTGTATACAGTGAACCTCATATGGTAATGATATGTCAATGTAAGTTCATCAACTATAACAAATGCACCACTCTAGAGAGGGACATGGATAGTGGGGGAAGTTGTCAGGTGGGGGAATGGGAAAATTACAAGAACTCTGTGTGCTTTCCACTTGGTTTTGCTGTGAACTTAAAACTACTCCAAAAAAAAGTCTATTTTCAAAAATCTCCAAAATTATTACCTACTATATTAATAATGTATTAACTTTGTGAGCATTTACTTTTATCTACTGAAAGGTTTCTCATCCCTTATTTCTTCTACCACACTTTAAGAGTAATCACAAATTAGAACATGTAAAAGTGCTTTCAAAATTATTATGTAAAAGTATTGTTTTATTTTGAGGTAAATTACAGAGAGTGAGTGAACGTGGAAAATAATCCCAAAGTAAGTATACACAGGGTAGTAATGGATAGAGTTAAAAACAGAAGAGTATTGTGACATTAAGTATGTCATTTATACCTTTATATTACACCTTTTTTATTTTTCATATCTCATTTGTCATTTCTCATTCTCAGAATTCCTGTTGGTGATGGGAATTATCTGGGTCTTCTGGCACTACAAGGTATTATCTTTCAGAAAAATTCATTTTTATGCAACTCATTAAATAATACCTGAATTCTACATTAGATAAATTAGAAGGAGATGTATTCTCCTATATCAAAGATTCCCATGGAATATTTATTTGAGGTGGGAACCACAGAAGGGACATGTGTGCCTCACCAGTCCAGGAGGGCACAGCCCTTTGCCAAAGGTCCTTGCCAGTATGCCTGTGAATTCAGTGATGCTTTTTTAGAACTCACTCCTACCATTCCCTTCTCCCTGCAGGGAGACCTAGAAATATGCTGGCTGCATACAGGCCATTACTTAATGGAAAGAGGTTTTCTTCTGGAATTAATTAGATGTTGGGTCTAGCAAAGAAAATTTATGTACCAGTTAGCAGTTTCTACTTCCTTTTAAAGAGGAAGAAGAAATGAGTAGATTAAGGTGAAAAATGGATCCCTGATACTAAAAATTTAGAGAGAGAACACATAAAGAACAAATTATTTTTTAGAAGAAATTCTTGAATGGAAAATTGTCCTAACAAATGGATATTCGGTCTCCACTTTATCATTGCCCAAGATCAACACATAGGACACAGGCTATTTAAAAACATGGGTTTGTTCGAGGTACAATTGTGTGTTGTCAAGTACTTTTTAATGCAAGATAAAAGGTGTGGGTGTGAGCAGCATGCTAATTTCAATAGGAAAAAATCTTTGTCTTATCAAGGTCAAATGAAATTTAAAATACATTCTAGCAAGTGATAATTTACAAATGACAGCATCAGATGTAATACATGTGATAAGAGTTGATAGCGAGAGATTGTTGGTGATGTTCTTTGATTAAATAGCTGGGGCTCAATTTCTTTTAGAAAAAATGCAGAACAATACGGTTCTCATCAGCCACGGAGCATGATATTCTGGGACATTTTGTGTGATTTATGCAATTTATACTAGGCCGAGCTCTTACAGCATCAAGCCCCTAACCACCAGAGTGTAAAACTAAATTATTATTTCAATGGGGATAAGAGAGAACATTTTAAAACATTCACTAATGTTATAGTCCAAATGCTTTTCATGGCTTGCCATCTTCTACTTATTCTAACTTAGAATGCTGCTATTAAATGAACATTTAATTATTATGGCATTGTGACTACTTATAACAGACAACTAGACACTGTGAGCTAATTCATAATGTGCAAAGCACACAGGCCATTTTCTGAAAATAGACATTGTTACGCTTTCACGGTCAAGAGCAGGAATTGCAAGTCACAAATAAGAATATTGCTCTCAACAGTGTAATACAATCTTTAGTTTTCATCATTTTTATTTTGAAAATAGCATAACTGAACTATTATACATTATCATGCTATGGTAAGACAGAAAAAAAAAATAGGAGCAAACATTTTTAAATTGGTGTTGATGGCTAGCTTTACAGAAACAATCCACCATAGGGCTGTTCTCAAGTGCGTAGTTGTTCATCACGGAAAACCCAGTAATGAAGAATAATATATGGTTATACATATTTGGACAACAAATCACTGAGCTGTAGGTGGTGACTCCCCAAGTATTTTTCCACTGGCAATAGAGCAGTTATCTACCCGTCAAATAAACAATGGGTGTATAATAATCACTTCACAGGTGCCAGTAATGAACTCAGTCTTCAACTTCTATACAACAATAATCTGACAAAAGAACCTAGTGATAGTAACCAAAATCCGCATTAGTTTTCTATTGCCACAGTAACAAATTACCATAAATTTTGTTGCTTGAAACCATGCAAATTTATTATTATACATTTCCAGAGGTCAGAAGTCCAAAATAGGCCATAGAGGGCTAATATCAAGGCGTCTGAAGAGAGGTGTTCTTTCCTTCTAGGACAGAATTTGTTCCTTGCCTTTCCCAGATGCTAGAGGCTGTACGCATTCCTTGGGTTGTGGTATCCTTCCAGCAACAGCATCACTCGGATTCCAATAACATTATATATTATGTGATATCCAATTAAAAAAAGAATGACTTCCCATAAGGAAACTCTTATGCAAATATTTTTTCCACTTGCATTTTAATTCTGAATGTTTAGGAGGATGTTGTGTCATTTAAACAAAAGATAATACACCAGAGATATACAAAATCTTCTCAGAGAAACAGTGCAATGTATAATTATGAGAGTATGGCCTACATTAATGAAATATCTTGGCTAGTTTAGGAAAATTATTTCCAATATGGTTAATACCTGTTAGGTGATAGTGACCTATCAATATCATGTGACCTAAAATACATATCTAATACTCTCATAAGTTTTTAAATTAATAATATTGACATTTAAATATAATTGGGCCAATATTTTCAAGTCTCTTGTAACATTCATTCATCTATTGGCTTCAAAAACATTCATTCATCTCTTGGCTTCAGTAAACTGGATATACTGGCAGCAAATAACATAAGTTATTTATGACATTCAGCATAATTACTGCTACACTCAAATGTACTAGATTTAAATCGTATGAAAAATACACAAAAATGTTTATAAACATTCACATATGAACTTTAGCTAAGTAACAGCTTTTCTGTTTATATCCCAGAAACCTTCCTACTCACCTTTCAGTTTTAACTCTGGTGTCATTACCTCCTATATTTCTTCCTATATCCTCTCCCCACTTAAGTAAGGTGAAGCTGCTGCTACTTCCTATATCCACGGATGCACCTTGCTGCATTTCTATTAGATAAATACCTTGTTTTTTTAAGATCCTATACACACAGACACACACATATTTTAGATCAGCATATCATGAGCTCTTGAAAACGAGGAGTTTTACTTGCTCATTTTTGTTTCATCAGTGTATTCTCTGAGGATTGGGACATACCTGGTAGATACTCTGCCATGTTTGCTGAGAGACTGAGAGAACCAATAATAAGTAATGAAAGTAATATTGGTCATTCAATGATATTTTAAATTATCCCATATGGTACTCTGGTGGTTTAAATGTTGGCCACCAACAAGATATGTCTACGTCCAAATCCCTGGCACCTGTGAACCCTCAAACCTTTATTTGAAAATGAGTATTTGTAGATATAATTAAGGATCTTGAGATGAGATCATCCTGGATACTTAATAGGCCTTAAATATAATGCAAATATTCCTATAAGAGACAGCAGAGGAATGAAACATCCAGAGAAAAAGGTGATGTGAATAGGAGGCAGAGATTGGAATGATGTGGCTACAAGCCAAGGAAACCAAGAAATGCTGATAGCCACCTAAATCTGGAAAAGTAAAGGAAGGATTCTCCACTGAGAGGTTCCATGGTAAGTGCTGCCTGCTGACACGTTGATTTTGGAATTCTGGCCTCGAGAACTATGGGAAAATAAATTTCTGTTGATTTAGGCCACTAAGTTTGTGATAACATGTTATGGCAACTCTAAGAGATTATGCACAAACTATGAGAAAATGTAAAAGAAATAGAAACCAACTTCCCTACCTTCAATAGTCCTATTTATTTAAGAGCAGCTATTCACTTCTTCCCAAACACAGACACACACACAAGCCCTTCGGAAGAAACCCACCTTATCAAAAGTTGAAAATGAGTATACATAGTTTATGTTAAATAAGTAGAGTCAATTTCAAAATGTTTACCTGTATTTATACTGAATTATTGAACTTATAATGTACATAAGACTGTCACAGTAACAAGTACAAGTTAATTCATATATTTTATCATCATATCTATTTATGTAAATTGGTTGTAGTTGTATCAGTGTTTCACAAATCATTTAAAGTATACAGAAAATATTTTTTAAACATCTAGCTAAGTTTGACTGATCAAGAATGAATACTTAAGTGTGGAACTGGATCATTTCCATGCCTTCTGGCTGATGGCAGAATTTTGAGCACACATTATTAAAGAGAGGTAGGTGCCACATTGGGTCCAGCTTCCCAAAACAGAAGTCAGAAACTCATTAACCAAATGGTAATCATTTGCACCAAGTGTTAAGGCACAGAGACAGCTAGGAATATGGATATCTGGCAATGGCAGCAGTCGGGGGAAAATTTGGAGACTACAAACTGCACTATCTATGTCAGATAGTTTAGGCAGAGGGGACCTTCCAGGAGATTTCAGTGTGCATTTTCAGCATTGTTCTTTTTTTTTTTTTCTTTTTCCTTTATTATATAATTAGGACATTATATTGATTTCTTGGCAAATTTGCATGGTTAGTTAATATCATCTATGAATTTCACTTCAGGACGGTAAGGGGAGTGTTAAATATACTAGTTACAAAAAGGAGGTGATGGATCTGATAGGGTTGAGAACAGCTCCCTCCTCCTTTCAAATTGGGCCCAAAGAAATTATGTGTAGGTATGGCCATGAGGAACCAAAGTGGATCTTGAGTGCATTTTCCAGGTTAAATCATTTGTTATCACTCTTCTGAAAGATGGCAATGTTTAAGTAGAGAATTCTGTGTCCTACTCAGTTTACTTACAAAGCCATTCGGGGTGATATTAGTTAATACAAGTACCAGCAACAGTGGTGAAGAACTGCCTCCCAGAAACAACAAATGCAATCTATTCTGTGTTTGAAGGGGGATTAAAGAGAAAAATGTTCTGTCTCTAAGCATTACTGAAGAGAGAGGAGTGGAAGCCAGGAGCATGCTTTCTTAGCTCCTTTGTCTGTATGATCTGAGTCACAATTCCATGGTTAGATAATAAAGAGGAGGATGCTAAGCAAATGCTACCAATCTCTTCTCTCTTAACCACACAGAATCCTTGGAAAGGCTCTGAAAGTAGGGAGGAAGAGTCCACATTTGGTTTGTGAATGAATGAAGGGTAGGTATTTGGTATTAACCCAGAACTCTAGCTCTGATTTGCTGTTGAAGGCAGGTTTGCTTTGTGGTATGCCAGGGGCACATGGGGCTACCTGGGAGCAGTACCCCACCCACTTGCCTACTTAACTCTTCCTCCTCCAGAATCTCAACTCTTGTCACTTTCCAGCATTGTTCTTTGAGGTGATGTCCAGGTCTCTGACTTTCCTTTTAATAATTTATTTTTCTCCTTGAATCTGCTAAACTGGGTTTTCTTCGCTATTCACTCAAATTACAAATTAGAAGAGAATGAGAAGTTGAGGAATTGAGGAAAGCCAGGGAAGTAAAACAAGTCTAGATTGGATAGAAGTTATTACAAGTAAGTGATGATTTGGCATTTTTATATGAATATATTTGAAAATATAAACAAAATGTCTCCTCACTTCCCCAGAACTCCTATATCCAACTGGATTACTTGATCACATTATTCCCTTGTCAATATGTCTGTACCTCCCCTTCCTTCCCTTCCTTCTCTAACTCACTGTTGCAAAAGTCTCCCCATTGATTTCTTGGTGTTCAATCTCATCTGAACTCTTTACATGAAAAAAAAAATTTCTAAATAACCCCTTGTGTATGTCATTCATATTATTGAATAAATTTCTCTAGTCCAAGTGGATGAATTAATGAAAAGATGAATTAATACGTTATATCGCCACTGCAATGGATCTTATAGGGTTCAATGTATCCCTGTAGCAAACCAAAGGGATAATTTGGATAGACATTAAAAACTAAGATTTTGCTTTCTATCAACCAAAAGGTTCATTTAAGGATGTAATATATTATCTCACTATATTAAATTGGATGAATATCATGTTTTATCTTTGTGTTCTATACAGTGGAAAATAAAGTGTTTCTACTAATCAAAATTGTCTTTGTTGTGTTTCTGTAAACAATTTATCCTTAAAAATTACATAATATTAATTCTTTGCATTTATAGCTATTTTTGCAGTAAAATGTACATACAAAACAGTATTTTTATCTACTAAAGGAATTATTATTTTTGTTTTAATGCATTAGAATGTCAAAGCAATAAAATGTACTCTTGACATTACTAATGCAAATTGTATGCCTTTAAAATGAATCTAAATGATAAATAGAATTATAGAATGCTTGAAAACATAACTATTCTTAGATGATAAAAAGCTTTTTTGTTTCAACCATAATGAGATTCCTGTTTTAGTGTAATATGTAAAGCAGGCATATACAAAAGCTTGGAAAGAACTTGCCAAAATAAAAAGTTTGATTCCTGAACAGCATTTCGAAACCTCCATATTGTAGCATTATCTTACTACATTCACATTCACCTTTCCATATCATGATTCCAATGCACTCACTGAAAATCTTTCATGAACTCCCTTTGAAAGTATCTTTTAATTTCTAAAGTTTATGAATTAACTTGCTTTATACTCCTACAAAAGCAGAGAGAGCACCACCAATTAATTCTTGTTTGAACATCTCAGCTACATAAAAATGCTTACAGCATTCACTAACCCTACCACTTGCTTACTTTGGGTATATCACATACAATATTATAGAATTGGTCACTAGATTTAAAAAGTCATATTTCCCCAAAAATATGTATGATAAACTTCAGAAAATCAACTACTAAATCTAAAATTTTGATTTCCATGCAACAAAATTTATTGATAGTTAAAGTAAATAAAACTTCATTGAGTCAGGACTAGTAGTTTTGTTATATGTTTTTTTTTTCTTATTTACCCACAACTTTATATCAATATCAACATCCCTACAGCTATAAAAACTAATGATTCATTTTTTAAAATACCCCTCTATAGTAATAGAATGAGGGGAGTTAGGATAGGAACTTTAATCCATGCTTCTTCTGCCAAAATGCATACCCACATGATCGAAAAATTTATTTATTTCAGAATAATATTATCCATATTTCAAACTGCAAAGCTTCTTCATGGCTGAGTATATAATATTAAGGACCAAAATCTACATAGGTAGTAACTGATCCTTTTCTTACCCCTAGGTCTGCATTTGGGAGACTTGATTCCCTGCCTCAACCTGAAAATCTTAAATTTCTTATTTGAGAAAGAAAAGAAAGTTCACAACATAAAATATCTTCACTTACTCAATTTCCATGGTTTTAAGCATAATTTTAATCTTAAAATCAGAATAAAACAAATCTTTGCTTGGACTTCAGCCATTCATTACTTTAAAAATTATGTGTTCAATAAATAGGTGTTACGTTTTGATTGAATGAATTAGTATTTCTAGTATTCCTAACATGTTTACTATTACTATATATGCTCAGTAAAGACCAAATATTACTTGCCACCATAACCAACGAGAGTGAAGTTTTATTAATTTGTTCATATACTTAACAGATAACTTCTGTTCAATTTTCTTAGGGCATTTGGATTTGTAGTTTACTAAATATGTGGTATTGATCAGTTGAATTCAAACTTTATTTGAATTCCTTTATCAGCTACTATTTCTTAAATTATGTCAAAGATGTTCTACTTCACGACACCAGTACTGTGATAAATATGGTGTAAATGGTGTCCCTGACATCATATAATAGAAATGGGCTTCAGTTTCCCATGGAGGAATTCACTGCCTCTGAAGTGTTTCTTTCCCTTTTTAGATTTTCACTTCTATAGCTTTAGCAGAATCCAAGTGAACTACAAGAACAATATATCAAATCATTACAGATCCCTTTCAAATTGAAATGTTGCTCTACTTCCCTTCTGATCAGATCACTACTAGTTTATGTATCCAGTTAAAAGCTGAACACCAAGTTTGGGAAATATACTGCTGACTCCCTCCATGTCTTCACCCTTGCAAGAGAGCTGTATTTGCACAACAAGTTATACTATAAATCCTAACATCTAATCTCATTGAGTAGCTGAATGTATCAAATGAAAACTGATTGCAACTCTTTTCCAAGGGAATTCAATCTCAATATTGAGGAGCATTTCTGGTAAGCCAGACAATTGCAACATTTTTAATCTCTGAAAGTCATGGAGCATAAAGAAGCTTTTTATATATAATTTTTATCATTTGAACTTTTTTTTCCTACTAAAGTATCATGCATTAACTTAAAAAACACATACCAGCATTGGATTTAAGTACTCATTAATATTCACTTTAAGATATTTGATATTTAATGTGGGTATATATTTTTTTAAGATTTTTTTTTTATTTATTTGACAGAGAGAAACACAGCGAGAGAGGGAACACAAGCAGAGGGAGGGGGAGAGGGAGAAGCAGGCTTCCCGCAGAGCAGGGAGCCCGATGCGGGGCTCAATCCCAGGACCCTGGGACCATGACCTGAGCCGAAGGCAGACGCTTAACGACTGAGCCACCCAGGTGCCCCAGGGTATATTTTTTTCTTAATGTTCTTACAGAATTAAGTGATGCCTTTTCCATCCTAATATCAGGATTTCCCACTTTTTAAATGAAATGGTTTCATTTTACTTTAGCTTTTCAATGTAAATAAAATGATATTTTAAAAGGTAAATATTGCCTTACAAAATAAATATGGAATGAGTAATGTCATCATGATAAAGAATACATAATAAATAGGATTTTGAAAACATTCTTAATTTCTCTGAAACACACATAAAAAAATAAAATTCTTAAATCCAAAAGAAGGTTGTGCCACTGTAAAATACATTCTTTTAAAGTGTTTGTAATTAGAAATTAGTGACATTTTTGGGGGTGCCTGGGTGGCTCAGTCGGTTAAGCATCTGCCTTCAGCTCAGGTCATGATCTCAGGGTCCTGGGATCGAACCCCACGTCACGCTCCCTGCTCAGCGGGGAGTCTGCTTCTCCCTCTCCCTCTGCCTCCTCCCCCCTGCTCATGCTCTGTCTCCCTCTCTCAAATAAATAAATAAAATCTTAAAAAAAAGAAAGAAATTAGTAACATTTTTGAACTAGAATTCCTGTATTAAGTCAATTACAAATTTGATTGTCTGCTTATGATATTTATCTTTATTTATGTATTTATGAGATAATCTCTAAGCACTATGACTTCTATCTTATTAGAACTAATTATTATCTTTTTTACTAAAATCTTCTCCACAAAATAATAAATTAACATTTACAAAGTGCTCAGTATGTGGTAAAAAAATTGTTCTAGAAAAAATAAACAAAAAATCTTTTAAAAGAAGACATAGAATATCTTCACAATTTAAGACAGGCTTAAAAGAAAGACAATAACAAATGTTAGTAAGGATGTACAGCTAGTAGAATTCTCAGTTACTGCTGGTGGGGGTTAAACCACTGTGAACACTTTTTGCTGCATGTGCTGGAGCTGAATACATTTTTGGCCATTAGCCCACTAATTCCACTTTCAAGTATATTCTTACCAGAAAGGCAAACATAATGTTCCCTAAAAAAGGGCACAAGTATATTATTCATAATAGTCAAAAACTAAAAATTAATGTTTATCATCAACAATAGAAGAGATTATATTTACATGATGGAATACTAGTTGCAATGAGAAAGAACAAACTACCATTACAAGCAAAACTATGGAATATCTCCCAAATTTAATGTTAAGTAAAAGAAGCTAGGTATAAAAGAGCATAAACAAGAAAAAAATAAAAAGGAGCATTTACTGCATTATGTACTTTTTTAAAGTTTAAATACAAAACTAACATAGATGTTAGAAGTCACAGTGGCAATTATCTTCAGGCAAAGTGACTGGAAAAAGATACATGGGCAATTTCTGGGATGCTGTTAATTCTCTTAACTTTCTTTTCCTCTTCTTTCAGTTTTTAATTAAAATAAGCTTACATTAATGTATAATATTATTCGTGCTTTAAATTAGAGGTAATGAAAGCTGTATTGGCAATTTCACAAAGATATTATTTGGTAAAATTTAGTAAACAATTTTAGTCACATGACAATTCTTAGAATATAAAATGATATAAAACAATATTTTCCCATATCTTTAATAACACTATTTGTTTTTTTTAATTAAAGATTTTATTTATTTATTTGACAGAGAGACAGCAAGAGAGGGAACACAAGCAGGGGGAGTGGGAGAGGGAGAAGCAGGCTTCCCGCTGAGTAGGGAGCCCCATGCAGGGCTCGATCCCAGGACCCTGGAATCATGACCTGAGCCGAAGGCAGAGGCTTAACGACTGAGCCACCCAGGTGCCCCAACACTATTTGTTTTTAATGAGTTCGTATTTTTAGAGAAATCACTTTAGACTTGAAGGTTCATAACTTCATAACTTATGCTTCCAATTTTTCTATACCAATTTTAAATATTTTTCTGAAAGAAAAGTGTTAGCAGTGAGAAAGCCTACGATCCTTAATTTCATCTCTTCATATCTTATCACAGCTGCATAAATAAAATAAAGTGTTTTCCTGTTTCAGTTTCAAGATCACTTTTTTCCTATAAATTGTCAGATTTAATTCAATTCCATATCTAAATGAATATTCTGTCTAGGGACAATGATATTTGCTTTGCTTTTTTTTAATCTAACTCATAAATTAAAAGGCCATCTTTAAAGTATTGGCAATTTCTCAACTAGGTGACAAGAGATATGGCCATGAAGTTCTGTGTTGACAGACACCATTTTGAATGAACAGAGATTAGAGTATTCTCATAAAAGTGTGTGAAGGTTCTTTAGTAACATTCTTTGATACTTGAAATATGTTCATTTTTAAAAAAATTAGTTTACCAGTGGAACTGGTTCCCTACATAGGATTAATTACTGAAATACGTTTTATGGCACTTTCTGAAACTCAGTTTATTAATGCATTTCCAGAATTGCTACAGGTCAACCTATAGCAGGTGTATTGTTCTTTATTAGGAAAAATATTTGAAAAATAAGAACATATCCAAAATAATCATTTTATATTGTTTTTATAACAGCCAGAAATGATCATTTCAGAAGTTTTTTGAAGGTTGCTATAAATACATAATAAACATTATTATTGAATTTATGTAGGAAAAGAAATTACAGACAGTCTGGTGACAAACCTTTAAGAGCTCTCTTCAGACCAATAAAAATGAGTATCTTGTGCTGTATGGATGGAAAACATAGTGTCCCAAGTACTAGTGAATTCTTCACCAGGAACAGAGAAATGGGCTTTCTGAAAAGAATCCCACAACATAGCAGTGTTATTATGTGAGAGAAACATGGCATCACTGCTGAGAGAACTCAAGATACACTACAAATTGAGGAATGGAAAACTAAATTCAACCAGCACAAAATGAGTAAGAAATTCTTCATTAATAAGGAATCACAATCAGAAGAGTTTAAAATACGAATCAATGTTGGCAGACAGAAATATTTATGTATTAATCTATAATTCCACATTTACACCACACTCCCTTACATACACAGATCTGGTTCTAGAGATTAAGGTAAATAGCTTAAAGTAACTGACCTGTAGTAAGCCCGTTAGTTTGATGGACTTATTGTTAAAAAATGCACTTTTATATATTTTAAGTGGAATACAAAAGAGAAATATGGGCTCATTCATATAGTAAACAAATATTTCTTGCTCCCCTGCCAGAGTCAAGCACTTCACTAGTTGACATAGACTTATTAAGATCTATTCCTATAAAAGACTCTCTGCCTAGGTTGCTTCGCGCTCTAATGAATGCATCAGAAATTAACCCTTCCCCCACCAACACCTTATTTTAATTAGGAGTCTTTAACTCAGGGTATTTTGATATTCCATTTCCTCTCAACACTGCACTTTCTCTTTGGCCAAGTTTTCATTATCAATATTGAACTTTGGCAATTTATATTTGCAAATCTATCTATTCAATACTCACATGTAGAAACTCCAATCCCATTTTCAATGTGTTTAATTATGATACCAACAGAATTTCTCAAGAAATTACTATTATTAGCCATTGCTACATTAATTTTAAACCAATATATTCATTAAATCTATATGACAAATGAATATATTTATTAAATTTATTAACTACATGACAATTTACACTGTATATGCAAGTCCATAAAATCAAGCCTGATTCATTCTGGAGAATCCCAGAATAACTTATCAGTGTGGATTTTAGTGTGCTTCTGCTGGCAATTATATAAATTAATCACAGTGAGAATTCCACTCACACCTTGGTGCCTTCAGATAAACCGAAAGATGAAAGGAACCTTGGGCGCCTGGGTGGCTCAGTTGGTTAAGCGACTGCCTTCGGCTCAGGTCATGATCCTGGAATCCCTGGATCGAGTCCCGCATCGGGCTCCCTGCTCGGCAGGGAGTCTGCTTCTCCCTCTGACCCTCCCCCTCTCATGTGCTCTCTCTCATTCTCTCTCTCTCTCAAATAAATAAATAAAAATCTTAAAAAAAAAAAAAAAAGAAAGGAACCTTAAAATAACACTAGTTGAATCTTGTACCAAATACAAAAATTATGTCTCCTCTGACTGCTGTCCATCCAAATTGTACATTGAATACCTGTAGTTCTGTATGAATCTTTAGAAATTACAATGTCTTGAGACAAACATCTGGTTTTCAATAACCTTTGTACATGAATCACAGTATTAATTTCCCTTGTGTAGCATAACCTTTTTAAATGCTAGCCTTGCAATATTAAAACAAAAAACCCACTATTGTTTGACAATTGAACTTGAAATTCAATAAGAAAAGTATTTCTTTTCACATATAAGCTAGACTTTTTTTCCATCTGTCCTTATGCAATTCAATCATGTACAGATTAAATGAAGGCATTCTTTTTTAATCTCTATTGACGTTCATCCTTTTGATTTAGATATTACTTATCGGTAACGCTTTTGATCTTTACTAATAATAGATACAACTTCATTCATAAAACCAGATTATAATAAATGTGTTAACATACATTTGTATCTTTATAAATCTATAAGCTAAATATATGATTCAAGTTATACAAATTTATTTACATCATAATAACCACTGATGCAGAAGCCATCTGCTATTTAATGATTGGCCTCTAGAGGTGAAAATATTTACTTTGCAGTGAAAATAATATTTTTTATTCATTAGCAAAACTTCTTAAAAATCAGGTACTTTAACCATTGTATGCAATTTAGACAACATAAAGGTTCTTAGGAGAATAGCAACCATTTAAAAAGCAGGAAGCTATAAAACTATTTGATTTTTTTAATTTAATTTATTTAAATGACATTTGCATGTGATTTATTTAGAAAGAGCCAAATAGAACATTGGAATGAAATAGCAGCTGAATGTAAGGAGGCAACAGAAGTGGATAAAATATCCTGTGATTATTTTGCATATTTCAGTACACTGAAGTATCGATGCTGAGCTATAATAATCTAATTTGGATTGCTGAAGACTATACCTATGGCTAGTAACAAAAAGCATGATCCAGGAACCCAGGGGGAAAATGCGTTGGCTCCTGGATCTGAGAAAATAGGGATAGATATAAAATAGGAATATGGATATCAGAGAATAAAACTGATCACAAGGATCTAGATTTTCTAGCCCTACCCTCCATGGTGTTGGCAGCACCACCACTAAATATGGACTCAATGATCTGGGCTCTTCCCTTTCAGCAACTATGCTGCTGCCTGTCCACATTAAACCCTCTTAATTCCAAGTCTTGCCTCTCTTCAAGCACCCCACAAATATCTAACATCTCAATGGCTTTGACCGTGGCTAAACCAATTGTTGTGACAAGGGACATAGAATATACTTCTAGATTATATCAGGTATGTAATATATTGCCCAAACAAAGATGCTTTAGAGTGCAACGGCACTAAGAATAAATCAACAAGAACAATGGGTGCAAATTAGAACTGTCCAAGCTCAAACAAACTGGATGGCCACCTGATGTATACGTACATCATGATTCTCTCTTGCAGGAAATCTGTGTGCAAGAGGAAACCCATGTGAGGAAGATAGACTCAAAAGGAAAGAGGGAAGGACGTCCAGATGAAAATTAGGAATTGGTGCCAAAAGAAGGGCACATGAAAGAACAGGAGTCAACTGAAGAGGGTGCAACTTACTAAGGCAAATCTGGGCATAGCTCATCATGAGTCAGTGATCAATGGTTAAGGGGCAGGGTTAAAACACAACAGTTAAAACACAAAAACAAAACACCATGTACAGTGGTGGAGATTGCTGGTGGTCACAACAGACATTGATTTGGAAAACAGGAAACTGGAAAACAGATACAGGACACAGACTTATCACTAGTGTCTTCTGTATCTCAGATTTCTACCCTCATTGGGATAACCTTTGTCATTACCATCCAAAGTGACATCAGAGATGTACATTGAGTAGAATGACAATTCCAAAAACAGCGAATCTTTACTAAACTCGCCTTGTGATTTCAGGGATTGTTTTTTGTGCTTGAGAACTAGCTTAATATTTTCACAGGCTTTGTGTTTCAATGATAACAAACCTGCCTTAAATTCTTATTAGGTTTCTAATAAATTTCCTCTTACTAAACTCTAGAGGCTCATAAACAAAGATGTCCCAAATCATAATCTTTGGGCAAATTTGCTAATTTTTATTTGGTAGCCATAAATTTTAGTGATCTACCCTACTACTTAATTATCAATTTGATGTTCTCTCCCTTGGCTTCTACTTTTGGGCAATTTAAACCATAACATTAGGTTAAGTAGTCTCCATGAATCTATATCAATGTGAAAGTGTTTCTGAAATGTGAATAAATGTTTTGATTCTCAAATAGGAAGTATATAATGAAGAACTTAGAGGGAATTTTGGACTCAAGTACCCCACATGTATTATTCCTCTGCCCTTCTGTGTCTCTTATTCATCTTCTTCCTTCCATAGCATCTCACCTATTAAGATGGTAAGAAAAGTAAGCTCAGTCACCACTGTAAGCCTCCAGATTGCTAGAACTGCCTCATGGTCAGCCATTTTGTTCCAAAGCTTCCTACTCAATTTCCCAGGGATTGCAGTTTGCACTTAGAGAGTGATAGCAGCCTTTATTTGGGGACAGTACCGTAAGCCCCTTGTCCAAAGCCAGTCTCTCTGCATGTTCATATGTGGGGGCACTTACTAAGAACCAAGCACACTGACTAGGTGGTCCTGCACTATTTAAACAATTGGGTAACTTTGGCAGGTATTCTTAAGAGGAGGGCATAGGGATGACATATTTGTCCCATGCCCTCTTTGGATTAAATATTGGGCTACCGGCCTCCAAGGGTGCAACCTACAATACCTCCGAGTGTCTGAGAAGCATGAAGATCACTGGCAACAGCAGCAAAGTTTGCAAGAGCAGACAAGACAGGCAGGCCACCACACCATCTGAGCAACACGGACAAGGCGACCAGACGGCAGTATCTTTCCTTTGGAGGAGCCCAAACAACGCCCTCCTCGATAGGGTGAGGTGCCTGAAACACGCAGACAAACTAGAGTTCTGCTTGAAATAATAGTAAATACTGCCGAAGAAGTGACAGCCCCTGGAATAGGCCTGTAGCAGACAAAATGTGACAGGAAGCACATGGGAAAGCCCCACCCAAGTAAGTAAGTAAGACCTCGCACGGAGTCCTAGCCTGGGCTAAAATCAGCTCCTCAAGTGTAGTCAAGTAGCACTGTTTGTTGTAACTATACCCACTCCTAGGAACCTGGGGCAAAGAGAAAAGTGGTGACCACTGGCGGACACGGAAACGGAGAAATCCCAAATCACTTTAGCAGTGGTTTGGAACCAATTAAGCAAAGAGCAGTCTCCCTACAAAGCTATGCAAGAGTCAACCACACTGCTCACATTGCCAACTGTTTCGTAAGATTTAAAGATTCTTCTGATGGTGAAACACAACACACTGACACTTATGAGAAGCAGAACTCTTCGTTCCTTTCAGCTCTGAATGTGACAGGGTGTCCGGGTAGGCCACGCAGGAGGCTGCAACCTGGGCAGGGTAACAGCAAGCTGGAGCTGTAGGGGGCAGCTTATTTAAGGCAAGTAGAGTGGAGTTAGCTAGGTTTGTCGGGCTCCCTGAGGGTTGGCTGATTTGAATGATTTCAGGCTCCAGGGCACTGGGGCTCTCTCTACTGCCTGGTACCTGACCTTAAGAGACCCTGAGCCTGATAAGGGAAGCGGTAGGGGTGTAGTCTTAAGTAGCTGCTCAAGAAGAGGAACTTAACAGCTTGTAAGCAGGTCCTCAAAACTGGGTCAAGACAGCATTAAACAAAACAAAACAAAACAAAAAATTTCTATTACGGGTTAAGCTTTATTGTAAAAGAATAGAAGGTAAAGAGAAGTTACTGATAAACATTCCAGACTTAGCATAAACTAAAAATATATTAGTGGGCAACAATTATGGGATCATGAGTTACCAATGACATTGCCCTGAAGCATGTTCCATGTTAAGAAAGGGAGGAACACAGAAAGTAATGTATTTATAAAGTTGAAGTTTGAACAAAAAGGCTTTTGTAAGACTATTTGACTTTGTCAGTTGTATTCCTTTTGTTACAGTTAAAAATGTTCCCTTTTCAGTAAGACTACTTTGATTTCTCTACTAAAAAGACATCGTTCCGCCTTTTCATCCCATTGTACTGTATCTCTCTTCTTTAGCAATCAAGGTTTTCACTATTTTGTCTGTATCTTTAGTGCTTACAGTAGTTCCTAACATGTTTATTGAACAAAGGTATGAATGAAACTCTCCATGCCTTTTTTTTTTTAACTGACTATATGGCATTTTACTTTTAGAATACCCTAGTGTATATGATGGTATAGTCTACATGTATATGTAAATTATCTTTAATTTACCCACTAAGAGAGATTAGTTAACATTTGAAATAATCAGAAATCAGCACTCCAAAGAAAATTACTTTACATTTCCAACAGTCATTGAACTTTATCACAGAGCGTTTTGAACAGTATGAACATGTTTTATATATTTCTCCACCCTTCCACCCCCACATATATACAAACTGGTGCAATGAGTATTACTCAAGATATATAGGTGGTTAGAATGACTGTATAGCAACTAGGACAGACTAGTATAATTTCAGTATAGCTTTGTTATCTCCTGTTTTGTTGGTCCTCTGTCTTAGGGGAAAATCTATTGCCTGTCTACCAGCCAAGAAATGCGGCCGGTCCTGCTGACAGAGTATCTTTGCAACTGTCTCACAGTTAACCTTTCCTGCAGCTTGTAAGCTCTAGTGCCTAAGGGCAGAGTGAGATTTACCCTGAGCTGTAGAAAGATGTTTAGCTGTTTTTTAGTGTCTGATAGCTAATAAGTATTTGTGCCCTCAGCATAATTCTGTCTAAGGTTGGCCTTCCTTGCAGAAAGTGATATGAAAGAAGATGTATAGCTCCCAGGGGGTTGACCAATATTAATAAAAAATAAAAAAAAAAACTTCAATTGTTGAATAAGTAAATTGCCTTCAAACACTGAAAAGTCTTGCAGCAACTGTCAGGGTAATGTTTACCTAAATTATAAATAAATCTAAATCAGAGAATAAATATTTATTCTGAAATTTGATGAATTAGTAGAAGCATGTTACTATATCTCTGTCAAAATTGTTTTGTTTTCTAAAAGATGGGGAGGATGGATTGGGGGAGAACCTAAGGACTGCTAAAAAGATCGAACATACTCTTTGGCAGCAAAGTTAAAACAACATTAGGGAACTAAAAGCTAGCCTAGTAAGGGTTGGAGGTGGGGGCGGATTGCTGATGTGTTGACATTTTGTTAGTTTGGATAAAAAGTGTAAGAAATTATAATTGAAAGTGAGTATGACCATGGTTAATCTTATATTCTTTTCAAATATATACTGCAATTTTAAAAACCAAAAAATGATTAATGTAACCATTTTTAAAAGTCCATGTGATCAGACGCTCAAGGGATGATGATTCTTTAATAGCCTGACAGCTGATCCACAGCCCAGGGATCTGTCAGTGTTAATTCTACTACATAGAGCTAGTACCTGAGAAAACTGAAAAATTCTTAGGAGCAAAAATTCAAAATAGAAAATAAAACAAAAAAGTGAGAAACTAGAGGCTTCCCAGGTTAGAATTAAAGACTAAAAGAAATAACCTGAGCCCAAAGAAGGGGAAAAGGATTTGCCTCCCATTCTTAGAATATTTACCAAGGGGGCACAATTATTCATGTTAAAAAATAAGTAAAATATTAAATTGTTGTTTTTTTTTAAATTGAAATATACTAAAATGAGCCACTGACTTCATTATAGAAGGCTAAGTTTGCCTCCTCTCTATCCCCCTTGAGGTGGGTCCTGTAGCCCAGGCAAAGTGTTTACCACCACCTATTACCAGATCTTAAGCAAAAGAACAAGAATAATAAAAAATTATAAACAACATTTTTAAGAAATTGGCTAAAATTAAATAGGGGTTTTAGGAAGCATATAACCGCTTTGAACACTAGTAAGCATGAGGAAATATAACTTATATAGCTGTGAAAAGCATCTCTCACCAAGGACATCTATAGTATAGAATTATACAGTATCTACAGGATAGGAAATATAGATACAATGTTGATAGATACCTTAAACTATTAGAAATATGGTAAGGAAACCTGGAAAACTTTGGGAAAAAAGTAATTCCAAGGAATAAAATTGTCAATCAGATAAGGTACTATAAAACATTAACAAGATGCCATTGTTAGACTAAATTCAAAGGACAGCAAGTATCCAAGAAAGGTTGTTAGAATACAAAATTAAGGAATCTGAGGATAGCTCTTGATATTCAGTTTCATATATGGCAACCCCACAAGCTGTTTACAATTATAAGTAGGAATTTAGTATTCTGTCAGATCATGCTAGAAGGGAGGTTGATAATAGCATGTACATAACTCTAAGGCTTATTGGAATCTTAATAATCTGCAGAAAGTATTAAATGGCACTAATACAAATATAAACCTTTCCCTAGAAAACCAAAATTATTTAAAGGAGCTGAAAGATTGAAAGCAGAGTTTTTGATAATGCAATCATTCTGGCAATAAGAATGAAGAGTAAATTAGAAATAAACTTGCAGTCTACTAGGTGATTAGAAGTATAGCGTCCTGGGATCGAGCCCTGCATCAGGCTCCCTGCTCAGCCAGGAGCCTGCTTCTCCCTCTCCCACTCCCCCTGCTTGTGTTCCTGCTCTCGCTGTCTCTCTCTCTGTCAAATAAATAAATAAAATCTTAAAAATAAAAAAATAAATAAAAATAAAAAGTGAATAAAGTATAAAGATTTAAAAAATAGGGGTGGCTCAGTCAGTTGAACTTCCAACTCTTGATTTCAGCTCAGGTCATAATCTCAGGGTCATGAAATTGAGCCCAGCATGGAGCCTGCTTAAGATTCACTCTCTCCCTATCCCTCTGCCCTCCCCACCCCCCACTGCAAGCCCTCTCTCTAAAATAAATAAATAAAAAATTTAAAAACAATAAGTGAAAACATCAATTTAAGAGCAATGAAGCAAGGGCATGATTCTATAAAAATGGGTAATGCATGGTTTCAAGACTGACCAAATATTTTAAAATTAATCAATAAAGTTCATCATGTAAGTAAAAATAAAATCATACAATACTCATAGAAAAAGCATTTGATAAAATCCACTGCTCATTCATAATAAAAATACAATGTAAAAAACCCTGGGAATAAAAGAAAGCTTCTGCATACAAATTATCTATGAAGATCTTAGACTTTGCATCATACTTAATAGTCAGAGACCAAATGCTTTCCCTCTAAGATCAGAACAAGTCAAAGACATCCATCCTTATCTACTGTTTTTCAACATTGTTTTAGCTGTCATGGCTACTGATTTGTGGCAAGAGAAACAAACTACACAGAGAATGGAAAAGAATAAGTGAAAGTATGTTTTTTGTTTTTCTCAGATAACATGATAGTCTATGTAGATTATCCAAGGACTCCACAAAAACACTACTGGAACAAATATAAATTTAGAATAGCTGACTGATACAAGCTCAATACACAAAGATGTATCATATCTCTGTATATTAACAAAAACAATTGGAAGTTGAATTTAGAATACCATTCACAACAGCATCAAACCTTTGAAACACTTAGGAATAAACTTAACAAAACACAAGACCTCCACACTGAAAATTAAAAACTATTACTGAAAGAAACTGAAGAATACCTAAATGGAAAACTCTATCATATTCATGGATGAGAAAACTAAATTTTGGCAAGGCATTAATTTTCCTAAAGGTGACATACAGAATTAAAGCAACTGTAATCAAATTTTCCTAATCTTAATCAGGCATTGTTGAAGAAATTGACACTTTATTTAATAATTTATATGGAGTTACAAAGGGCCTAAAATAGACAAAATAATTTTGAGGAGGAAGATAAAAGGACCTTATGTTAACTGACTTAAAGACTCACTATAGTGCTACTGTAATGAAGACAAGGTGGTTTTGTCATAAAAAGATACGTGTTAATTAATGGAGTCCAGAATAGAGCACATTCTTAAAATTTGAAAACAAAACCAAACAAAACAGAATTAGGGAATTTGTTCATTTTATTGAGAGTTATTTTACTTAAAATAAAAATAACATAAAGCAATTGAAATTAAATGTGGACTTACACTGAATATGACCAGGTGACTTGCTTTACCTATGAAAAGTGAGTGGTCATGATTTACTACATGTCTGTCCAGAATTTTTAATATTTTAAAGTGATTATACTTTGACATTTGCCTCTGTCCTTCACTATGTCCCAGATAAAGATTACTTTATTATCATGGGTACATGAATGAGAAGTAGAATTTCATCAAATATATATTTGCCTTTTTAAAAGTTCTGTTTTGTTCTATGAAGTGTCCTGTTCATTTTCCATACTGTGTTGTTTTTTGGATGCTTATTCATTTTTTTTCAAAAAAATCTATTTTTCTTTCCAAAAGAATCCCTACAGTTTTGTTTTTTCTTTTTCACGTTTATATTTAAATTCCAGTTAGTTAACATACAGTATAATATTAGTTTCAGGTGTAGAATTTAGTGATTCATCACTTACATATAACACCCAGTGCTCATCACAAGTGCCCTCCTTAATACCCTCACACATTTAGCCCATCCTCCACACACCTCCCTTCCAGCAATCCTCAGTTTGTTCTCTATAGTTAAGAGTTTGCTTCTTGGTTTGCCTCTCTCTTTCCGCCCCCCATGTTCACCTGTTTTGTTCCTTAAATTCCACATGATTGAAATCTTATGGTATTTGTCTTTCTCTTTGACTTACTTCACTTAGCATACTACTACTCCCGAGCTCCACCCATGTCATTGCAAATGGCAAGATTTCATTCTTTTTCACGGCAAAGTATTATTCGTGCATGTGTGTGTGTGTGTGTGTGTATCTTCTTTATCCATTCAACAGTAGGTAATAATTTCCATAATTTGGCTCTTGTTGATAATGCTGCTATAAACTTCAGGGTGCATGTACCCTTTCAAATCAGTATTTTTGTATCCTTTGGGTAAATACCTAGTAGTGCAATTCCTGGATCATAGGGAAGTTCTATTTTTAACTTTTTGAGGAAACTTCATACCATTTCCCAGAATGGCTGCACCAGTTTGCCTGTAGTTTTAATTTTGTATTGCACATCAGTATTCCAAACTTTAAAATCCTTGGTATCTACTCATAGTGGCTTATTTAATTTGTTTTGATAATTTGAACTGTAAATTTATGTCTGATTTAATTTAATCTGTGGGGATTCTGAAGCACTAATAAAAGAATGTTTTTTCTTTTTTTTTAAGATTTTATTTATTTATTCATTTGACAGAGAGAGAGACAGTGAGAGAGGGAACACAAGCAGTGAGAGTGGAAGAGGGAGAAGCAGGCTTCCTGCTGAGCAGGGAGCCCAATGCAGGGCTCGATCCCAGAACCCTGGGACCATGACCTGAGGCGAAGGCAGACGCTTGACAACTGAGCCACCCAGGTGCCCCAAAAGAACATTTTTTCTTCTAAGAGGATTGTGCTTTCTTCTGCCTGGTGACTAGGCACATTTTAGCTCTTTTTCAGGGAAGTCAAGGCTATTTGTGAGTTTTAGCTCAGTGCAACACCTTGGGTCTAAGTCATACTTTTTTTCAATTTCACTACTAAAATGATAAAAATCAGAAGTATCTTATGAAGATACCCCCTTACCCACAGAAATACAGAGGATATTTGAAACTCAACAAAGTGAAGTTTGGAAAAAGCTGAGTGGATGATCTTAAGTATATATTTAGGCTCTAATATTCCATGATTTTTGTTATTACTGCACAAATTTTCAAGGCAAATTCTAAGAATTTCAATTTTCTCTTCTAGTAGATATAGGCAAAGCCACAGAGATAGAGAGAGAGTGGATTAGAGAATTGCAGATGCAGGGGGGAGGAGGAAATGGGAGGAGGAAATGGGAAGTGGAGGCTAATGGATACAGAAAACTGTTTTTGTTGTTGTTGTTTTTTGTTTTTACTAATAAAATGCTCTGGAAGTATATAATGATGATATTTGCAAAACCTTGTGAAAACCACTGAATTATACAGTATAAAAGGATGAATGTTACGGAATGTGAATTATATAGATGAGGAAGAGGAGGAGGAGGAGGAGGAAGAAAACCTAGAGAGCTTGTTAAATATATGGATGTCTGAGCCCAATCCTAATACTTCTGAATCAGAATTCCTAAAGGTGGGTCCTAGACATCTGTGAGCTTTAAGGAAGTATAATGATAACAATAGAAATATATAGTATTTTTCTTTTTTAGACAAATAATACCAAAACTAAAAATAAACACTCTTTGTCTTTGTTAATACCAAATAAATAATATTTTTGGTCCTCCTTCTGATACCTCATTTTTCCAAGTGGTATTTTTCTCAGGTAAAGTCCTGGCTTCTTTAAACGATGGACTTACACGTGACAGGTGTTGGAAAATCATGAGGCATTTCACTTCTAAGGCAATACAATTTGTAACCTCTTAATGAACTCAGTCTTCAAAGTGTCTAGGAAGGCCTTGAACTTGCCATCTTTCCATTCACTCATTTTCAACCACGTGACTGCTTTTCTTTGACTTAAAAATTCACTGGTTTGGTTTTTTTTTACATACTTGACAATCTTCTGCAAGTAGTCACATCATCTCCATTCCTTATTTTGCCTTGAAAATCCCTAGATAAGTCCCAATCCATTTTAAATAAGCAGTAGTCTTCATAGATTAAGTAAAGCCATTTTAGAATTTGCAGTTTCCATTTTCTCATTCAACTCATAATTATATATTTATATGTGATACCTTTTCAATATCTTTCCCAACCATTTGGGTTGAGCATTTCCTAGGGACCTTTCCTGCTCAAATCAATTGCCTTTTATAGTAGACAACTCTCTATCCCAAAACACTACTATAGTATACAACCATTGCCACCCCACAACCAAATCAGATTAGAATAACCATAAGAGTAATTAGTCTCATGGTCAGAAGATATCTCCAAGTGTGCCCTGATGATTTATGTTAGTAGCATTAATTCTCTGCCCTCCCAAATACCAAAGTTGCCTGACTAGCATATTTATTACTTCCTAAGATTCCTTGTGCAACAAAATCACCTAGGAAGCTTTAACAAATATTTATATATAATTTCCCATAGACAACACTATCAAAAAATGAATTGAAATTTATAGAACACTTCACCAAATATTAGGAAATGAACATTCTTTTCAAGTGCACAGAGAACATTCACCTAGATATATTAGCTCCGTGGACTGGAGTCATTTACCCACTTGATTCTTTAGCTCTGTATGGATTCTGAAACAAATGATCTCTCAGATACTTTTCTTTCTGCCTAACCAGAATCACATACTCTCAATTGTTAGAAAGTGTGTAGTTGCCCTAAGAGGTCAGGTACTATTAATTATATATTTATTATATATCTAATTATAATATCTAGAAATACGAAGAAAATTATATTAATACATAAAAGAATGATTAATTCTAAATGAGGGGGCAATGGGAAGCAGAATATCAGTAGTTTTCAGGATAGTATTCACAGACAGAAAAGAGAGGGAAAAACAATTTGAGAAATGGAAATAAATAACTGACATATGAGGAGGTGCATATTTTTGAAAAACTGAAAATTCTGCAGTGATAAGTACATGGGATGTATCCAAAGAATTATAGGAGATAAGACAAGACAATGTTGGGCTAGCTTGTAAAAACCACTGAAAGCCAGAGCAAGCTAAATACTGTGAGTTCACTCTTTTAAAGCAAGAATGTCACATGATTAAACATATCTCAAACTTTCAGAACATGTGTTGATGGGTTGAAATAGATTATCTAAAAAGAGGTTAGATATTATTGGCAAGCAAATTCTTATAAGAATCTTAACAGAAAAAAGAGATATGGATATGAATAAATTAGAGAGTAAGCACTCGATCTTGAAACTACTATGTAGAACCTTTTTAATACATTATATGACTAGTCTAATAAATTGATATGATAACAGCAAAATACTGAATTGTGCTTAAACTAGATAAGACACAAGTCAAAGTGCTTAAGATATTTATTAATTTACTCCTCACAACAATATTACGTGATGTGTATTATTATCCCCATTTTACAGATAAAGAATATCAGGCTCAGAAAGCTAAGTAAATTGCCCCAAGTTAATTCATGATAAATAAGTGATGGATTAAGGTGTTTACGTTTAACAAGTTGCTAATTATTGCCAGGTATTAATAAGTAATGGTAAATAGCTAAGTAAATAGTAAAATGAAGAGAATTAAAGATCATAAATTACCTCAATATCCAAGAAGGTAACAAACACCGGTGTCCCCAAACTGGTATCAATTTTATTCACACATTTTATGAGGTGTTGGTGAAATGGAGGAAAATAACATAAAAGCCATCTGAAATAGGCCAACTAATTAAATTCATTCAAGGGCCACATCCACTCTCAGATTGCCAGTTCCCAAATATCATTACTGATTTTGCAATATGGTCACCTAAATGAATAGATAAGATATTTATGAGACAAGAAGTTTCAATTAAATGTAAGATTTCATATTTTAATATGGAGCAGGCATCTAGGAAACACTGGGTGTGATGAGCATGACTTTTAATCAGAATAAGTGGTATATTCATGCTCCCCACTAAGCCAAATGAGCCTGGAGTTGAAGCTGTTTGACATAACATTTCTTCTCAAATCTTCTCTCAGGCCTTCAGATTTCCATATCTATCATTATATATCTATCAAACATTACACTGATAATCTGAAATCTTTTTCAATTGAACTATTTTGTCTTTACCTTCTTTTTTTCTTTCTTCAGTGGTTTTCAAAATTGGCTGTGCAACAAAATCACTAAGGGAGCTTTTTAAAGATTTAATGCCCTTGAACTACACTATCAATTGATTTAATTGAAATTTACAAACACTTCACCAAGTATTAGCAAAATAAACATTATTTTTGAGAGTACACAGAACATTCACTTAAATTATATTCCTGTTGTAAAGCAGGTATATATATAAAATTTATTCATTTGAGACACACAGATACAGAGAAAGAGAGAGCATGAGCAGGGGGAGAGGCAGAGGGAGAGGGAGAAGCAGGCTCCCTGCTGAGCCAGGAGCCCAATGTGGGGCTCGATCCCAGGACCCTGGGATCATGACCTGAGCTGAAGGCCGACGCTTAACCATCAGAGCCACCCAGGCGCTCCTCAGTATATTTTTTAATTTCAAAAATGAAGTATATTCTTTGACCTCAACATAATTAAACTATAATTAAACAACAGCAATATATCTAGAAATCACTTTAAACTTGGAAATTAAGATTACACTTCTAAAAAATAAAGAAATTAAAGGGATTTTCTTTTAAACTATAATGAAAAATTAATATCTCAAAAAATGTAATACATAAAGCAGTGGGTAGAAGGAAGTAATATTACAGCTTTGGATATTTATATTTTAAAAAAACAAAGACAATATTATATTCCTACAGACATTTAAAGATTTTTTGAGAGTTCTATAAAATACCTTATAGCAATAAATTGGACAACTTGATGAAATGGACAAATTGCTTGAAAGTCACAAACTTCAAAGCTCACAAAAAAAGAAACTGATAACACATATAATCTTATACCCATGCAATAAATTCAATTTATAGACTACAACTTGCAAAATACTTGCAAAGACATTCCTGAATATTCTGTGGCTCTCAGAACAAGTTGATACCAGCAATCACATATGGAATATTTCATTTCAAGTGCAGTCAGTGGAAATTTGGTCTACAAGGACTGAAGTAAAAGTGACTAAATTTCTAGACTCTTCTATACTATAGTGATGCAAAGCACTGGAAGAGCCATCACTTCTTGAGACAAACATATATGCACATAGGATAATTGGTAGTATGGCTATCAAACCCAGGTCAAAATAAATCATCAGTAATAACTGGGAGGTGATTTAAACTATTGTATATTTAATATTTGAGTTAAGTCTTAGACTTAAAACAATATGGAAAACTCTTGTGTCCATAATTTTATGTGTTAGTGTATGAGAAAAGTAGCTGATAATCTCCAATTTCACCAGAGCATGGAGTAGAAAAGACCACCCTTTTTGAGAAATTATAAAGATAACATGATGAAAAACAAGTTTTAGATATTATAACAAAATGGATGGATAAAAATTATGGGATCAATTAAATAAGCTACTTCAAATGAAGATACATTACTTATTATTTTCATAATGTAAATATATCACAATGTTTATGAAAGACACATATTCCTTAATATCTTCTAAATGTACTTTTCAGTGATTATGATTTCTAGAAATAAGCTGGCATTGACAGGTGGAAACTCTAATTGTGTTATATAGAAGTTTCCCAATTGAGTGGAAGAAGGATATGAGCCTAGGAGCCCATGAATATGTTTTGGCCCATGTGCTCTACTCTGTGCTAACTTGTGTATCAAGATTGAGTTGCTTTAAGTTTGTGATATGTGTGGAAACCACAGTGTGTGTATTGTAAGCTAGGAGTATTGGGATATTTCTGATTAAGAGAGAAATGTATTTATTGGAAGAGTTAATTATAAGACAAAGTTTCAGTACATATTAGTACATAGTAAGTCAGTTAATTCATGGAAAACTGCTATAAAGCATAAAGATATAGATGAGATAGACAAGAGTAACACCAGCTTAGAATACAGATGAAGGGAAGTTTGAATAAAGATTAGAATGTGTAGGTACCACTTCCCTTTATCTTAGTTATAAGAGTCCCTCAAAATATTAGTATTATTACAATGGTAATATGAAAATTCATTCAAATAGAGTAAATGGCCATCAGAGAGACACAAAGATGGACTAACTACCTCTACTTTGACAAAGAACAAAGTAGAAGTTTGAAACAGTTCATCCAGTTGTCAGAAGGTGAAATATATAAGGGAATACTGTAGGTTGTAAATAGTAGGGATTACACTGTTCAAGGATTTCTTGGTAACAGCTGCATCTTAGGGCATCTTAGGTATTTTAGTATTTAGGGTGAGATGTATACAGTCCATGAGAGCAAACCGTCCAGATTGCCACACCTATGGATTTTGCTCAGGGGAAGGTAACTCTAATCCTGGGATATGGTAGAAATCACTCCTCTATAAAGAAGATGTGGTGTATATATATATACAATGGAATATTATGCAGCCATCAAAAGGAATGAGCTCTTACCATTTGCAATGATGTGGATGGAATTGGAGGGTATTATGCTGAGCGAAATAAGTCAAACAGAGAAAGACATGTATCATATGACCTCACTGATATGAGGAATTCTTAATCTCAGGAAACAAACTGAGGGTTGCTGGAGTGGGGGGTGGGGTGGGAGGGATGGGGTGACTGGATGATAGACATTGGGGAGGGTATGTGCTCTGGTAAGCGCTGTGAATTGTGCAAGACTGTTGAATCTCAGATCTGTACCTCTGAAACAAATAATGCAATATATGTTAAGGAAAAAAAAAAAAAAGAAGGTGGCAGGAGGGGAAAAATGAAGGGGGGAAACCGGAGCGGGAGACAAACCATGAGAGACGATGGACTCTGAAAAACAAACTGAGGGTTCTAGAGGGGACGGGGGTGGGAGGATGGGTTAGCCTGGTGATGGGTCTTAAAGAGGGCACGTTCTGCATGGAGCACTGGGTGTTATGCACAAACAATGAATCATGGAACACTACATCAAAAGCTAATGATGTAATGTATGGTGATTAACATAACAATAAAAAAAGAAATCACTCCTCTGCTGTGGTGACATTGATGATTTGGCTTAAATGTCAGAAAGTATGAGTCTGCTGTCTTGTTTGTGTTTCTTGGCCCTTTGACTTTTAGGGTATTGGGCCTGTCCAACAGTTTTAGGAGATTTGTAGGAAACCTAATTTCCAAAATTTTAATTGATTCAACTCATGACTATAGAGAAGCAAAATGCAAGATGCTGATGAAGGCTTAGCATAATTTTCCTGTGTCACCCACACTTCTCCATGGCACCTAGACTGAGCCCAATTACTCTTTGGAAACTTGTCAAGGGAAACGGCTTTTAAGGATAAGTTCAAGAATCTCATAATATTTTAAAAGTAATCTTATTGGTTTATACTTAGGTATGTCTATCAGTATCAGTTTATCTATTAATATTTTAAAATTGTGTTATATTTTCATGTTTTAAAAACATCACCTTTCCATCTATTTATTTTATTTGATAAATAAAATGCAAGTTTTTAAAATAAGATTTAGTAACATTTTCTGAATATGAGTTTAGTCTGTAAAGAGAAGTAAAGTACATTGGAATGGTATATTTAAGTTAATTTTAAAGATTCTTTTATTTGTTATGTTTAAGCTGATAGTGGAAAGTCAGCTAAGTTGTCTTGACCTTTCAAATATTAATTGTAAATTCATTTCAAAGTTTCTCTATAAAGGTCTGGCTAAGAGCATGTTTTAAACTTTAGCTTTTACTAACATTAAGGAATTTATGAATATGACTTTTCATGACATTGAGCAATTCTATAATTTCAAAACAGCATGAAATGTATAGCACATGAAATAGTAAGCAAATATGCTAAAATGAACTAATACAAATTTTAGAGTTTACTTATTTTTGTTATTCAGAAGGAAAAACATGCACTCCTTATTTGGAAAATGTCATATTTGTTGAATAATAATCAATATTAAATTCCTAAGTGGATTTTAATTTTATACAATTAGATGTTATATAAGGAAACAAACAAAAAACATGTTATATAAGGAAACAAGAACTGGAGAGAAATCACTGGACTGAGGGATGGTTAACAACAGAATCTCTGGAGTTAGATAGCCAAAGATGGAGCCCTGTAGCACTACCATGTTGGTGTTCAAGTCTGCAAATGAATAATTATTCCATAAGGCTTTTGTAAGGATTAAAGGAATTTAAAAACAGAGTGATAACACTGCCTAAGACATAGGAAAAGGGTAGTCTGCAAAATTGTTATAAGAAACACTCCCCCACCACCACCACTTTAACACCTGCTCCTATTATGACCCTTGAAAGATAATAGCTTAGTTCAAATTGATATTATATATGAAAAACTAATGAGGCTACTTGTCTGTCTCTTGAAGCTAATTAAATCTGAAGTGAATATTCCATTTTAAATAAATCTTAATGATGTATTTCAGAGAAGAAAAGATTCTGCTCTGTTAATATCTCCAAGAAATTTGACTGAATAGCTATTTTGTGACTAAGCCTGTGTAGGAATGTTAATTTTAATTTTAATTTTTGTAACTGTAGAAAATTATGAGGCTATTAAAGCTTTATAAAATATTCATTATAAGGCTTCTACTTTGGCTGTTGAAGATTTCTTAGGTTTTTATCAAACTATTTCCCAGTAAACTATAGAAATGCCTGCATAAGTCTTAGATATATATGCATGTGAAAGACAGAAATACAGCTTGACTGTCAACTAGTAACATATTATGGTAATTTTAATCCATTTAAAAATACTTCTACTTACTAAACGTTTTAAATCATGTTTTGTTATTTTATTTGGGGTCACTGTAACTATTGTCTCTACTTAATCTTATAAAAGTTTAGAGCAGCAATATAGTAAGTATGGTTTGCCAGTCATTCATGGAATCTGATATTCATTAATTATATTCAGTACTCAGCCTACACTAAACCTGAAGATTCTCTATTTGTGAGCATAAATTAAATCCAAATATCATTTAATAAAGGAATCTTTAATGGGTTATGGTTTAAAATTGCATGAGTATACTTCCTTTTACTAAGGAGCATTATAATCAAAATTAAGAGAGGAAACAGATTCTACTCCTGTTCAAGTCAACATTTTTGTGTGCAGGCCTCAACGCTTTAGCAAATCATCAACTTTATAAAGTCCAGCTCTGTCAAGAAATCTAGGTCGAGACACCATCTTTAGTTTAGTGGCGGAAGAGTTATTCCTTGACTGTCAGCAGTGACTCTGATATCTGTGTCCCTTTATAATATAGGACATATACATAAGTTCTCTAGCCTAAAATCTATCATAATTTATTCTCATATATCTCCACTCCAGAACTGGGGAAATAACCGCAGAATAAGTTTTGGGACCTATTGCACCAACTGTGAGAAGAACCAGAGCTAAAAGTCCATTGATCATCTGACCTCCATACGTCCCTACTTTCACTGGTGGACAATGGCATTTTGGGATTCCTGAAATTGTGTCAGTTCAGAGCCTGTGTACAAAAATCCCCTAAAGTCTGATGATTTCCCTTTTCCCAATGCACAGTCACCTGTAGAATTTTAAAAAAATACTATCCCTTGATACAGAATTATAGATTAATGTTTTCTCCCAACCAACATTGTAAGGATTTCATTCCTCTCTTTTTATTTGCATGCTCCTAATGATAAAGCTGCTGAAATTCTTATGTTTGTTCCTCTATAGGTAAGGCATTTTTTATTTTCTGTCTTCCCTCAAGATTTTCTCTTTACCCTTGTTTTTCTACATTTTGAAGACGACATGCCTGAGTGTAGATTTATGTATCTTTCTTGGTGCTCTCTGAGCTTCCTAGATATGTAGTTTGGTGTCTGGTATTAATTTTGCAAAGTTCTCTGATACTACTTCTTCAAATATTTCTTCTTCATTCCCTTTTTCTTACCCTTTTTGTATTCTAATTATGCATATATTACATCCTTTGATATTGCCCGATAGTTCATCTTCTGTTCTATTTTTTGTTCATTATTCATTCTCTTTCTTTTGTAGTTTGTGACTTTGTACTGACCTGTATTCAACTTCAGGGATATTTTTCTTGGCCATGTTGAATCCACTACTGAGTCCACCGAAGTTATTTTCCATTTGTTACTTTAAAAAAATTTCTAAAATTTTCTCTTGTTTATTTCTTAGAGTTTCTAACTGTCTGCTTACATTATCAATCAGTTCTTGAATGTTGTCTATGTTTTCCACGTTTTATTTCCTCTTGCCTCATACTCTCTCCCCTTCCTGTCTACAGCTTTCCCAGTCCATTTCCTTTAATCCACATTCCTCATTGATGAGGTTTTTCTCCCCTTGTAGGTTAGAGAGACTCTTAGAGGGGTCTTAAGTGGGAAGGAAATTCCTACATCTCTGCTGATAGAAGTTTTCAGAACTGTGCTCTGACAAAATCCTTTCTTCCTGTAGAGTAGACTTGCTACAGAGAAATTTCCAGGTATGTTTTACAATGGCTACTCTTCCCCTCCCATGCCAGGGCTCTAAGGGGATCTTTCTTGGTTCCTCACTACGGGAACCTGGTGGGTCCCTGTAGGGAAAGCCCATGAACATATATGGTGGATCCCTAGGAGTTTCTCACTGCACTCTAACCCACACTCAGCCTCCAGTAATTCACTCATGTAAGCAGTTACTGTATCTCTCTTGATGTACTTTTCTCTGATATTTTAGGATGGGGGTTTACTCTGCAATCTAAATTTGCTGATAAGCCCAAGAAAGTTGCTATTTTTTAGTTTTTCCAGCCCTTCCTGTTGTAAGGACAAAGTAACAACTTCTAAGCTCTTTATCTATCCAGACTGATACTGGAAGTACTTCTTCCTCAATCTCTAAACTGTAGTTTAATATAGGGTTAATTCCTTGTCCTTCTTTTCCCATCATTACCTACACACTTCCTGGGTTATCCCACCTCTACCATCATTATAAATGCTATCCAGATTCTATAAATTCCTAAATACATAACTTCATCATAATATATCTCATGTGATGACAACTCATAGATCCAACTGCAAAATTATTTTTTATACAGGTGTATTACATAGCTACCTCAAATTCAATATGTGTAGAACAGAGTATTTGAATTACAACCTACCAAATCTATTTTTCCCCAATCTTCTCCATTTCAATAAATGGTATACCCACCTATAAAATACAGTACACAAAATACCTACATAAACATCCTCCATTTCTTCTTTCTTTTTCTCTGTACTATTTGTCACAGTTTGGGTTTTCTAGAACAGACTCTGATACAGAAATTGAATTCAGGATGTTTATTAGGAAATGCTACTGGGATCAAGAATTGTAGAGGGATGGGGATAGCAGGACTGAGCAAGCAGAAAAGTTCAGCTATAATGCAGGCTTGACATGCTCAATCAAACCCACTGGGGATGCCAGCCTTTATATCTCTGACTTAATCCATCATCAAATGTGAGCCATTTCCAAAAGTGTATGACATTAAAGGAGGGTCATCTTTGCAGCTGAGACAATCCATAAAGAAGATAAGGCTGAAGGCAGTCTACAAACAGCATTCTCAGCAGCAGGTGCAAAAAGTCTTTCTCTCTTTTTTTTTTTTTTTTCTTTCTTTCTCTCTATCTTTCCTCTTATTTCTTTCTTTCCTTTTTAGTTTTTATTTAAATTCTAGTTAGTTAACATACAGTATAATATTAGTTTCAGATGTACAATATAGTGATTCAACATTCCATACAACACCCAGTGCCCATCACAACAGTGCACTCTTTAATTCCCATTGCTCATTTAACCCATCCCCTCGCCCACCTTCCCTCTGGTAACCATCAGTTTGTTTTCTGTAGTTAAGAGTCTGTTTCTTGGTTTGCCTCTCTCTCTCTCTATTTCCCTTTGCTCATTTGTTTTGTTTCTTAAATTCCACATATGGGTGGGGGCGCCTGGATGGCTCAGTCGGTTAAGCGGCTGCCTTTGGCTCAGGTCATGACCCAGGACCCTGAGATTGAGCTTCTCCCTCTCCCTCTGCTTGCCACTCCCCCTGCTTGTACTCTCTCTGTCAAAATAAATAAAATCTTTAAAAAGTAAATAAATAAATAAATAAATAAATAAAAATTCCACGTATGTGGTGAATCATGTTATTTGTCTTTCTCCAACTGACTTATTTTGCTTAGTATAATACTCTCTAGCTCTATCCATGTAACTGCAAATGGCAAGATTTCATTCTTTTTTATGGCTGAGTAATATTCCAGTGTGTGTGTGTGTGTGTGTATTTTTTTTAAATAATGGTTTCAGACTAAATATACTTTTCTTGTCATTCTTAGTCATACTTCCAAAATCTGTAATTTTAGTCTTTTTCACATTTACATTAGCAATATTTTAGATTTTTCTGTACAGTTACATAATATCTCACTCATATTTTTAGAAGTATTTTTGTGTATTATTTTCTTTTATTAAACAAATTATATGTGTTATCTACTTCGGTGTTGACTACCTTATACCACTAACACAAAACTTATCTCATGTTTTCATTGCCCTTTGTTTTCCTCAAAACTTTAATTTGCCCTTATGTCTAATAACAATTTGAGGGGAAGCACTCATCTAATATATAAGATAAAACTTAGCTAATACTCTGCACTACAGAAACTGAGATTATGTATACATACAATCCAGGAGATGATTTCTATTCGTACTGCCTATTCTATTTCTATTTATACTCCTTACACATGAAGGAGAATCATGATTGTAAGGCCACAACACATCAACTAAAGGAATCATATTCCTATTCCACTGAAATTTTTTGTATTACATAAGAGCAATTTTTCAGATTTGGTATTAAAAAAGCTCTTCCTGGCATTTGGCATCTTGCAGAAAAAAAAACACTCAAGCATATTCTGACCTTGCTAATTAATAACAAATTTATTCTCTTAATAACAAACTTACTACTTTGCTTCTTTAGTTTTCTTGCTTCTTTAGCTAGTCATGGTTTATTGTATACCTAAAGGAAGGCATTGTGTTAAATTCTTTTCCCTGAAATGTCTTTAAGTGTAAATAGCAGAGTTGGTTTTATTATTACAACCTATACATCACAAAACTGAGCCTCAGAGTAGTTGACTAACTTGTTTAAAGTCACAGAGCTAGTAAATGTCATAACCAGAAAGTACAGGCCAATTTTATTCAAGATTCATTCATAAAAATACTTTCATGATTTTTTCCAGAGAATTATGAAAAGTCCTTGCATATCACCATTTTATAACAAATAACATGCATGGTAGGAAGAAGCTGAATATGTTTTTACCATGTTTGAATGACTGTCCGCCTACATTTGCCATGAGGTGTTCTCTTTTCATGAATTTCATAACCTTAACTAATATCTCAGAAAAAAAATTCTGGCTAACTAGTCTGCTGATTCACATATATTGTACAGAATAAAAAACTCAGGTTGCCTTATTAAGGGTACAGTTTTACTTTTTCATTGTTAGTGGATGCTTTTCACTCTTTCACCATTTGATTATCCTTTATGTGTTTCACAGTTTTTTTTTTATTCTTATGTTAATCCCCCTACATTACATCATTAGTTTTAGATGTAGTGTTCCATGATTCATTGTTTGTGCATAACACCCAGTACTCCATGCAGAATGTGCCCTCCTCAATACCCATCACCAGGCTTCATCAAGATAAAAAGCTTTTGCAAAGCAAAGGAAACAGTCAACAAAACCAAAAGACAACCGACAGAATGGGAGAAGATATTTGCAAATGACATATCAGATAAAAGGCTAGTATCCAAAATCTATAAAGAACTCATCAAACTCAACACCCAAAGAACAAAGAATCCAATCAAGAAATGGGCAGAAGACATGAACAGACATTTTTCCAAAGAAGACATCCAAATGGCCAACAGACACATGAAAATGTTTCACAATGTTTTGCACCTTGCGAATTTCACCTCAAGAAAGAACCTATGCATTTGCTTTCCCAGAATACCAGGAACTTATGGCGCAGGCATGTGACCTGTGGTCAGCCTGCACCAGGATTTCAGTTTCAAAGGGAGTGACATGAAGAAGGAGGTATAATGTGTGACATCAACTGAGGGGGAGTGGGGTCAGATAAACATCAGTTTTGCAGAGGGAGAGATGCCCCATACCCAGACATGATAAAGCTGGTTCTGCATGATCTTAACAGAAGGCAGCCGATGTATGAACTATTTGCACCACAGTTTCTGGCTATGCATTCTACAAACCTGATCCCCTGTACTTCCAAAGTTTCTCACCCTACATAATATCCGTTAGCACGTTTCTTTTTTCTGCTTAAGTAGGCTAGAATAGTTGCTTGTAAGTATGAACTTTGTTAATACTTGGTAAAAATTTTTAAAGTCTTGTTTTTTTAATACATACTAAGTAAAAAATATGGCTACAACTGAAGGGAGTATCATTTGAGGAAAAATAAAACTTGTTACAGTATATGTTAAATATATAAATTTCCTATACTGTATTTCTGTTAATAAAATCTTTTAAAGTATATCAATTTAATATGACAAATGCCAATTCTATTATTAATATAATTATACAAAATTTCGGAATTAATAGTATTTAAAAGTAAAAAGTTACCTGTATAATTTTTTGTATACTAAAATGAAAAAACAGTGGCAAATCCACCAGGTGACACAGTCAAGTAAAATGTTTTATTAGAAATATATGAAATTCAGGGCACCTGGGTGGCTCAGTCCTTTAAGTGTCTGCCTTTGGCTCAGGTTGTGATCCCAGGATCCTGGGATCAAGCCCCCCATCTGGCTCCCTGCTCAGTGGGGAGCTGTTTCTCCCTCTCCCTCTGCCTGCTGTTCCCCCTGCTTGTGGGTGCTCTCTCTCTCTTGAATAAATAAAATCTTTAAAAAAAGAAATATATGAAATTCATATCTTTTTTCAAAGGGTTGAAAAAAACCTAATTTCTTAAATTCTTTTTTTTTTAAATAAAGTCTTAACCTTTCATAATCAACAGAAAATAGATTGACCTCAGATTTATGTCCAGAGACTCTATCTCCACTTGGTGTTCAATTAATAATGGAACAAAACTGACCAGTCAGCCTCCCTCAAATTACATGCATACTTCAGCCTTCTGTTATTTTTGACAAAAACAAAAGGTAGTGTTTTAATTACTCTGTGCACATTTTCAGTGTGCACAAACTTAATTAAATTAATAGAATTTGAACTCCAGGTTGAACTCTTTGGAATCATTTACTACAGTTGTTGAAATCTTTTTAAGTTAGAACTAACTTGCAAAACTTTCCTTTTCACTTTCAATTTTAGTGACAGATCATCAAAATGCTTTGCATTTTCTCTTACCTTAAAAGGTATAGAACTAAACACAGGAAATTACAGGACGATTTTCACTAGTAACATTTCTCCAAAAATTAGCCTAAATTTTAAGCTAACGTTTAATCTGATTAGAAAACAGATTAAATGAATACCCTTAGAAAAATTAATATAAACTTAATTCTTTTTGTGAATATATGAATGAGAGATATATGTATATTTGTCTGACTTTAGTAAAATCAAATCTTTAAAATGTATTTTCTATTTAAAATAATGATTACATGGTTATATTTTGAAAAATATATAAATTTTTTTCCTGAAGTGCCAATATGCAATTTTATATAGTTTTCCTATCCCAAATTTAATATATTTATTTTCTAATCAATAGAATTAGACCAAGTTTCAAGTATATACTGTCCGGTGAAGCAAATGAATTACAGAATAATGTCTAGAGTAGATTTTATTTTACAGAAAGAGATATTTTGAAAAATAAAACTTGTTTGTTATGTGTTGTGGCTGTGTGTGTGTATATATATATACACACATATACACATATCATATGAAGCAGGCAGTATTGGTATTAGGTGTCAAAGGAAATTCCATAAATCTTATAACTTTCAAACAGACACATAATACAAAGGCTCTGCCTACATCAGTCACTTCCCTTAATTAAGTTTCTATTAAGTTCTGGTCACCACTAGTCTAGAAAAAAATACTCATTTGCCCTAAGGTAAACACGTAAGTTTTCTGTACATATATACACTTAAAATTTCATGGAAAATTAGTAATTCTGACAGCCAAGGGTGAAAAGAAACAGATGATTTTACCAACAGCTCGGCTGGATTTATTTCGACTTGAAAATTGACACGAGAATGCCTGTTTAAACTGATGAAGGTTAAGCATGGAGTCAGGTTTCTTTAAGTGCTAATAACAAAAACAAAATATAGATGGATCTCAGGAACGAATCACCAAGACAGTCATTACTATTCACTCCAGTCTCCAAGAAAAAGGGATGTAAAGAAGTTTCTGCAATTAAGCCAGCCCTGGTAGCACATTCGTGAGTATGTTTTATCCAGGTGAAAGTCACAAAAGAACTAGCATTGAGTAAAGTTAGATATGGCACTGAATGGAGTTGTGGTTAAAAATGATGACTTGTTTTTGTAGCCTACATACGTGTATTCATACATACACACACATAAATATAAATCTCTTGTATTGTTATAATTGCTATGGTCACTTTATATACATATAGATGTCTGTGTGCGTCTGTGTGTCTGCATATGTATGTGAATCCATTTGTCTTTTATATTAAGGTAATTTCAAAAACAACCATGGAATAACATTTTTACAGTATTAGTATTTTACATAACTGGTGAAATAAAAATCTTCCTCATTTCAGCTTCTATCTGAATTACCTAGTAATGCATCAGAAACCTACTTTGCAAATTTTATTATTTTATTATTTTTCACATATATGTAATCTATTGTAAAGTGTTGGTTCAATGAAATAATAATGACTAAGTAAATAGTTATTGTAATTAATAAGAAATAATTATCATTTAGAAATTTAAGAAATATAAAATGATATTAAGAATAAAAATCTGGGAGCTCCTGGGTGACTCAGTCAGTTAAGCATCTGACTCTTGACTTTGGCTAAGGTCATGATCTCAGGGTCGTGAGATCCAGCCCTGCACTGGGCTCCACGCTGGACATGGAGCCTGCTTGAGATTCTCTCTCTCCCTCTCCCTCTGCCCCTCAGTGCACCCTGCCTGCTTGCACTCTCTCTCTCTCAAAAAAAACAAATAAGTAAAAATCTGAAGAATTTAAGAAATGCAACTTTTTTACATATCTACAGGAAAGAGTAAAGGAAAAAAAAAATACAACTAGTCACAACCCAAAACCCGGGTGAGAGAAGCACACTTAGGTTTCTGTTGTTGATTAAAATTATGTTAACTGCTGTTAAGGTGCCAGTATTTTATATATGAAATGAAGATTAAAATATCTAGATAAGGCACTTCATGCACAGGAGTTATAAAATAGAGCTCATCTCAATATTTTTATGCTAATTTGAGTTCAGATAGAGTTCAAAACAAAGTGATTTATGATCATGAAAGGATATTTGCCTCAGAAAGATTTTAAATAAGTTTTCTAGCCCAGGGAACTGCTGTTTATTAGATTAATGGTGAGTTTTGTGACACTGAGTAAGCAAGCAGGTGGACGTTTACTTTTCTTGTCGACATTTTAAAAAATGATAGTTCTTCGTGAAACTATTGAAAAATGACTACTGAAACCAAGATATAAAGCCATCTATATTCTTTTGTTAGTTTCTCTTATTATAGTCACTGGCTCTCTTTCTATCTGCTTTTCTGCATCTCAAAATACTATCAGCATTCATGATTTATTAATAATTCCTGGTTATTATAAAGCTCTAAAATAAATTTAGCCATTAATGTAGATATTAATGTATTATACATTGATTAATATTTCAAACTTGGCGTGTCTTTCTGACATGATATGAGAGATATGGTGTCACAGAAAACCTCAGGAATAGAAAACTCATCATTGTTGACCCACCTCAAAAAAGGTGGGGGGAGGAATGATCAAGTCAAAGAAAATAGGTATAATAATTGTCCTTCCTAAGACTTTTGGAGAAATGAAGCCATCTTGCTGATGAAACAGATCTGGAGAAATGGCTAAGCGTAAAAAATTATTAATACTATTAATATTTTAAATAAAATAAATTAGTAAGGATAAGGATATTTTCTAGGCAACACCCATCCCTAAGGCACATGAAGGTATTGCTTCACACTGAAATAATGCACAAATACATCTTAATAAAAACAAATTATACACTGAATTTGATGAAGTATACTTATTTTAATATGTATTTCTATATTTATGGAGAAGACCTACGGAAATTTGTGTTTCTATTGGAAAAAGCTGAATAGATTTCAGTATGAAATGTAGAAAGCTGGCAAGTTTTTCCAGTAAATATTCTAACATCTTTTCCCATGATAAACAGCTCCTTTCACTGGACATTTCTTCATTTGATTCTATCCCAGTATCTCCAGAGATTTTGGCTTCCTTTTATCCCAAATATATTCTAATTTAAAATAAGGTAAATCATGTAAAATAAGGCCACTGGGGAAATTGTTTTCAGTGATCTTATGTGCAATCCAGGTTGCAGAGCTGAGTGGACTCTCTCACATCCTCCAATAGCATTTCTCATACTTTTATAACTGACCAAATTCAAATCAACTAAACAGTCCTCAGTGAATGACTATAGAGGGAGGAGAGGAAGGTTAAGATGTAGGAAATAAGGAAATCAATTACTTGACATTTTGGCTGTAGATTTGGAAACCATATAGAACTCCAAAAAGGGGCGCCTGGGTGGCTCAGTCAGTTAAGCGTCTGTCTTTGGCTCAGGTCATGGTCCTGGGGTCCTGGAATTGAGCCCCACATCGGGCTCCCTGCTCACCCTGCTTCTCCCTCTCCCTCTACTGCTCCCCCTGTTTGTGCTCCCTCTCTCACTCTCTTTCTGTCAAATAAATTTTAAAAACTTAAAAAAAAACAAAAACTCCAAACATTTTTTTTGAATAGTAATACATAAACATTTTCACTTCAGAATTAGAGAGCTTAAAACAGACAACACAAAGCAATAAATTTTGCTGGTAAAGTTGATACAATATGTTTTCTCCCATTTAAGCTGCAAATATTAACTCCTAGGCTAATTTTATAGGGTTAAAAAACATAAGTGTAGTATTTTACAGTTTATCCCTTTTTCTTTGCATCCTAAAATGAATTCTGAAAACTCACTACACATTCTAATTTTCTTAACTCCAATTTTATTTAAAGTTACCATTCTCATTTCTAGTACAATAGACAAATATTAATAGATGTAGTTGAAGAGTTCAAGATCCAGGAACAAAAAATAAATATAAAGGATTAGATGAAAGTGTTTGAGAAAAGTATCTCGAAAATGAGAAAAATAAGGAGCCCTACTTTATTCCTTCTTTTAAAAATAGAACCAAATGGATCAAAGAATTAACATAAGTAATCAAAAAATTACAATAAAAAAGGGAAGTTAAAAAAATAATAATAGTCTTTGGGTTAAGAGAGCCTTTCTAAATTACTCATAAAAACAAAGCCATAAGCCATTAAAGGAATGCACACAGATGCACTGTGTAAGCAGAAAAAAATTCATACACAAAAATGCAAGAGACAAACTAATAAATGTATTCAAAATACATGTGACTGGAGAAATGTGAGAATGATCAATAATTGGCTATAGGCCTGATTAAATGCAAATCATGGAAAAAGTCCCTCCCAATTTATTCACAAAATAGTGAATAAAAATTCCTTCTTTTTGATATATCTTTACCTAAATCCAATTACAGAAGATATATTCAGTTGTTTTTTTTTGTGCTGGTATCATTTATTTAAGAGAGAGTTTTTCACCATGAAAAACTATTACAGAACTTATTTCACTATAGAACTTATTGTAGACCTTTTATTTGTTTTGTTGTGGTTTTTTTTTATTTTATTTTTATTATGTTATGTAAGTCACCATACAATACATCATTAGTTTTTGATGTGGTGATCCACGATTCATTGTTTTCGTATAACACCCAGTGCTCCATGCAGTACATGCCCTCCTTAATTTAAACCATCACCGGGCTAACCCATCCCCCCAACCACCTCCCCTCTAAAACCCTCAGTTTGTTTCTGAGAGTCCATAGTCTCTCAAGGTTCATCTCTCCCTCCAATTTCCCCCCTTCATTTTTCCCTTCCTTCTCCTAATGTCCTCCATGCTATTCCTTATGTTCCACAAATAAGTGAAACCATATGATAATTGACTTTCTCTGCTTGACTTATTTCACTTAGCATAATCTCCTCCAGTCCTATCCATGTTGATGTAAAAGTTGGGTATTCATTCTTTCTGATGGAGGAGTAATATTCCATTGTATATATGGACCACATCTTCTTTATCCATTCGTCTGTTGAAGGGCATCTCGGCTCTTTCCACAGTTTGGCTATTGCGGACATTGCTGCTATGAACATTGGGGTGCATTTGAACCTTCTTTTCACTACATCTGTGTCTTCGGGGTAAATACCCAGGAGTGCAATTGCTGGGTCATAGGGTAGCTCTATTTTTAATTTTTTGAGGCACCTCCACACTGTTTTCCAAAGTGGCTGTACCAACTTGCATTCCCACCAACAGTTAAGAGGGTTCCCCTTTCTCCACAACCTCTCCAACATTTGTTGTTTCTTGCCTTGTCAATTTTTGCCATTCTAACTGGTGTAAGGTGGTATCTCAATGGTTTTGATTTGAATTTCCCTGATGCCTAATGATGACGAACATTTTTTCATGTCTGTTAGCCACTTGTATGTCTTCTTCAGAGAAATGCCTGTTCATTTCTTCTGCCCATTTTTTGACTTATTTGTTTTTTTGGTGTTGAATTTGAGAAGTTCTTTATAGATCTTGCATACCAGCCCTTTATCTGTAGTGCCATTTGCAAATATCTTCTCCCATTATGTGGGTTGCCTGTTTTGTTGACTGTTTCCTTTGCTGGGACAGAAGCTTTTTATCTCAGTGAAGTCCCAAAACTCATTTTTGCTTTTGTTTCACTTAGCCTTTGGAGATGTATCTTGAAAGAAGTTGCTGTGGGTGATGTCAAAGAGGTTACTATGTTCTCCTCCAGGATTTTGATGGATTCCTGTCTCACATTGAGGTCTTTCATCCATTTTTAGTTTATCTTTGTGTGTGGTGTTAGAGAATGGTCGAGTTTCATTCTTCTGAATGTGGCTGTCCAATTTTCCCAGCATCATTTATTGAAGAGACTGTCTTTTCTCCATTGCATATTTTTTTCCTGCTTTGTGGAAGATTATTTGACCATAGAGTTGAGGGTCCATATTTGGGCTCTCTATTCTGTTCCATTGGTCGATATGTCTGTTTTTGTGCCAGTACCAGGCTGACTTGGTGATCACTGCTTTGTAATAAAGCTTGAAATCGGGCAACGTGATGCCCCCAGCTTTGTTTTTCTTTTTCAACATTTCCTTGGTGATTTGGGGTCTTTTCTAATTCCATACAAATTTTAGGATTGGTTGTTCCAGCACTTTGAAAAATGTCATTGGAGTTTTGATCAGGATGACGTTGAAGGTATAGATTGCTATGGGTAGCATAGACATTTTAACAGTGTTTATTCTTCCAATCCATGAGCATGGAATGTTTTTCCATCTTTTTGTGTCTTCTTCAATTTCTTTCATGAGTGTTCTGTAGTTCCTAGAGTACAGATCCTTTACCTCTTTGGTTAGATTTATTCCAAGGTATCTTATGGTTTTGGTGCTATTGTAAATGGAATTGTTTCTCTAATTTCTCTTTCTACAGTTGCATTGTTAGTGTATAAGAAAGCACTGATTTCTGTGCATTGATTTTGTATCCTGCTACTATACTGAATTGCTGTATGATTCTAGTAATTTGGGGGTGGAGTCGTTTGGGTTTTCCACATAAAGTATCATGTCATCTGTGAAGAGATAGAGTTTGACTTCTTTGCCAATTTGAACACTTTTTATTTCTTTTTGTTGTCTGATTGCTGTTGCTAGAACTTCTAGTACTATGTTGAACAATAGTGGTGAGAGTGGGCATCCTTGTCGTGTTCCTGATCTTAAGGGAAAGGCTCTCAACTTTTCCCTATTGAGAATGATATTCACTGTGGGTTTTTCATAGATGGATTTTATGATATTGAGGAATGTTCCCTCTAATACTCTGAAGAGTTTTAATCAGGAAAGGATGCTGTATTTTGTCAGATGCTTTTTCTGCATTAATTGAGAGGACCATATGGTTCTTCTCTCTCTCTTATTAATGTGTTCTATCCCATTCATTTGTGAATGTTGAACCAAGCTTGCATCCTGGGGATAAATCCCACTTGGTCATGGTGGATGATCCTTTTCATGTACTTTTGGAGCCTATTAGCTAGGATTTTGTTGAGAATTTTGAAATCCATATTCATGAGGGATATCGGTCTGAAATTCTCCTTTTTGATGGGGTCTTTGCATGGTTTAGGGATTAAGGTAATGCTGGCCTCATAGAATGAGTCTGGAAGCTTTCCTTATGTTTCTATTTTTTGAAAAAGTTTCAGGAGAATAGGTATTATTTCTTCTTTGAATGTTTGGTAGAATTCCCCAGGGAATCCATCAGGCCCTGGACTCTTGTTTTTTGGGAGGTTTTTGAGCACTGATTCAGTCTTGTTACTGGTTATTGGTCTATTCAGGTGGTCAATTTCTTCCTGTTTCAGTCTTAGTAGTTTATAGGTTTCCAGGAAGGCATCCATTTCTTACAGGTTGCTTAATTTATTGGCATATGGTTGTTGATAATAATTTCTAATAATTGTTTCTATTTCCTTGGTATTAGTCGTGATCTCTCCCCTTTCATTCATAATTTTATTAATTTGGGTCCTTTCCCTTTTCTTTTGGATGAGTCTAGCCAGTGGTTTATCGATCTTATTAATTCTTTCAAAGAACCAGCTTCTGGTTTCATTAATCTGATCTACTGTGTTTCTGGTTTCTAATTCATTGATCTCTGCTCTAATCTTAATTATTTCTCTTCTAATGCACGGCTTAGGCATTGTTTGTTGCTTTTTCTCTAGTTCTTTAAGGTGTAGACTTAGTTGGTGAATTCGGGATTTTTCTATTTTTTTGAGTGAGGCTTGGATGGCTATGTATTTCCCCCTTACCGCCTTTGCAGTATCCCACAGGTTTTGGACCGATGTGTTTTTGTTCTCATTGGTTTCCATGAATTACTTAAGTTCTTCTTTGATTTCCGGGTTGACCCCAACATTCTTGAGCAGAGTGGTCTTAGGTTCCAAGTGTTTGAATTGCTGCCAATTTTTTTCTTATGATTGAGTTCCAGTTTTAAAGCATTATGGTCTGAGAATATGCAGGGAATAATCTCAATCTTTTGGTATCGGTTGAGACCTGATTTGTGACTCAGTATGTGGTCTGTTCTGGAGAAGGTTCCATGTGCACTCAAGAAGAATGAGCATTCTGTTGTTTTAGGGTGGAATGTTCTGTATATATCTATGAGGTCCATCTGGTCCAGTGTGTCATTCAAAGCTCTTGTTTCTTTGTTGATTTTCTGCTTAGATGATCTGTCTATTGCTCAAAGTGGAGTATTGGGGTCTCCTACAAAATATGACTATTTTGGTTAACAGTTGGCTTATGTGGATGGCTGCTCCCATGTTGGGGGCATAGATATTTACAACTGTTGGATCTTCTAGTTGGACAGACCCTTTAAGAATGATACAGTGTCCTTCTATGTCTCTAACTACAGTCTTTAGTTTAAAATCTCATTTGTCTGATATAAGAATTGCTACCCCAGCTTTCTTTTGAGGTCCAATGGCCTGGAAGATGGATCTCCATCCCTTCACTTTTAGTCTGGATGTATCTTTAGGTTCAAAATGAGTCTCTTGTAGACAGCATATGGATGGGTCCTGTCTTTTTATCCAATCTGCAACCCTGTGTCATTTTATGGGAGCATTTAGGCTGCTCACATTGAGAGTGATTATTGAAAGATATGAATTTATTGTTATCATGTTGCCTGTGAAGACCTTGTTTTTATAAATTGTCTCTGTAAATTTATTCTCTATTTCACTCTTGGAGTCTTTCTCCTTTTATAGAACCCCCCTTAATATTTCTTGCAGGGCGAGCTTAGTGGTCTATATTCTTTCAGTTTCTGCCAGTCTTGGAAGCTCTGCATCTCTCCATCCATTCTAAATGAAAGCCTTGCCGGATAAAGTATTCTTGGCTGCATGTTCTTTTCATTTAGTACACTGAATATGTCTTGCCAGGCCTTCCTGGCTTGCCAGGTCTCTGTGGATAGGTTTGACATTATTCTGATGTTCCTCCCTCTGTACGTAAGGAATCTCTTCTCCCTAACTGCCCTTAAGATGGTTTCCTTGGTTCTAAGATTTGCGAGTTTTACTATTACATGCCAAGGTGTTGGCCTATTTTCCTTGATCTTGGGAGGGGTCCTCTCTGCCTCTAGGACTCGAATGTTGGTTTCATTCCCCAGATTAGGGAAGTTCTCAACTATGATTTGCTCAAATATATCTTCTAGTCCTCTCTCTCTCTCCACCACCTCAGGGCTTCCAATAATTCTGACATTGGAACATTTCATGGTGTCACTTATTTCTCTGATTCTATTTTCATGGATTCTGAGTTGTTTTTCCCTGGCCTCCTCTTTTCCCTTTTTATCTGTTAAATTGTCTTCCAGGTTACCAATTCATTCTTCTGCCTCGCTTACCCTAGCTGTTAGATTATCTAGATTAGATTGGATCTCATTGACAGCATTTTTAAATTCTGCCAATCCAGCTTTCATTTCTGCCCTTAGAGACTCTATGTTGCCATTAATTGATTTCTCCATTCTAGCTACTGTCTTCACAATTGCTAGCCTGAATTCCATCTCCGACATCTTGATTATATCTGAATCCATTTGTAAATCTGTGGCATAAGTCATAATCTCTGTGTCTTTCCATTTTGGGGGTTCCTCCTCCTAGTCATTCTGTTGATGGGTGTTTGAGGGAATGTATAGAGTCCAAATTATTGACCACAACCCAAGCAAGATGCATCTGTTTTCTAGGGACCTTAGGGTTGCTGGCCTCTTGTTCTCCCAGCCTGTCTTCTGGGGGAAGGGCCTGCAGTGCTGTTACTCGGGCAAACTTGTTTGGGCAGAGTTGTCCTGGCTCCAGTGGGGGGGGGATGGGCTCAGTGAAAACCGGTTTTGGGGGGCTTTTGTTCTCTGGCAGGTCTCCCTGGCAGCTTTCTGCATCTCTTCCAAAAGTCAGAGCAGAAGAGACCGTTTCTAACCCTCTGTCTCAGAGCAGAGAGATCGCAGTCTGTTCTTCAGTGAGCTCTCCAGGCCACACTACTCCATTTCTGTCTGTGCTGCTATAAACTGCATTCCTGGGTTGTGCACCCCTCAGCAGCGCTCACTCCCAGTCCTCACCTCTAGGTCAGGGCTCATCTCTGCCTTTTGTGCTTCTAAAACTGCCAGCCACCTCCAGTTTGTAGGTGCGGCCCCACTGTTCTGGGTTTCCGTCCAGGGGGATGCCCTAAAGTCCTTTCTCTGCCACTACCGGTCTGCGAGTCTGTACCCTGTCCCCAGCATGGGAGGCTATTGCTCACCTGCAGTGTAGGATCCCGAGGGCTCGGCTTCCTCCCCCTGCTGTTTATCCTCCGATATCTGCCTGCAGAATCACAGCTCCCCGCTTTGTACCTTGGAACCAACCGCCTGCGATATTCTGTTTGTAGAGATCCAGATATTCTTACATCTCAGGCTGATTTCGTGGGTGTTCAGAGTGGTTTGGTAGATATCTAGCTCAATTCCAGGGACCAGTTGGAATAGGGTACTCTACTCCTCCCCATCTTTTCCCCCACATATATTCAGTTTTATATATTCATAAGTTAATTCCTTTTTCATATTATACTATGTGTTTACTATTAATTCATTTATTCACTCAACAAATGTCAATGAGCTCCTAAGTGCACCAGACACTGTTCTGACAATTAGAACACTACAGTAAACAAAATACAGTTCCTGCTCTCAGAGCTTACATTCTAATAGAAAAAAAAAAAAAAGTCTACAGACAAAAATAAATAAAATGCCAGAGAATTATGAGTGCTTCACTGCATTTACACCAATAAAGGTAATAAGAACATTAAGTAAACTGGAAATCATGGCAGGAAGCTTGTTTTGGATAAAACAGGTGGAGAAAACACCTCTAAGGGGTTGACTTACGGATGAGAGATGTGAATAATGTGAAAAGCTATATCATAAAATATCTGAGAGAAGTACATCTCAGCATTAGGAAACCACAAGTAGGAAGTCTCTAAACTGTATGTTTGTTGGTAAACTGAAAGAGAAATGAAGATGTTGATGAGATTATAGCAGGAGGCAAATCCTATAAGGGTTTCAGGGATTATTTTTTAGTTTGTCAACAAATGCTGAAGTGTGTGTGTGCGTGTGTGTATGTACATGCGTGCATGTGTGTTTGAAAATGAGAGGATAGTAGGGAGGAAGAGAAGGACTTGTACTCAAATAAATTTTTAAAATATGTATCCAGTTTACCTAGTTCCAAAAACTCCTTTGAGAATAATTCAAAACTTAATATATTTAATTGATATTGCTGGTCATCTTCAGGTCTGATTTATATAGAAGAACAAAAAATTATGCATAAAGTATTTGCAAATATTGTATTTTATCTGCTCTCAATTTGATAATTTTGCTTTTGAAACTGTACTTTCATCACTGTTTTCCTTATAATACTGAATTTTAATCATAATCCATTACTTTTAATGGCATGGCTATTTTATTATTACCCCAAACATAAAGTGAAGAAAATATGTATTTTACAATAAAAATATAAATAAAAAGAACAAATGTGGGGCTCCTGGGTGGCTCAGTCAGTTAAGAGTCTGCCTTCAGCTCAAGTCATGATCTCATGGTCCTGGGATGGAGTCAGATGCCACGGTCAGTGGGTAGTCTACTTCTCCCTGTTCCTCTGCCCCTCCCCCACTTGTGTTTGCCTGCACATGCTCTCTCTCAAATAAATAAATAAAATCTTTTTTAAAAAAAGAATAAATGTACATCTAGGACAATGATCTTTGAATTTCACATACTTATACTACTTTGAAGTACAATTACTCACATACTTGTAAAGCTCTATGAAATCTTCCATCCTAGAGCCTTGACATAATATAGAAATTAACCTTTTGAGAATGCATAAGTTCATTACAGAACAATATTTTCTAATGTCACATTAGTCTCACTTTCTTAATCAACCTATGGAACTAAAGTGCTTTCTATATCATCTATTTTGAATTATTATTGAAAGTAAGATTTTTTTCTTTCAAAGTAGACAATAAATTTGACATACATAACACAGAAAATTATAACTATTTCCCTTTTAATAGTAAGATATATCAAATTAAGTTAGCCTAAAGTGTTTCCAAACACATCCAGAACTTAAAAACTGACAATTTTTCAGAATAATTTGACAAAATATATATGAAAACAAATTGCAAAACTATGGACACTGAAATTAGGTGCAAATATTATCTCACTTCTTTTTTTCTCTCAAAGTAAACTGATTTTATCACTTTTTGACAGATAAAGAGCCTAGTATGTCTCTCCTCTAATTCTGTATTGTCTCCTTCAAGAATTCAGAATTGTTGGGTACCTTATGTATTGTTAAGTAGTGAATAAGTACAAATAACACAACCTAGCTGTTTCTTGCTGCTGCTAGCCTAGTACTGCAGTTAAGGAGTGGTCTCACAAGGTCCATTGGCACATGCTAGGCTGTGCTCTCCTGACCAGAATGCAGAGTTCCAGGGGTCTTGGGTCTTTAAAAGAAGATGGGAAGCCACACTCAATTCTCAGCATGGCAGTGGGAGCTCTGCTTGAATTCCAAGGAAAACCCTATTACTCATCACCTCTAGTACTATGCATAGCATTCAATGAGGCATCAGCGAGCTTAGAACTGACCAAGTAGGCCTCAATGTTCCACTCAGCCTGACTAAACTTTAGACAGATTTCTTCCTTTTCTTTAAGATACAAATTTTTTATTTTTTTCAAATTTTTATTTAAATTCCAGTTAATTAACATGCATCATAATACTGGTTTCTAGTGTAGAATTTAGTGATTCATCACTTACATACAATACCCAGTGATCATCGTTAAGTGCCCTCCTTAATGCCCATCACCTATTTAACCCATTCCCCCCCCCCCACCTACCTCCCCTCCAGTAACCATCAGATAGATTTCTTCTTGATTCTAAGTCCTTGACTTGTCTTTTCTTAGAGCCTTTGAAGTGTAAGTTTCTCCCACCCTCTTGTTAGTTTTTCAACCCAGAGCACATAGGAGCCATCCCTTTGAAATGTAATCATCAAGAAAGATAGTGCCCCTCTCAGTTTCTGTGGAAGGTGGGAGCCTAACATCAATAAGCAACAGTTAGCAAACACAGATGGCTTCATCACACTGACCAACCTCCAGGCTAATGCCCTCTACTAATTTTCAATTGGCCCACCCTAGTGCTTGAAAATTTTTTCTGCCCTTTGTTTCAACAGCACTTGAGATCAGTTTATCTCATTCTATTGCAATAGTTTTGAATAAAATATTTGTTGCCTGTTTGACTCCATCCAATACAATTTCTCATTGACAGTACACAATATTCCAATCCCCTTTTAATTCTTTTTTCCTCCTGGTATCAATTCAAATAGTTTTTCTCTTTGACTGGCAGTATAAAAAATGTCTCTAAGCTTCTTTCCAGCAATATGAAACCCCCATCCCTGCTGTGCCTACACATGCCCCTTCATAGGCAGAGCTTCCATGATTATAACCAGAGAGTCAAGAAATCCAGAACTCCTATACCAGTAGTCTGAATGATCTGTAGTGATTTAATGTGATATCTGAGTTCTGGGACAACCAATTTTAAAATATGGCCACTCTTAATCTTAGGAAACAAACTGAGGGTTGCTGGAAGGGAGGAGGGTGAGGGTATGGGGTCACTGGGTGATGGACATTGGGGAGTGTATGTGTTGTAAAGAGCACTGGGTGTTACTGAAGACTGATGAATCACAGACCTGTACCCCTGAAACAAATAATACATTATATGTTAATTAATTGAATTTAAATTAAAAAATAAATTAAATTTAAAAAATAGTAAGATAAAGTATGGCCATTCCAGAAAGCTAACACAAAATAACAACAAAAAAATAATTCATATACTCAATGAATTAAAATAGTATGCATGTTTTCCACTTAAAATATTGGTAGCATGTGGTCCTCCTTTTAATAAAACTGCAGAAGTATGATTCTTAGTAGTTAAGTATATTACTGTATGATTAATTGCTCAGGATATGTTTTCTGAAAAATTAATTTTGGCAAAATTCATGAAACATTTTAAGATTCTTGATGGAAATGGCTTTCCAGAAAAAAATATTAAATGACTCCTCTAGCTAAAAATGAAAGTATCTGTCATCTATAACCTCAGGAGCATTAAGCATTGTCACATACCAAATATCTGGACTTCTTTTTCTGGAAGTATAAATAATGAAGTAGATATCCAAAAAAACCTCCTGCAACAAAACAGCTGAAAACTTGATTAAAATATGTAGCCTAACTTGTAAAAATATTGTCAGGAACTACACTGAAGAAAAGCTGAAAATCAGAATGGCAAGAGGGTAATGACCACCTTAAGCTGTCCTGAGGGAATCTTACCTGTCTTCAGAACCAAGGAGGTTTTATTTTATTGGGTCAGCAGGATGGGAAACAAGATCTTGGACAGGTCTCCATGTGGAGAATTCAGGCCGAGACACTCCTCCCCATTTTGCAGGTAAGACTCGAACTTAGAGGCTGAGTGGACCAGAAACAAATCTCCCCATTAACACAGGAAGAGATAAGGATGTTACTCTGACTTGGCTCAAGCTCTGCCTGTGTAAGATTCTACATAGGTAATTTATAAGCATAGACCTATCTTCAAAAGAACTTGAGTTTAAAATTCCTGAATGTCCCAGGAAAATACGGGCCATGGAAATTAATATTATATTCTGTCTAATAATAACCCTGAAGTGGCCCAAACTAGAAACTAAAATTACTTGGAGGGAACCACCCTATATCCAAGACAAACTTCATTCCCACAGATAATACTGATCATGATCTCACCAAATTTTATATTACATAAAGAAATAAGTAAACCTGAGTGAGAATCAGCAGAAAGAATAATGTGTTGTTTTAGGACCCCTGAAGCCCAAATAAGGTGTGCTAAGCTATAACTACAACAGAATCAAATAATATTTCAAAGGTAAACATTGGAAAGGAAGAAGATTCTATCAAAAATGCTAGAATGATTTATTTTATAAAAACATAATTTCTGAAAATCATAAATATACAAAGATTGGAACAAAAATTTAATTATGTGGATTAAATGGGGATTTAAATTCTGCTAAAGGAAATACTGGTTAACTGGAAGATACATGGATTGATTAATTAAAAAATTGCACATGGAGAAAAAAATAATGAAAGTATAAAAGGAAATTTGAGATGCCTGGGGATAAAATTAGCAAATCCAACATATATCTAAAGGAGTTATCAGCAGAAGACAACAAATGCTGGAATAAGAGGTAATGTGTAAGCATTTTTTTAAAAACATAACTAAATAATTTTGCCTCTGATTCAGGAAGCAAAACTGATAGCAAGTAGAATAGAAAAAAGTGGAAAGAAGGAGGGAAGGAAGGAAGAATTGGAAAACAAAAAAATACAATTAACTTTAAATTATGACAGGTTGATAGTTCACACCGGAAAAATATTGAGATCAAAAGACAATAAAGCAATACTCTCAATTTTTTGAAGGAAGTAACTATCAACCTATAAGGGACACTATGATAATCTACCCAGATCTCACATTAAGAATAAATGTCTTAAGTCACCCCCCGCAAGAAGCCTCCATACTATTTTCCACAGTAGTTTCACTAATTTACATTCCAACCAATAGTGCATGAGGGCTCCATTTTTTCCACATCCTCACCAACACATGTTATTTCTTGTCTTTGATACTAGCCATTCCGACTGGTGTGAAGTGATATCTCATTGTAGTTTTGATTTATATTTCCCTGATGATAATGAGTATCTTTTCACATGTCTGTTGGCCATCTGCATGTATTCTTTGGAAAAAATGTCTATTCAGGTCCTCTGCACATTTTTAAATCAGACTGTGTGTGGAAAACAGTATGGAAGTTTCTCAAAAATTTAAAAATAGAAAAACTATATGATCCAGTAATTCCACTACTAGGTATTTAACCAAAGAAAATGAAAACGCTAACTGAAATAGATATATGTGCTCCTATGATGATTACAGTATTGTTTACAATAGCCAAGATATGGAAACAACCCAAGTGTCCATCTGTAGATGAATGGATAAAGAAGATGTGGTATATCTTCTTATATCATCATGGATGGACCAAGAAGGTATTATGCTAAGTAAAACAAGTCAGACAGAGGAAGATAAATATCGTATGATTTCACTTATACATGGAATCTAAAAAACAAAACAAACAAATCAAACAAACAGACTCTTAAATACAGAGAACAAACTGGTGGTTGCGAGAGGGGAAATAGATTGGAGGATGGGTAAAATAAAGAGATTAAGAGATACAATCTTCCACTTACAAAATAAATAAGTCACAGAAATGAGAAGTATGGTATTGGAAATATAGTCAATAATATTGTAATAACTTTGTATGGTGACTACACTTATCATGGTGAGCATTGAGTGATGTATAGAATTGTTGAATAATTATGTTGTACACCTGAAACTAATACAGCATTTTATGTTAACTATACTTCAATAATAATAAAAAAGAATGAATGATTTTTTATATCACCCACTGTAAGTGCTGCTAGCAGAGAGCTTGCAGCTATCAGCCTCCTCAGGAATCACCCTCTACTAAGGAGAGTGGCTTCCACCAAAATCACTCTCCCTTCCTGCGATATCCAAAGACTGATCCTTGAAGAGGAAGAAGACTCAGCTTTCTTGCCTTAACTCAGAATAACTCCAAAGGGCCATCCTAGCTTCAGAGCTCCAAGAGTTTGATGGAGGCTTTATTTAAAACTGTAGCTGACCCTAAACATATGCCTTTCCCTTCCTCTTTGTTCCTTAACACTCTCTTGCACAAAAATCTTGGTGTCTATATAGTATGCTACAGGGAACTCAATTAGTCACATAACCAGAAAGAAAATAAGCAAATGAATTACATTTCTCAATTAAGGAGAAAAAGTTATAGACCAATAAACAAATAATAATAAACACACAAAACTTTCCATTGACAGATGGTAAGTTCTCAGCAAACAATGTCTAAAAAAATTCTTTAGAAATAAAGAAAATAAACTCAAGATCAGAGCTTTAAGAAATAATTTTTTTAGAAGTAAATTTGAACCAGGAATTTGGTAATCAAAAGGATAATCATCATTGACTGCTGGCATAAACAAGAATAAAAATAATGAGTAATTTTGGTGGGTAACAAAACAGGTGGAATTAAAGTACTGGACAATAATATAATGTGTAATATGAGAGATTATAAAGGAAACACATTTTTTCCCTAAGATCTCTGCACTGCAATTAATAAGAATGGGAGCAGTACTAGCAAGATTTAATAATGATTTCAACAGAATATTACAAACAATTTATATAAATGCATTTAGGAAATGTAACTAAATTAGGCAATATTCTAATTTAAAAAAACCTTTATCTAAACTGTTCCAAGAACAAATAGAAAACTAAATCATCTCATTACCACTCAGACAGTGGTATAACTTTGATTAAAAATAATTATACATTAGCCCAGTATTATAAATAATAGTGATGGAAAATTACTAAATAAAATATTTATCAACCAAAACCTACAATGCCCATTTTTTGACATCATTGTTTAGCCCAGAAATGTAAAACATGTTAATATTAGTAAATACATTTCAGAATATTCACAGATCATAAGGGAAATATTAATATTACACTAGATGTAGAAAAGCATTCCAACAAAAATTCAGTACAAATTTATGAATAACAAAACAATGACACCAACACCACCTCTAAAAAAATCTTCAGTAAGATGCTACTACACAACCACTAGAATGTCTATAATCAAAAAGAGATAATAAAAAGTGTTTATGAGGCTATGGAGAAACTGAAGCCCTCACACATTGCTTGTGGAAATGCAAAATGATGCAGCCATTTTGAAAAACAGTTTGACAGTTTCTTAAAATGTTAAACATAAACTTAAAATACAATGTACCAATCTCACTCCTAGGAATCTGTTCAAAAGAAATGGAAGCATATGTCTACAAAAAGGCACAAATACACAGTTCACAGCAGCACTATTCATCATTTCAAAACAAATGAACAATCAATTGTCCCACTAGTGAATGGATAAATAAAATGTGCCATATCCACATAATAGAATACTGTTCAACAATTCTCAGTGATAAACTACTGATGCATGCTACAGATCAGATGATTTACAAAAACATGGTAGGTGAAAAAAAAAGTCAAAAACAAAAGATTACTTACTGTATGATTCTATTTATATGAAATTTCCAGAAAAGGCAAATTTTAGAAACATTTTGTATTTGCTTAGGGATTAGTGATAATGAGTATCTTTTCATGTGTCTGTTGGCCATCTGCATGTATTCTTTGGAAAAAATGTCTATTCAGGTCCTCTGCCCATTTTTTAATCAGATTGTGTGTGGAAAACAGTATGGACGTTTCTCAAAAAATTAAAAATAAAATACTGTATGATCCAGCAATTCCACTTCTGGGCACTTAATTAAAGAAAATGAAAACAGAAACTAAAAAACTAACACATTTAAATTTTCTAAAAAATTTACTTCAGCATAAACAGTGTAAGTCTCTCCACATTAAGTGTTCTTACCAACTAAAAGGGGGTTATGAAGAAACTTTTGGGGGAGATTATATCAATTACCTTGACTGTGGTGATCGTGAGTCATTTAAAGGGTATAAAGTTTCAGTTATGCAAGATGAATAAGTTCTAGAGATCTGCTGTACAACACAGTGTCTATGGTTAACAACAAAACAGAATGCACTTCAAAATTCGTTAAGATGGTAAATCTCATGTTAAGTATTCTTACCATAAAAAGGGGGGTGGTGCTACAAGGAATCTTTGGAAAGTGCTGGATATGTCTATTACTTCCATTGTGGTGATGGGTCACAGGCATATGTCCAAACTCATCAAACTGTATGCAGTAAACATATACAATGTTTTTGTATATCAATTATACCTAAATAAAGCTGTTAAAAGTTGATTATAAGTTGACGGGTGCCTGGGTGGCTCAGATGGTTAAGCATCTGCCTTTGGCTCAGGTCATGATCCCAGAGTCCTGGGATCGAGTCCCGCATCGGGCTCCCTGCTAAGCGGGGAGCCTGCTTCTCCCTCTGCTTCTCTCTCTCTGTCTCTCATGAATAAATAAATAAAATCTTTTAAAAAAAAAGTTGATTATAAGTTGAAATAGTTCTATTTTTTCTTAATCATTAAAAAGGAAGTGAAAAAATAGTGTTATTATTTTTTTAAGATTTATTTATTTATTTCAGAGAGAGTGTGCATGTACACACAAGCAAGTGGGGGAGGGGCAGAGGGAGAAAATCATCAAGCAGACTCCCCGCTGAGCATGGAACCCAACGTAGGACTTGATTCCATGAGCCATGAGTTCATGACCTGAGCTGAAACCAAGGGTCAGACACTCAACCAACTGAGCCACCCAGGCTCCCCAGCAGTGTGGTTTTTCTAAAGAAGAATCATATGGAAACTGATGTTCCATTGGTTCCAAATTAGAAGACATTTTTCTTTCCTCTCCATTTGTCTTTTTTTCTCTTTTCCCTGTTATAGAAGGGATTTTCCCTATGTAAACCAACAGTCTATAGGGTTAGATACCATTGTGACAATGACCATGAAATCATCTTAGGTCAATCATATTTTACTGCAGGCTTAGAAATTTAGGGAATTATTCAATGCCAAAGTCCTTCAAAAGATACTGTAAACAAAATCTTTACCCTTCTTGGTAGAAAGATTAAGCAGAAATATCCCCAGAATCTGCTTGTTTGCCCTTCTGCATTTGTCTTCTTTATTCAGACCCTCATTATCTCATTACACCAGGCTTATAAATTGCTCTTCTTCCAGAAGTCTATCCTCCAGTTTTATCCATCCTCTTTACTTTTTGAGAAAAAATCATGTCTATTCATGTTAATCCTCTGCGTAGAGGATGTGAACTTTAACTCTCCATAGCAAATATCCAAAATCATTAACAGGTCAGCCAGTACTATTCACAAACTGGTCCCAATCTAAATCAGCAAGTACTATGTGTCCTAATATTTTAAATGTCTTGATTTTCTTCAGAAATGTTATTTTGTGCTCTGTGTTTTGTATGAAGTATAGTTTTCTTTTCGTGTTATTTACAACCAAAAAAGAAAGACAAAACATAATAACCTTACCTGGTGTTTTAGTAACTGTGTCACATAATAGCATTTATTTTATACAACATTAATAGAACGAAGGGAAAAAACTCATTTGATTATACTAATAGATGCAAAAAAGTATTTTACAAAGTCAAAATTCTTTCATGATGCAAAACACTCTCAACAAACCATGAATAGAAGGGAACTTACTCAACATGATAAAGATAATCCACCAAAACCCCATAGTTAACATCATACTTAAGCGTGAAAAACTGAAATGTCCCTCCAAGATCAGGAAAACAGCAAGAAGTCCCTTCTCATCAATTTTTTTTTCAGCATTTACATTGATTGATTTCTGTATGTTAAGCAAGCCTTGTATAGCTGTGGGATAAATCCCACTTGATCCTGGCATATAATCCACTTTATATGTTGTTGGATTTGGCTTGTTTTTTTATAAAGGATTTTCATTTCCATATTAATAAAGTGCACATTTTTTTCTTCCTCATTCAAAAAAACAGCATCTTTTTTAGTATTTCTTGACTTCCCATATTAGACAGGATAAATTACTGCTTATCTTGAAAGTCCAACATAAAGATGTTAAGGCAAAACTCCATTGAGAAAGGAGTAAATGAGGTTTCCACTGTTAGTAGGATTCTTGCTCAGAGACGATTATATTTGCATATATTAATACATGACCCAACCCTTTCCCTACTTTGACAAAGAAAACAGGTAATTTCTGTTAATTATTCTCTATTAAACTTTATTTTTTTTAGAAAATGTGTTATTAATGCTTAATACTGGGAATATATTCTACTTTAACATGTTAAAAATGACTTTTCTTTTAATTTGTGTTATTATAATCATTTGAACCTCAAATTGAACCCATCATGGTGACAGTACTTTAGCATTTTATAATATATAAAATAAATTATAAATATAATAAGGGGGCGCCTGGGTGGCTCAGTTGGTTAAGCGACTGCCTTCGGCTCAGGTCATGATCCTGGAGTCCCGGGATCGGGTCCCGCATCGGGCTACCTGCTCAGCAGGGAGTCTGCTTCTCCCTCTCCCGCTCCCCCCTCTTGTGCTCTTTCTCTCTCTCACTCTCTCTCTCAAATAAATAAATAAAATCTTTAAGTAAATAATTAAATAAATATAATAAGTCTACAATAGCAAGTTAAAGACTGATAAGACATCATAAAACATTTGTGAATGAGATGGGAAAGATTCTCAAACTGATATTTTTGAATGATTTTTATTATTTTATTTTCTTTAACACTACTATAGTCAATAATAATCTTGCAATTAAAACTTCTTGAGCACACTGTATCTAAATTGTATATCTTAGATGCCTTAAAATCAATCGATTTTAACATATATTTAACTCTTATCCTACTTTAAAATGTTTCATATACCTTAACTTCTCTTGATAAAGTTACATTATTTAACTTTCAAATGCATTAATTAAAAAGACTTCATGAACAGAATAAGAAAATTAAATTAAAAGCCCTTTAATGTTTAAGTAAAATAACATACATATACATGCCTATAAACTTTCAATTCCTGGATCGCCTTCTTGATTTAGTCATCTCTGTGCAAGGTAGAACTATCTTTCCTAAGCAATCATTTTGGTATTATCTTATGGAAGTAATCTGTTAACAAAGGTATGATGATAAACTCTATTAAACTCTTACTCATGAAAAATCATACAGCAATTACCTTGAGTCATTTTGTTTCTCAGGAGTACCTAAAATCAATTAAATGGCATATTTCACATGAAAAGCTAGCTCCATATTTTTAGAGTAAACATGATATATCTTGACATGAGAGTTACCTTTTATCTTTTTTCCAAAGGAACCGAACAGACACTAATGGCCTTGTCCCAGGTTTCCTCTTACCACATCCATATATTTTTAATGATTCTCTTTTTATTGTAAATTCTGTTTAAAAATATGTGAAAGGGTTTTGGCATGACCCAGAATACAGTTACCTTTTAAAATCAGTAAGAAAACCATTAATTTTAGAATTCTACCATAAATAGTTAACATGTTTGAGTTTTCTAAATATAAATGTATATTTTTTTGTTTTTAAAAATTCTTCTCTCAAGAAATAACTTTTCTTCTTTTGCCACAGAAATGAGAAAAAATAAGAGTTAAGTGGTAAGATACAGAAATAAGGACAAAAAGTCTTATAAGTCAACAGTGAAGGAAAGAAGGGAGAAGGAAGGGAGGGAGAGAAGCAAAGGAGGGAGGGAAGGAAAGAAAGAAGAAAAGAAAGAATACTTACAGCCACATTTTCAGAGTGATTTTGAAAGCAGAATGTTAAATTTACCAGCTGTTTGGGAAATTCAAGAAGATCAGATTATGAAGTGGAAGGGGTTGATGAAATGTAGGCCCTAGGGATCTATTCTCATTGGATAAGTCATCACAGAACCAAATAAACTTTTGCAAAAAGGAATTCAGATATATAAGGAAGGCAGTAAAGAGAAGAGAATCAGCTGCTTCTTTATAACCTGGCGAATTTTCACACTTTGGAGCCCCTGACACACAGAGGTGCTGACAGAGAGCGGAAGGACACTGTACAAAAACAACACCAAAACAAACCTCACCATGTAATTTCTTGGCAGTAGGGCCCAGAGCAGGGTCCCTCCAACTTCTTCAAGCTCCTCAGGCTCCTGAGAAGTGTAACTGTGAGCACACCCTTATAACTCAGGTATATTTAAACCAAGGGAAAAAATACCAGAGCTGTTATCTTTATGAATGCATGCTTAGGAAATAGACATGTTCACATCACATCCTGTCATTATTTGAAAACTTATAGCTATAGGCTTTTAAAGTTCAGACCAAACAGTGAATAATGTGATAAATAAAATAGAGAAATTTATATTCTCAGAAGGTATTGCATTAAGTGATAAAACTCAATCATGTCATGGAAGTGATTGAGCTTTCAAATATTATGCCTTATTACAAAAAAAAAAAGGCAAGAAGAAGAAGAGGAAAACAAACAAAAAATGAGAACAGTCTTCAAAATGCAACAATAACCACAAAACACCTTGGTCAACCATATTCCATAAGCAAACCTCACAATCACAAGAAAAGTACATAAAACTTAGTAGCAATAAACACCAGCATGCCTAAGCATCCTTCATATGTAAGGACTGCACTTAAGGGACTCAGTTAAACTCATGAACTGAATCCTTTATCCACAGACTTCTTACATGTTACATTTTGTTATTAAACCTTATAAAATATAATTTTGATAAGTAATATATATTTTTCCTAATGTGAACATACTGCCAAACCATTAAATTATTTATAGCAATTAGAAAACACTTTTCAATCCAACAAGAGGATATAACATTTGTAAATATTTATGTACCTAACATATCAGCGCCCAAATATATAAAGCAAGTATTAACAAACCAAAAGGAAAAAAACAGACAGCAATACAATAATAGTAGGGATTTTAATATTCCACTTTCATCAATAAATCAGTTATCCAGAAAGAAAACATTGGCCCTAAACAAAATGTTGGACTAGATAAACTTAACAGATATATATATATATATATATAACAATGCATCCAAAACCATAGAATGCACATACTTCTCAAGCACACACGGAACATTATCCAAGATAGATCATAAGTTAGGCCACAAAACAACCTCAATAAATTTAAGAAGACTGAAATCATATGGGATATCTTTTTTGACCACAATGGTTTAAAACTAGAAATAACATGAAAAAACCCCAGAATATTCATAAGTATATGGGGATTAAACAATATGCTCTAGAACAACCAACAGGTCAAAGAAGAAGTCAAAAGAGAAATAAAAAAATACCTTGAGACAAATGAAAAAAGAAATACAACATACCAAAATTTACGGATGCAGCAAAAGCAGTTCTAAGAAGGAAGTTTATAGTGATACAGATCTACTTCAAGAAACAACTCAAATAAACAACCTAACTTTATACTTATTTACATATGATAGTATATATAGAAAACCCTAAAGAATCCAACAATAAAAGTTAGAATAAATGAATTTAGTAAAGTTGTAGAATACAAAGTCAATATACAAAAATATATTGTGTTTCTCTATATCAATAACAAGCTATAAGAGAAATTAAGAAAACACACACATTTACAATCACATCCAAAAGAATAAAATAACTGGAAATAAATGTAACCAAGGAGGTGAAAGTCCTATAGAGTAAAAACTATAAAATATTGACAAAAGAAACTGAAGAACACATAAATAAATGGAAAAACATTCCATGCTCATATATTGGAAGAATTAATATTGCTAAAGTGTACACATTACCCAAAGCAATCTACAGATCACTATCAAATTCCAATATGTTTTTCACAGAAATAGAACAAATAGTCCTAAAATTTGTATGGAACTACTAAAGATCCCAAATAGCCAAAGTAACCTTGAGAAAGAAAAACAAAGCTGGAGGCATCACATTCCCTGATTTTAAACTACATTACAAAGATATAGTGATCAAAAAAGAATGGTATTGGCATGAACAGACACACAGATCAATGGGATACAAAAGAAACCCAGAAATAAATTCATGTATATATGATCAATTAATTTATATCAAAGAAGCCAAGAATACACAATGGGAAAGGACAGTCTTTTCAATAAGTGGTATTAGGAAAATTGGTCAGCCATATGCAAAAAAAGTTAAACTAGACCACTAGGTAACACCATACCCAAAAACTATCTCAAAATGGATTAAATACTTGAACATAACACTTAAAACCATAAAGCTCCCAAAAGAAAACATTGGCATTAGGTTCCTTGATATTGGTCCTGGTGGTGATTTTCTGGATTTGACACCAAAGCAAAGGCAACACAAGCAAAAATAAACAAGGACAGCTACATCAAACTAAAAAGTTTCTATACAGCAAATGATAACATCAATAAAATGAGAAGTTAACCTCCTGAGAAATGGGAGAAAGCATATGCAAATCATATATCTGAAAAGGAGTTAATACCTAAAATATAAAGAACTTCATACAACTCAATAGCAAAAAAAAAAAAAATCAATCTGATTAAAAGATGGGAGAGGTTCTGAATAGACATTTTTCCAAAGAGCACATACACACAGCCAACAGATCCATGAAAGGGTGTTCAACATCACTCATCATCAGGGAACTGCAAATCAAAACCACAATGAGAAATGACCTCACACCTGTTAGAATGGTTATTATCAAAAAGACAAAAAAAAAAGTGTTGGTGAGGAAGAAAAGAAAAGGGAACACTTGTGCACTGCTGATGGGGATGTAAATTGGTGCATCCATTATAGGAAAACAATATAGAGGCTCCTGAAAAAATTAAAACTACCATGTGATCCAGCAATTCCACTTCTGGGTATTTATCCAAAAAAAAGAACAAAACAAAACAAAAAAAACACTAACTCAAAAAGGTATATGTGCCCCCATGTTTATTGCAGCATTATTTATAATAGCCAAGATATGAAAACAATGTATTTATTGATGGATGAACAGATAAAGAAAATGTGATATATACACATATATGTGTTTTATTCAGCCATAAAAAAGAAGGAAATCTTGCCACTGGCAACAATAAGGTTGGAACTTGAGGCATTATGCTAAATGAAATAACTCAGAAGACAAAGTCATATACCTTATGATCTCACTTATATTCAGAATCTAAAAAAAAAAAAAAGAAAAAGAAAAGGAAAGAAAGAAATGGAAGGAAGTGAGCTCACAGATACAAAGAATAGATTGGCAGTTGCCAGAGGCAGCTGGGGCATGGGTGAAATTGGTAAAGAGGGGGTTTAAAAGGTACCAACTCTCAGTTATAAGATAAATAAATTTTGGGATTGTAATACATAGCATAGTAGGTATAGCTAATACTGTATTGTGCATTGGAAAGTTGCTAATAGAGTTGTATCTCTAAATTTCTCATCACAATACTGAGAAATTAATTAAATCTTCATTTCAAGAAAGAAAAGGAAATTAAAACAAAGTAAAATACTAAAAGTAAGAAAGAAGAACAAAACAGCAGTTACAAAACCTTTAAAAAGTATGTCAATGAATGATACTTTGGGAAATCTGATCAGAGGAAGAAAAAGTGAGGAAGAGAGAGAATGTATATTTGGTGGTAACTTATAAAAACCCTTGTAAACATTAAAATATTCAAACAAATTATATTCTTACAAATTAATACATGGAATGGAGCTAAGATAAAGTTATAAAAATTTCATCTTTTAAATTTATTCATTGTTTACAATATATAAATAGCAATATTAGAAAAAAGTCTACCTTTTAGTGTGATTTATATAGAATCACTGCCCACCATAAAGCAAGTGCCCAATTAATGCATAGAGTAAATAAATGAATGCTAGACTGAATAATAAAACTTCAAAATTTGTGAGTTAAATATTACACAAAAGTAACTAGAATTTTTGTCACTATTGTTATTGGTATATTTTAATCCAAATAATATTATGTAAAATGCAGCCATGTATTTTTACTACTGTTCATCTCCTTATTTTTGCATTATTTCTCATTCAATACCCCATTGTTCTGTTTCAGCTGCTCTAACAAGGAATAAATCACTGTGGAATTAAGCTTCTGGGAGTTAGGCAACCTTAAGAAATTAAATAATTAAAAATTAGGAAGTGGTTATTTTGAGCTTTGTACAGCATCGTTTTGATTACAGATTACAGATGTGAAGACAAACCCACAGGCAGCTGACTCCCTTCATTATTTCTCAACCATATGTCTGTAAAGGAGCACGTTATTTTGATATCTGCCAATCACATCAACACACTGAATTATGAATTTAAAATCCAAAAACCCTGTTTTTCTTGCCCTTTTTTGTTGACAGTATATACACCTGACTTCTTCATATATATATATATATATACATATATATATATACACACACACGCATATACATATATATATACACCTTCTTAAAACAGAATAGGATATATTATAAAAGGAACTGTTATAAGGTGGGTGAAGCTAGCTAATGCAAAGGTTAAGGGAAAAAGAAACATATAGGAGATATAATGGGCACATATAACTTACTCCATCATAAGGGGATTGTATTTAAGCCTGATTAGGAGAATACTGGTCATTTGTTTCTAAGTCACCACAAAGTAAAATTCAACATTAAAGATGGTTTCTTTTTGCTTTGCTTTTTAACGTGTAAATCAGTCTAGTTGCACTAATAATTTGTTCCAAAGGTAAAAGTGTGATTGCATGTCATAGGAGGATATTCTCATTTCCTGACAGAGAAAATTAATGGGAATTGAAATACAACTTCAAAGGAAATTATAGGATCTCCATTCAAAAGGTCACATTTCTGGTGAGTCAGTAGATGAATTAGCTGATTACTATGACTGATAAAATATATCTGTGTATTATTCATCATTAATTAATGGGTTTTCTCTACTTAAAAGAGTAAGCATTATAAAGGACAGAAAATAATATATCTGTTTAAGGGCTAGATTTGATGGTAGTTTCTGAAAATAGCCTGTATCTATAGCTGGAGGACCAGGATCCATAGGTGATTTTCAAAGGTTCTATAAAATCTTTGAAATTATGCCTTTTAACCATATATACGCCCATGTATTTTTTGAGAGCAAAGGATCTGCTCTTATCTTTACATTATCTATAATCCAAAATAGAAGCTTGACCATGGAACCACCGCATAGGAATGCAAGTAAGTCAGGGAAAATTCAGATTAAAGAAAATGAAGAGTTGCAATAGATTTCCTTTTATGTAGCATCAGCATAAGTATCACAGCCACAGAAAATTATTACTGGTATGTTTTATGTATCCCAAAAGAGCCCTTTATGATAATTTATGATACTTTATTATGTCAACAAAAACATAAAATTGTTGGGATATCATATGGTTTGCTGATTATTTAGAAGCTATTTACTAAATAAATAAAAGAAGTTCATTTCAAACAGATCAAAGAACATATATTCTCTCCTACTATCCTATTAGAGAGGAGTCAATAAAATAAATGTCTTCAGTCACCACAGAATTATAAATCTTAGTAATTTTTTTTTCTGCTTGAATCAGCAAACAAGCCAGCAAATGGAGATTCCTTGTGACCTTTAAAATATCAATCCATTTCATAGTAGGAGTCAGGAAAAAGGTAATGGAGTGGCTTAAGAACACACATGTATACACACACATACTTTGCATATACCCATTACACACATACACACAATTTTTCTTCTAAACCAAAACTACAAGGTTTTTTTTTTCCTACAAAAGTACAGTGCTAATTTTTTTCTCCTCTCTATGACTGATTACAAGAACAGAACTTAGCATTAGGCAGTGGAATGGGTGAAAAGAGAAAATAAATATGCACTCCTTTTTTGCTCTTATACACAAACTACCTTTTCTCCTACTTATTTCATATTGTCAACTTTCTCCCTTCCTTTAAGCTACAGAGGTAGGCCATGTATCTTAATATTGGCCAATGATAAAGTTTGGTAACCCCTGTCAAACAAGCTTGGCAAAGAAATATGTTTAGTGCCTAGATATTTTCATCATTCTGTCACTCTTTGGCAAGGAAAGGGGAAGCAAGAGATATTACCTATGCAAATAACTAGAAACTATTAAGGAATCATTGATAAAGAGAAATAATCTGAACGATTTATTCTCAACCTTCAAAGGAATTTTTCTGCCCTGGTCTGAATTTTAAGAAGGAAAAGAACACAATTATTTATAGTAAATAATTGTATATCAATACTCTTATTCTAACATTAAATAATTTTAAAATAATATATACCTTCTACTTCCATAATACTTTTTTTTAAGATTTTATTTATTTGTTTGACAGAGAGAGAGACAGTGAGAGAGGGAACACAAGCAGGGGTAGTGGGAGAGGGAGAAGCAGGCTTCCCGCCAAGCAGGGAGCCCAACGCGGGGCTCGATCCCAGGACCCTGCGATCATGACCTGAGCCAAAGGCAGACGCTTAATGACTGAGCCACCCAGGTGCCCCAATACTTCCTATTCTTACCTAATGAGTCAAATTGTTTTCTTTTTCTCTGAATAAAGACTGAAAGATAGATGCATGTTTTTTTCCAATACCTTAGGATAATTTGTCCTAGAAGACTGAAAACTGATGAGGAAATAGGGTCTGTGTATGTCACAAAGGGTTTATTGAACATTAATGAATTAAAAAGCCAGCTTTTCCCAATAAATTACATGTATAAAGAAAAATATATTAACATACCAACAGTTGTACTGTAGAGATTCAAAGTGACTACTGGCAGTATTAGTCCTTTTTTTTTTTTTTCTCTGCAGTAATTATGTTACGTTAGAATAAACCAACTGGTGCAATGATGTTATTAGGCAGAAAATATATTCATAAAATTCAAAGTAGATATACAAATACAATTATAATTATCCAGAGGCACTAAATGGTAATGTAAATTATACTTTTTGGTTTTAGACATAAACATTTAACACATAGATGATTAATTTTGCCAAGTTAAACAAAATTATTTTATTTTTCATTTGGAAAATTACTGATTTATAGCACTAAACCATTTGTTCTAAAATTTTGTATCAGGCTTTTTTTTGTATCAGGCTTTTAAGTAATGCCTTTCTCCATTTAATTTTTCTATACAATAGTAAATAGGTATCCTATAAATTTTGGAAAGCATAAAACAGAAGTTCAGTTTTTTTATTTAAAAGGACTAACCATCTTCAAACTACTATATCCTTAATCTCAACAATTAAGAAAGTATCAAATTCAAAAGGGCTCTTTCACTTAGGAATACATGCACTAAACTGGAATTAAATCTGTTCAATGTTTTAGAATAGAACTCTAAAGCACTTGTGGGAGATTATTGTTTGCTGGGTGAAATTTAAGAACTCCATCTGTTGAGCTTTATGTGCAAATTTTGTAACTCAGATTTTGGATGTAGTAATGTGAAATAAAAGAGATGTAGCAGCAAATCATATTGCAAGTGAAGACAGATTATATGATGTGTTTAAAATGTAAGATATTTTTTATTTCATACCAATGTACTCCAAATAAGATGTTAAAGTTTCTTCCTGAAAGGTACCATGACTAATTCATCTTGGTAGGCCATAAAAGAGTATAGAGCACATTGGAGGACACAAATAGGTTTGATGATGTAAAAGAAAAAAAGCGTATTTTTAAATTAATAAAATTATTTCATTTGCTCAACACCAATTACTTTTTCCAGAAAAACTGATGGAATAAAACAGATAATTGATTATAATGCTGGTTCGGCAACTATATCTGTTTGTATCTATCTGTGTCAACTTGAAAGAAGGAGAGAAACTGATTTTGTTTTTAACCTAAATCATCTAGCTCCTTGTGTCAATGGTTCTTAGACAAGATGATTCATTTAACTAGTAATCCAGAAGCTGCTAAAATGTATTATAATAATGATTCAAATAAATGTACTGAACACTCACACATTACAATAATATAATGGAACATATTATAACACTATGCCACTTCGTAAAGGAGACTTTTAAAATCTGATTAGTACTATGATGTCCTCTCAAAGAACCTTATAGTTCCTTTTCATCTCCTTCCTAATCCTTGAAACTACTTCCTCAACAACAGGCCTCCTCCCTAGTCTGTAGTCCCGTGACAATGAGGATGTTGTTTATACAACTCATCAGTTTCTCCTCTGATAATTACTATTTTCTGATAACCGTACTGCAATGTCATGTAAATATACACCAAAAGTTAGTGATAGCACAGAATATTCAGGAAAGAGGAAATTCAAGTTGCCATTTGAGTTGAGAAATTGGGAGTCAGCTGAATACAATTATAAAATAGTTTAAATATTCGAAAAGACTTTTTTTTTTTGCCATATACCATGCCTTTACATTTATTTGTTGACTGCTAGACATGTATTACCTAATAGAAACTGAGATCTATGGGCCACTAGTGGGAGAATTTATGTTAAGTTGGACAGGAGTTGAGCTATTTTAATGTTTGCTATAGATATGGGCACCAGAGGCTTCCAATGCCTCTAGGGTACGTGTCTTTCCTCTTGTCTTTGGGGTTCCCTATCCACGGCTCCTTAGAGTGACTGTGTCGTCTGTGACCTGTAATCCACTCTTACTATGCTGCCATTTGGTTGGTGAGGTAATAAGATGAAGACAGAAAGCATTCTATAATCCTCTGAATGAATTCCAGACCCCAGCTATAGTTTTCTCAATCTATTTTTGTGACCCATTGGTTGGGTTTTCACCCCATGAAGTGAGTCAGAAGGGATGGAGCAGGCCCATATGGGAAGGGATTTCTCTCCCCCTTGCTGGCGTGAGTTTTCTGACAAAGCTCTTTAGCCTAGGCACTCGTTACCAGAGGAATCCCTACCTGTGTTTCACAATGGTCATCTTCCGCTCCCCTCGTCAGGGCCCCAAGGAGATCTTTCTTGAACTCTGTGTAGCATTCCTAGAGGGACAGTCTAGTGAGAGAGGAGGTGATAAGTCTGTACCACCTCAGGCCTTTCCCACTCTCACACTTGTCCACACTCAGCTTCCAACAACTGAACTCCAGAAGTTTCTGCCCCGGGGAAGCAAATATCAGCTCTGACTCTCTGGATTTGCATGGCTTTTCAGATATGGGGGGTGACGGTTTGCCCCTGCAACTTCCATTCTCGAAAAGGTCCAAGTCAAGTCACCGATTTTCATTTTTCCAGTCATTTCTTGTTGTAAGGACAGGAGTGATAATTTAAAAGATCTTTACATGCAGAAGCTGAAACCAGAAGGTCCTCTATCAGTGTATTTTAAATTAATTTTTTGGTTTTCCTTAAAGAAAAACATTTTCGTAAAGTGACTGGATGTGTACTATGAAGTACACCCTTAGTAGTGAGGCAGGGATGGAACCCTACTATTCTTTTTTATTTCCATATTCTCTTGTTCACACGATACAGCTGGAGTACAGGAACACCTTGTGGATAGCTATTCTAATGCTATAAAGGGATTCTGTTATTGGGACTTCTCTCTCAGGGGCAAAGATAATAACAAGACTACCAACAGCAGAAAAGTGATAAAAATACATCTCTATCCATCCCCCGATTATGTTATCCTGCTGAGCATAATTACATTTTGCATGTCATATGACTATTCTTTGACCTAGGGGAACGGATTTTGTGCTGTGAAGCTTGTCTAGATTACAGTGTACTTAGGAAAAGAGGGTATGGCAGGAATTTTAAAAGGTGCAGTCCCTCCAAGAGGGTGTAGCTGGTCAGGTGTCCAACTCTTGATTTTGGCTGGGGTCGTGATCTCGGGGTTGTGAGATCAAGCCTGCATTGGGCTCTGTGCTTGGCACAGAGTCTGCTTGAGATTCTCTCTCCCTCTCCCTTTGCCCCTCCCAATTGTGCTCTCTCTCTAAAATAAATAAAATCTTTTAAAAAATATTTCAGGATTTATACCTATATTCTCATATGTGTGTACATGTGCATGTGTGTGCATGTGTTAACTATACATGTGTACGTTGTCACTAAAGTGAGGCACTAATATATTTTTTTAAGTTTTTATTTAAATTCTAGTTAGTTAACAAACAGTGAAATATTAGTTTCAGGTGCAGAACCTAGTGATTCATCACTTACATACAACATCCAGTGCTCATCACAACAAGCACTATCCCTACCATTATACCATTACACATAATATTTTCACTGCTTTAAAAATCCCCTGTGCTACACCTATTCATCCATCCCTCAATCTCCAACTCCTTGGAACCACTTAACTTTTTATTGTCTCCATAGTTTTGGCTTTTCCAGGATGTCATATATTTGGAATCAGGCAGTATGTAACTTTTCAGATTGGCTTCTTCCACTTAGTTATATGCACTGAAGGTCCCTCCATGTCTTTTCATGGTTTAATAGTTGATTTCTTCTTGACAATTCATTTCTTTATATTGTATATTGAAGTCAGGTAGTGCTAGTCCTTCAACGTTGTCCTTCTTCAAAACTGTGTTGTCTATTCTGGGTCTTTTATCTCTTCATTTAAGCTTTAGGATCACTTTGTCAACATCTACAAAATAATCTGTGCGGATTTTGATTCAATCTATAGATCAAGTTGGGAAGAACTGACATCTTGACAATATCAAGTCTTCTTACGTATGGACATGAAATATTTCTCCATTTATTTAGTTCTTTGATTTCATCCACCAGATTTTTGTGGTTATGTCACACAGATCTTATGCAATTTTGCTAGATCTGTACCTAAGTATTGCTAAGAGAGTAGATCTCATAGGTCTTTTACCACAGTAATAACAATGACAAAACTAGGAACTGATCTCTGAGAAGCAAGAAAAGGCTACAGAGTTAGCTTGTAGTTTTTCTTCTTTCTTTGCTGTCAATGGGAAGACAACTTCTGGAAAATAACATGACTCTGTAATTTCTTTATAATAAAGTACAGACATTTATGTATAGATTTAGGACCAAAGAATAACTGATTTTCTCCTCTAACCAAATAATTTATATGCATTTTCCTGATGGCTAATAATGTTGAGCACCTTTTCAGGTACTTAATGGCCATTTGTTTATCTTCCTTGGAGAAATACATTCAGATCCTTTGCCAATTTTTTGAAATGGGTTATCTTTGTTGTTGAGTTGTAAGAGTTCTTTATATATTCTAGATACAAGTCCCTTGTTGGATACAGGACTTGAAAACATTTCTTTTTCCCCATTCTGTGGGTTGTCCTTATACTTTTACTGTGTTCTTTGAAGCACAGAAGTTTTAATTTTGATGAAATCCATTTTATCTATTTTTCCCATTGTGCATTCTTTTGGTGTCATAGCTAAGAATCCTTTGCCAAATTCAAGGTCATGAAGATGTACTCATGTTTCCTTCTAAGAGTTTGTAATTTTCACTCTTACATTCAGGTCTTTGATCCATTTTGAGTTAAATTTTGTAGATGGTATTAGGTAAGGATCCACCTTTATTCTTTGCATGTGGCTATCCAGTTGTCCCAGCACTATTTAGTGAAAAGCATATTATATTGACATTAAACAGTCCTGGCATCCTTGTAGAAAATCACTTGAGAATGTATGTGTGGGTTTATTTTTGGACTCCCTATTCTATTCTTTTGATCTACATGTTTATCCTTGTGCCAGCATCACACTTCTGTATTACCAAAAAAATCATTATTTTAATAATAACATTATAATACCTTATATTCATGGGACTCTGTGGTATTGGTATACACTCTGAACATATATACAAATTTTTAATCTCTATATTAATCTTTATAAATAATATCATATATGCAAGGACCACCTGGCCTATGTTACTGCATTGCCCAATGTCTCAAGGCTTTTCACTTAATATGTAATATAATCTCTAAATAATTAGAGTTGACAATGAATTTTATTCCTAATAAATATAAGGAAAGGGGGTATTACTTAACTGTAGAAAACCATAATATTGGAATTATGGTTGTTTGTATGCCCTCTCTTTATGAAATTCCACTCATAATTTATTATATAAATATTTCAAAAGCCTCACCAAGAAAATACCAGGCAACAACTACAGCAATGCATTTATCTCAACTGATAAACATGTTAAATTCAATCAACTTAAATTTTTATTGCAAACTCCCTATTTCAAGTTATAGATCTTAGTCTTCGTGTGAATTTCAAGGTTTTAGAAGCTCACATAAACTGATTTAATAATGGCTGTGTAACTGATCATTTTTCTTTCTTGCTGTTTTCTACACCATACTAAATTATGTAACAAATGTTTACAATGCCCTAGAGTTATAATGCCAATTTGTTATACTGAAATGTTTTTTTGTTTAATTGACAAAACTTCTCAATGCCTAGTGATAATTAAGAATTTACATTTGGAATACAAAATACTTCAAAAAGACATAAAAATGTATCTAAAACATAATCATAGAGCTGTTTATATTTATAATTATATCTTAAATCATGTTTATTATAATTCATATAGTTTTATATATACATGTACCACTATAAACAGCCACTTTTCCACACAAAACACATACTTACATTCTTACATTTAAAAAATGTCCATAATCTTACATAGGTGAATCAAAAACATATTTTGAGGTTTGAGGAAGAATGGCTCAAACAAAACCAGGAGCATTACCAGTAAAATAGTAACAATATTTCTCAAATCAATCTTCATTTACTAAGATTATAAAATATAATTTAAAAATGACCTTTGGGGGCACCTGGGTGGTGCAGTCAGTTGAGTGTCCAACTCTTGGTTTCAGCTCAGATGGTAATCTCAGGGTCGTGAAATTGAGTCCTGCGTGGGGCTCCCCCCTCAGAGTGGAGTCTGCTTCAGAGTCTATGCCTCTGCCCCCCCCCACTTGCATACTCTCTCAAATAAATAAAATCTTTAAAAAATAATAATATTTAAAATGTCCTTTTAACTATGGTTAGCTGCCTAACCATTCCTTAGGCAGAAAAATTGTTCTTAAAGCTCTTTTGTTGGAAAGATATCTAGTATCTTAGATATTAGATGAAAGTCACAACAAATACTGACTGATGATCAGGTTTTTTATACATTTCAGAATGTCAGAGTAGAGAAGTATTTTTCTTTTTTTTTTTTTCTTTTTTTTTTTTTTAAAGAGTTTTTATTTATTTATCTGAGAGAGAAAATGGGAGACAGAGAGCATGAGAGGGGGAGGATCAGAGGGAGAAGCAGATTCCCCGCCGAACAGGGAGCCCGATGTGGGACTCGATCCAGGGACTGCAGGATCATGACCTGAGCCGAAGGCAGTTGCTTAACCAACTGTGCCACCCAGGCGCCTGAGAAGTATTTTTCTTAAGTTGATGTGCTACATACAGAAATTATCCCATGGTAGTTGGGTGGTGGTGGTTTTAAATGGACTATTCTATTTATTTACTTTGTTTTATTTCCTGTTAAATAAATTTCCTAAGGTATTTCAAGATTTTTAATGATCATCAATCCAGTTAGTATCGAGCTTGAAACTCAAAGTATTCAGAGGAAAACTATGAAGAAACAGTACACATCCAGATTAAGTGGAGATAATAACTATTCAATATAAGGAGGATTATTTTTCCTTGTGATAACTGCTTCTTGTTTCAAATTTAAATTCACAACCATATGATCTTTCTCTACTTTATGCCTTATTGCTTGATGGTCATAAATACACTGAGACATTTAAATTAATTATTTTAAATCAATTTATCATAATTTAGAAGCATTTTCAAAACATTTCATACATTCAGTATTTTTCACTTGAAACAAAAAAAAAATGAGGTCACTTTCTTGCCATTATTTTGTATTTAATTACCACATAAATAACTTTTAATGTGAAATATGCTTAATATCCAATTTTGAAAATATATTTGCTGAGCTAAATCAGTCATGTGGGGAAATAAAAAGTACATAAAAACTACACAGATTACATGGGCGCCTGGGTCGCTCAGTTGGTTAAGCGACTGCCTTCGGCTCAGGTCATGATCCTGGAGTCCCTGGATCGAGTCCCGCATCCGGCTCCCTGCTCGGCAGGGAGTCTGCTTCTCCCTCTGACCCTCCCCCCTCTCATGTGCTCTCTCTCATTCTCTCTCTCAATTAAATAAATAAAATCTTTAAAAAAAAAAAACTACACAGATTACACTTATGTGTTGTGGGATCTAATCACAACATATTTACTGATTTCTTTTTCCATTTTAAGTCTACCCTTTTAAAATTCAAGTTTAAGAAGACCAATACTCTTCAGATCTCTTATAAAATATTACTAACTAATTTCACTTTTTAAGTGGGCAAATACTTTCTAATGTTAGGAATTTGTATGTCTGGCCCCATGTTAATCAGCAAAATGCTGAACTTGACTTTATTCTAGCCCAGCTACAATGGGTGGTAATGGGAGTCTGTATTAGTCGAAAATACCGTGATGTGCTCCTCTTTTATTCCCTGGCCCACTAGAACTTCTGCTCTTCTTCCTTCTGGCTTGGGGTTGCTCAGCGGGTGTGTGTGGTTGGAGACGGAAGAGAGTTAAGGGAGTCCGAGAGTTCTTACTTGCCTGGTATTGTCAAGACCTATATCTGCTTTTAGGATCTGGTTGTGTTTAAAGCTGAGTTCTTCCTTTGTGTGGACTGTAGTAGCTTTGCGGACCCCTTCCCACACATACACATCATTAGAGAGTTCTCATTGATAGTTACCTTAAGATGGTTAGGTGTAGCTTGGGGTGTGCTGACGCTAGCATTTGCCAAACTATTAGAGACAGTTATTAGAGTTTCGGGAATTTTTTGAGTAGTTTGCTAAACACAGCCATTAATAAAAATTCTACATGTTATCTTTACACATTTTAATTATTTTAAAAGTAAAGATAAACATACCAAATACACACCAAAGATAGTTTACTATTTTATATGCTCTAGAGGTTATTCACAGCTATTACTCCTGTTTCATGGAAAAGTTCCACACTACTGTGCTACAGCCCATCTCTTCACAAGGCAGCATTCAGGGATGTCAACCTGGTAGCTTCCAGTCTAACAAGATGTGAGTGCTTACACCACAGACATCAGAAAACACTATAGATCAGGGCTTTCTGTTTTCAATTGTCTAGATTTAATATAGTCATGGATGAAATATTAATACAGATAAAACTGAAAAGTGTGTCATGTCTATAGCTATTACTTGGTAAATAACTCAAAAATTAAAGAAAAAAATTTTCAGTATTTAAAGTATTGTAAGATGTAGCAAACAAGCCATTTATGTGATTGTGGAACAAGTTCTGACATACATTTTCATCATTTCTCTTTCATCTTATTAATATAAATGAAAATATCAACCAACATTTTACATTGGAATTACATGATTTCATCAATTCTAACCATGGTTTGGGTACTGATACAAGAGTTAGGCAAGATCAATAAAAGCATTTTATGAGAATCAATGGCTACATGGAATTTATAATAAACAATATTGTTTATTTGTAGCAATATTTGTAAAACTGGTGCTACATATCCCATAGATCAGTACAATTCAGAATTGATTTATGTGCATATGTACACACTGAATTATTTTTTCCCAGAGAACTGGTGGTTAAACATTACCAGCACTGGATATCTTTCTGTGCATATTCTGTCTGATGATTTATTTGTTCCCCTAAGAATCCAGTTTCTCATGACTAAGCCCTAAGGACTTAAGAAAGAACATAAGAAATGTCGGGTCTCTGTGAATGTGATCAATTATCTGATTCACTGGATATGTACATGGGTCCTCTGCACCAAAAAAAAAAAAAAAAAAAAAAAAGCTGAAAATGCAGGTAGATGCTAATGTTCCAGCAACTTTACCTTTACTGTTGTCATTAGATAAGTGAAAGTCTCTTAAGTTTTACATCTTTTTAAAGTAGAAATTAGAAACTATACCCAATAGAAAATGAATCACATGTTAAATATACCAAGCAATCCCCAGAGAGTTCCTCTCTTTATACTCGAGACCAACATAAAACATATTACATATAGTCCAAATAATTCAACCTGATAGTAATAAGGTATGTAGTATTTTCTCTTCCCAGAAACCTCTCAGTGTCAGTACTAGGGATATATTGTTTTATTGCTAAGGAAAAAATTAAACTACATGGTTTAAACCAGGTATTGTAAATAAAGACAAGAATAGCATAAGCATTAAGTTTCTAGAGAACTTGGAGTATTAGAAAGTCATTTATAGATGACATATTATCAAACTTCATGATTTTTAATGTAACCTCAATCATCGACATTTACTGTGTTCCACATGCTCTACTAAGTGCATTAATTCTATAAAGTAAGAATTATCATTATTTTCATACGTAGATTAAGAAAAAATATATACAAACAAATATACAAACACGAGTGTGCATACACATTCACATGGACAGAAAATGTTTAAAGATCACATAAAAAGTAAGAATGGAACCAGGATCTGAGCCCAAATTTTTGTCAAAATTTCAAGATACCTGAATAAGGATTAGAGTTTAAAAATGTGACATGTAAACATTTAAAAATGAAACAGCATTGTAAATCTGGAGTAGAGTATTTCATGACAGTAACTCCAAATTTCATCTCCACTGAATTTCCTATCCAGAGAAGATATGTAGAAACACACACACACAAACTGAATACAGATTTCAAAGAGCTAAAAATAACCTTAATGTTTTTTCAGTTCAGTTCTCTCATTTTATAGATTAGTAAGTGAAGCACAAAAAGCAGAGTTTGGCCTTAGATCTAAATACCAGAATCAGAAATGCCAGCTTCTTAAAGATTTTATTTACTTATTTTAGAGAGAGACAGAGAGAGAGTGTGAGCAGGATGAGGGGCAGAGGAAGAGGGAGAGAAAGAATCTCAAGCTGACTCCACACAGGGCACAGAGCCCGATAGGAGGCTGGATCCTACCACCCAGATAATGACCTAAGCTGAAATCAAGAGTCAGAGGCTTAACCAACTGAGCCACCCAGGCGCCCCTCTTAGAATAACTTTTAAAGTTTAACTTAGAGCATGACATTAATATCATGATTTTTATACCAAGTCAATATACTTTTCAGTTACATATCAGGGGAAAAAGAATCATAATAGAATGACTTCTTTTTAACTTCTTGTTGAAGCATGTTTATATTTATCTCATTTTTAATATGGTATCTGCCACTATTCAGAAGTTTAATTAATTAAATTCAAAATCTAATCTCAAAAATGTATTTTTCATAATCTGTATAAAACTACTGCAAGTATAAATTATGATGTTTTGTTTAAAATTCTTGTCTGCAAAGGGCGTTGGGAGGACAAATTTACAGATTATAGTAATTCCTTTGTATCCCAACCCAAGCTAATGACTAGAATTGGACAGTAAAAAAGCTGAATTACACTATTGAGTTAGAAATAGCCACTTAGGCTTTTTAGCCTGTCTCCCTGAAAGCAGTAGAACCAATTTAATCAAACAGTGTGAAGAGAGTGACCGATGAAAAGCACATCAATCCTAGTAGGTCTGGCATGACTTGAAAGGCAAAATCTATCACAATGAATTAAAAGCACAATGTAAAAGGGAAACAGAAAGATTTGATTTACATGCCTGCTCTATCAGAGCAAGGATAAAGATTGCAGAAGCCATCCACTGGAAGCACAATCTAGCTATAGAGGATGAATGTCAGGCCAGCACAACTCACAAGTGACAAAGCAGTAGAAACCCTATGTCTAACTCTCAGCCATTAGCTAAATCACCTAGACTACAGAACAACTTGCAAAATATTTAACACAAAGGAAAGTTTAGATATAGCACTTAAAAGTCATTACGATTTTTGGATTTTTGGAGAACTTTTTAAAAATTCCATTAGGAAATTGATAAATGTATCATTGTGGTGCACAAATTGGAGAAAGGGCTAAATATTTATGTGTCCAATTTATAACTTCTTAGCTTTACTCTGAATCTTTGTAATATTGGTAAACGATCCCTCATTACTAGATATAGCATCTTATTTTTAGATAATCATCATACATTAAAAGTCCAGGAAATAGTGTAAATGAATTCTTTACTTTACCCATAAGTCTTTGTTTTAAACTTTGAGGTATACTTAATATACAAAAAGTTGCAAACATTTAATGTATACATTTTGATAAATTTGGACATTACATACACCCATCATACCACCACCACAAACAAGGTAACAAAGATATCCATCACCTTCAAAATATTTGTGTTCCCTTTGGGGTGGGGGGTGGGGGTGGGGGCATTCATTAAGAATGCTCTGAATGAGATTTACATTCTTACCAAGTTTTAAGTATACAATATCATATTTGTTATGTATAGATTCTATGTTGTATAGGAGATCTCCAGAATGTATTCATCTTTATAACTGCAACTTTATATCCATTAAGAAATAACTTCCCATAACTCCTTCCCCTCAGCTCCTGGCAACCACCATTCTGTTCTCTGGTTCTACAGAAGTGTTTGATTGTTTTATGTACTCCAAATAAGTAAAATCATGCAGTATATGTCCTTCTGTGGCTTACTTCACTTCTATGACATACTTCACTTAGCATAATGTCTTCCAGGTCCATCTATGATGTCCCAAATGATAGGATTTTTCTTTTCAAAAGCTGAGTAATGTTTCACTGTATGTATATACCACATTTTCTTTATCCATACACCTGTGGGTGGACATGTGGGTGGTTTTCTTGTCTTGGCTACTGTAAATAATGCTGCATAAACATGGGAGTGCAGATATCGATTCAAAATTCAGATGTATATTCTTTGGGATGTATATCCAGCAGTGGGATTGCTGCATCATGTGGTAGTTCAATGTTTTATTTTTTGTTTTTTGGAAGCTCTACACTACTTTCCAACTTGGCTGCACCATTTCACATTCCCACTAACAGCGTACAAGGGTTAAAATTCCATCATATCCTCACCAGGACTTGTTACCAATTTTTTAATAGCTATTCTAACTGGTGTGAGGTGGTATCTCACTTTTGTTTTCATTTGTATTTATCTGATGATTAGCACCTTTTCTTATATCTGCCTTGATTAAATGTCTGTTCAATTCTTTTGCATTTTTTTTAAAGATTTTATTTTTTTATTTGAGAGAGAAAGAGCAACGGACAGAGAGAGCCCAAGTGGGGAAGGGGCAAAGGGAGAGGAAGAAGCAGACTCCCCACTGAGTAGGGAGCCTGACATGGGGGCTCAATCCCAGGACCCTGGGATCATGACCTGAGCTGAAGGCAGATGCTTAACAGACCAAGCCACCCAAGCATCCCAAGTCTTTTGCATTTTTAAAATCAAAGTATTTGTTTTGCTTTGTTGTTTTTGCTATTCTCAAACTCTTCCCAAAAGCTGAAAAGGTAACATTCCCAGATTCATTTTACAAGGTCAGCCAGCATTACCCTGATATCAAAGTCAGAAAAGGACATGACAAGAAATTACAAGCCAATATCCTTGATGAACAAAGATGCAAAAATCCTCAACAGAATTGTGGAACACCACATTCAATAGCACATTAAAAGGAACATACACCATAATCAAGTGAGACTTACCCCTAGAATGAAAGGCTAGTTCAACATATGCATAATAAAAATGCTCAACAAATTAGGTAAAGAAGGAATGTATGTCAACATAATAAAGGCCAGATCTGACAAGCCCACAGCTAAGATCATAGTGCTGAAAGCTGAAAGCTTTACCTTTAATATCAGGAATATGGCAGGATGCCCACTACTGCCACTTCTATCCAACAAAGTAGTAGAAATCCTAGCTACAGCAATTAGGCAAGAAATAAAAGGCATCCAAATCAAAGAGAAAGAAGTAAAACTGTGTTTGCAAATGACATGATCTTATATATAGAAGACCCTAAAGACTCTAAAAGAAAAAGAAAACTTTTGTAACTAATAAATTCAGCACAGTTGCAGGATATAAAAAAATCAACATACAGAACTCAGTTACGTTTCTACGCCTGAACAACATACTACCTTTAAAAAGAAATTTAAAAACAATCCTACTTACAATAGCATCAACAAGATTAAAATTCTTAGTAATAAACCTAACTAGGGAGGTTAAAGTTTGTATACTGAAAACATTGATGAAAGAAATTAAAAACAAATAAATGGAAAGACATATCACGTTCATAGATCGGAATACTCAGTATTTTTTAAATGTCCATACTATCCAAAGTGATCTACAGACTCCAGGCTATTCCCATCAAAATTCCAATAATTACTTCTTTATCAACCCCACTCCCATTTGTGGAGAGTCTCTATTCTTATTCTTCTCTTCCACCCAACTATCTCTCATCTCATTGCCTTTCTCCTATTCTTCTAGACTTCACATCCCCACTTTTTCCTTCTAAATTACATAGCCTTAGAGTTAATAATTTTTAATATGGAAGCTAATTCTGGTTCTTCATGTCCTGTCCTCAAAGGATAGAACTAAAGGAAGAGAGAATATCCTAACTCAGTTTCAGACTACAACATCTGAAATGAAAACTTATTGTCCTCTTAATAGTACTGGAGCTGATTAATCTATAATTAATTTTCCTATCACTTAAAACACCTGTCTATTTTTTCAGTAATTCTTAAGCTTTTTTCCAAGTACTCTAATTTAGTTGGCCAAATAATTTTCCATAGAGGTTCCTTACTCCAGAATGTTAATGGGATGGGTGGGATATGGTGCTCACTCTGTTTTGCCAATAATGTAATATTATTTAAGTGTGGGAGATCTTGTCATGTATGTGTTTTTGTATTTTCTGAATAATTACCAAGTTAAATATTTGAAAATATACAGACAGATATTTTATATTGGGCAAGAAGAGAGTTGTCTTTTTATAAATATACATGATGGATCTAATTCTTGACTTTATGTTTGCCACTCTATTGTTAAATAAGTGATTAAATAAAATATGTTAAAGAATAGACATTTGCAAATTAATTTTGATATTATATAGATTATAAAGAATAATAAACTAACAACAGTTTCTAGGTTTTCAAAGGACTTTTGGCATCATTAGTTATTTCCTAGAAAGTAAATTATGTAGCTGATTTTCCTTAGAAACAGAATGAAGACTCAGAATGAAATACTTCACTACTGAAGGATCAAGCTGAGAGTAGATTTAGTTTAAAAACAAAACCTTACTTTTGAAAAGCAACTCATAAAACTGGAAAATGTAGACTAAAATTACTTTGACTTCAAGTGAAGAGGACTTCAGATAAATCGTTAGGAAATAATACTTTAGGGCGCCTGGGTGGCTCAGATGGTTAAGCGTCTGCCTTCAGCTCAGGTCATGATCTCAGGGTCCTGGGATCGAGTCCCGCATCAGGCTCCCTGCTCCTTGGGAGCCTGCTTCTCCCTCTGCCTTTCTCCCTCGCTCTGTCTCTCATGAATAAAAAAAAAAAAAAAAAAAAATTAAAAAAATAATAATACTTTAAAATGAAGGTGAGGGGGAGAAACTCTCTCAAGGTTTAAGACATTCAGGTATGACTAAAGAATGAAAAACCTTAAAGAAATACCTTTAGCGTATTTTTTTCACTTTATAGAATCTTTGGAATTTTTATATTTGAAATTTTACTTCAATAAAAAAGCACATTCCTCAACTTAAAAGTTCAAACATTTTAGAAAAATGTGATAGTTTATATTCTTTTTAGTCTCTTCAAATATTGGATAAGCAGAATTTATGATAAAGGGATTCAAATAACAGAAAAGGTAAACTATTTTATATCTACTGAAAGCAAGATCAGTATATACTCCACATTATGTATTTAAAACTAATATATCAGTTTCTAAGAAAAATCTTACTTTGTAAAAATTTTCTTGATAATTGAAGTAGTTTGCAAAATGACTAGTCAACATTAAATCTGAAAATAATCTAGTCAATTGGTTCAGTCTTTTTTCTGCCTGTTACATGGTGTCATCTCTCTACATTGTAAGTCACTATGGATGTCCAATGGAAATCAGATTTTATGACTATTTCCCATATTCTCTCACATTCAAATGTTATTTACAATGATCAAACCTCTCCCTCCACCTCCCCACAGAATTACTTTTAAGAGATAAACTTTTAAGAAAAGATTACACTTAGAAAGACCCTATATGAAGTGGGAAGACACATGTGCTTTAGGAGTAAATGTTTCTGGATATCAGAAACCTCTGCTGGAAAAACTGTTAGTATCAAATTGAAACTTTTGGATTATTATAAATGTAATTGTTAAATAGTCTTTCATATAAATATAAACATATCTTCTAAGCAAAACTCACGATCACAGTATCAAAAGAGTACTATCTTTAGTGTGGTCTTTAAACTTCATATAAGAAAATCGATTTGTAAAACTGGAATTAAGCTTCTATGGCTGGATATAAACAAACTCATTAAACACTTAAAAGTTGGCCAAATATATATATTATCTTGTAGTGACCATTTGGAGAAATTATACATAAGTTTCCCAGAATCACAGCCCTAAAATTAATCTCAAATATCTAAAAAGAGTGCAGATTTTTGAAATTTTTTTAAACCATAAAGATAGCTAACATAACAGCAAAGTCTCCAAGGCATCAAACTGTTTAGAATTTAATTTCTTTTATTTTTATTATTATATGCTATCCTTGCTTTGATTTTTAGTAAAATAATTACTACAACTCTTGTCCATAAAGCATTTTGGCTGTCCTTGGCTCTCACTCCGTCCTAACTATTTCCAAAACCGTTGTTAAATCCGCATCCTACATTCAAATTTATTTCCATGTACATATATTACTCCATGGATTATTTGCTGGACCATAAAACTGATTAGAATTATTTTAGCTTAGAATGTATAGCATTTAAAGAATGTATTTTTATTTAGAATTTATATTACAGTTTTATCTGAGTAGACAGTAAAGGAGTTCAGGCTTCAGAGAGGAAACAGGTATAGAAGAGAATCACTTAGCTCTGTTGAACTACAAAGAGACTAAGAATTTAGAAGCATCATATACAGAGCAAGATGTAAGTAAAATTGTTTTAAAGTCTATCTATAGGAACAAGTGATAACCTTTACCTATCTAGGTAAATGCTAGAAAGCAGAACATCTGCTAAGGGATCAGAGATTTACTCTCTGGAGACTTTTTTTTTTTTCTTCTCCCAAGAGGCTCAGTGGAATCTGGAAAGAACAGAAGAAGGCAGGATAAAATGTAAAGTCAAAAATAAGAGAATGAAGTGAAAGTCTGCTATAAAAAAGTACTGATCTTATTTTCCCATCCAATGTGCAGAATGAGAACAGGGACTTAACTACCTAGAGAGAATTATTGGGGCTTTGCAGTTTCACCCACAGAAAAACTCAAAGGTCTCAGGAGAAAAAAAATACATCATCATTGTCAAAGGTTGCCTTCACATTCAGATCCACTTGCTACATGACAGAGAAGTGTAGACAAAGAACAAACTGATGGTTGCTAGAGGGGAGAGGGGTAGGGCAATGGTCAAAATGGGTGAAGGGGAGTGGGAGATCCAGGCTTCCAGTTATGGAATAAGTCACAGGAATAAAAGGTACTGTATGAGGAATATAGTCTATGGGTATTGTATGGTGACAGCTGGTAGCTAGACTTGTGGTGAAAATAGCATAGCATATAGATTTGTCAAATCACTATGCTATATGCCTGAAACTAATACAACATTATGTGTCAAATATACATCAATTTAAAAAAAGTGAGGAGACTTGTGCCAAGGAAATCTTAGAGGTGCAAGACATTTCTTGGGAAACTAAATCTGACATGCAGATTGACAGGAAGCAACTGGGGAATGTTCCCAGGATCAATACCTGAGGAGTAACAAGAGAGCGGAATTGAGCAAGGGGAAAAGCTGAAATGCAGCTCAGTTACAACAAAGGCCTGAGCTAATTCTCTAGTGATTCTGGATCTTAGATCTTCATACCCAATCATTAACCAGTGTTTAGATGGGGGCTGTCACAGAAGGAGGGAGATGATTTTTCTTGAGAAATGATTTTCTTTAGCTGAGACAAGGGGGAAAGGGATTTAGCCAAGACTGCTGGCTGCTAACAGCCCCATTACCTGGGGAACCAAAGCATGAGCTCTGCAGGGTGAATCTGGACAACATATGACATAGTCTACTACAGTCCACTCTTTATTTCAGACAACTTTTGAAATTCCAGTGGCATTAACTAAAACATTTATAAGACTATATCAAGGCCTAATTCTCCCTCAGCTGAATCCTATTTCCTTAAGTTTCCCACAATCACTGATGCCAAGAGCATGTCCCATTAAAGTTCATGGATGCAAATGTCCAATATGGAGTTGATTTCTGTGAAAAAACTCAACCTGTGATTTGCACTGACAACAATGCTCAGTGATCCACTTAGCAAATTTATACTTTCAAAAACCTGCAATTCTGGGCTCTATAGGTTTAGAGATTCTGGTTCCTAGAGGAGAAATTTTTCTACTAGGTACCCTAGCAAAAGTCCCATTAATCCTCAAATTAAGACTATTTCCTGCCCATTCATTTCAATTTTTAGGTACCAAGATACTAGCAGTCAGAAGAGAAGGCATCAGATACCTCTGAGGGAGAATGAATTCTGATCATTGGGATAAAGTGGGCTTGCTGTGACACAATGGGATCAGGGAAATTGTATAACACCCAGGAGACCCACTTAGTGTGTCCTTAACTCTGCATTCTAACATCGATGGTAAAGTGACAAGTATAGCATCAGGGCCTGAGTTGAGTATGGTGTATGGGACTCCTAGGGATATGGATTTGGGTCACCCCACCAGGTAAGCCACCTATTCCAGCAGAGGTTTTAGCTGAGGTCTGAGGAGCCTAGAATGGATGATAAAGAACTTCATGAGTATCAGTTGCGACTTTGAGACCAGATGGGGAAAAGGGATTATCATTTGTTCCAATAATTATCTTGTAAATTTCCCAGACAAAAAAAGGATTAGAAGAAAAGTTTTAAAGAGCTCTAGGTTAATAGACTGTGATATGAGACATACTGCAACCATTATATAAAGGCAAGATTAATAAAAGGAAAATAATAAGACCCTTAAGGAAAAGTTAAGAAAAGTCTTCGTGAAAATAAAGCAACAAAAAATGGCATAAAGTAAAAATAAAAGACCTAGAGTATTTTTTGAAGAGGAAGATCTAAATATCAGATGTTTAGAAAAATATGAAAGAAAATAAAGGCAAGAGAAGTTCCTAGAATTAAAGACCTCAAGTCTCTAGACTGAAAGTGCTTACATAATGTCAACTACAATAAATATAAAAGGACCCATAAAATATATTTTCATCAAATTCCAGAACATTGTAAATAAAGGTACAATATTAAAACTGTATAGGTAGGGATGCCTGGGTGGCTCAGTTGGTTAAGCATCTGCCTTTGGCTCAGGTCATGATCCCAGGATCTTGGGATAGAGCCAGGCATCGGGTTCCCTGCTCAGTGGGGAGCCTCCTTCTCCCTCTGCCTGCCGCTCCCCCTGCTTGTGCTTTCTCTCTCTCCCTTTCACTCTCTCTTTCTCTCTGACAAATAAATAAATAAAATCTTTTAAAAAGTGTATAGGTAGAAAAAAATTAAACAGGCAGAAATTATAGTTTACTTGGTCGCATACAAATGAGTGAAGATGAAAATAGCATTTCTCAAAAATATTTCTGACTTTAAAATTCTGTGAGAAAACACAAATAAGTTTGAGGACAGAAAAAATACATTTTCAGTTTTGTAATAATTTAGAAAACACTTCTCTCATTCACAATTTCTCAGGAAATTTCTGAAAGATATGCTCGAAAACATAAGGATTTATGATGGGACCTAGAAAATATTTCTAACTCAAGAGGTGGGGAAAAAAATCTCATGATGACACTTCTAAGACTTGAAAAGTAGCAAATTATCAAACATTGCCAATTCCCTTTCCAAATCCTAATCCACATGTCAGAAAACCAAGAAGTAAATTAATAGATCCAACTTACAAATATAAACACTCCAAAGAAAAGACCTAGACCAGAAGATTATTAGCCAACCTACATAAGAAGGGATATGTTTTGTTTTGTTTTTTTAAGATTTTATTATTTATTTATTTGAGAGAAAGAGAGAGAGAGCGCGAGTGCACAAGCAGGGGGACCAGCAGGTAGAGGGAGAAGCAGACTCCCTGCTGAGCAAGGAGACAGATGCAGGACTGGATCCCAGGATTCTGGGATCATGACCTGAGCTGAAGGCAGACGCTTAAAGACTGAGCCACCCAGGTGTCCCAAGAAGGGATATGGTTTTAAGGGATGTCAATTATGGGTGGAGAAGAAATTGTTAGGTGTGCCCTTTTCTTGGACAATGGCCTTGTAAGCCATTATTTCAAAACAGAAAAAAAAAAATGGTAGCAAATTTGGTTAAATTACATTAAGACAGTTTAAACATCTTATAAGGAAAGGGAAATTTGACCATATAAGGAATATTGATTAGCTCATTTCTCTTTCTCCCACCTATATTCTTTATCAAGAAGACTAGATTACTAAAATTGAAATAAATTATTCTTGAACAGTATGTTATGAATCAAATATGCCTCATCAACTTTAAACCTTTAACATCAAATTCCCTGTTTTCAGGGGGCACTCTTCATCACCATCTAAACACATTAGATGTCATTCATGGTGGAGTCTAGATATCTCTCCCAAATAGAATTCACTATCCCACATGGTTAATAACCCCAGGGGACTATTGCACCCATGTGGAAATACAATGAGACATGAGAAATTCAACCCTAACTAAAAGCAGTAATAGACATCTGGTTTCCAGTATGGCATGTAAATAGCTTGGAAACTGTCACTTCCATCCTCATCACAATAAAAAGGTGAACAAGCTAAAAATCAACAACTCTTCTTAGATCTGTCGGATAATTAAGTCCCAGGTCAAACCACCACACCAAAAACTGGAAACACAGGCAAATATAGACAGTCACAGGTACCTGGGAAACAAAGATGCTGCCCCAGGAGCAAACAACTGATAGGAATAATTAATGAATGATTGACTAATTGATGAGGATAGAGATTAAGAGATAAAAGACTCCTGGGGCCCAGTCTTGGGGAGGCCTGCTGAACCCTGTGAGTTTTCCCTCCAACAGCCCCACAAGGTTCTCAGGGTAAATATTTGAGAAAAATCCCCTCTTGCTTCTGGCAGGGAAAGAAAAAGTAAGATAAGCTATAGCATGTTGTTTTCCTTAGCAAAGGCCTGCTCTACAGGAAACTATTTTACTAGAGCGTAACCAACCTGGATTTTTACCAGAGCTCAATTCACCTGGTGGTAGAGGAATATCTAACTCTAGCCCTTACTAGTTTCCCTTTATCACATAAAAGTGGGTGTGGGGGAGGGGAGCAGGGGTGGCTGAGAAGCACTCATGGAGGTCACAGCCCAGGGGCACAGATTCCCTCAAATACTGAAGCCTAATCATAGAATTCTAGAATACTTCCTGCCCCCCACCCCCCGCTGCCAAACCTTACCACATCAATTGGAGTCCTATATAATAACAGGGTTTACAGCTAAAATAGTCTGAAACTCAAGAAAGGGAAGATGAAAACAAGAACTCTAGAGATTTCAGCCTCTGATCCATACATTTAGAAATAATAGTAAACACAACTTGACTCCTAGCCTAACTCATTCCATTAAGTCAGCATCATCCTAATACCAAGACAAATATGTTAAAAGAAAGGAAAATGATAGATCAATAGCTCTTATGAACATAGATGCAAAAATTCTCATCAAAATTTTAGGTACATTACATACCATGACTATGTGGAATTTATTCCAAGTATATAAGACTAGCTCAACATTGTCACTGCATTTTTGAGTTCTAGCATTTTGCGCTTTTTGTTTTTAATTTAAATTTTAGTTAGTGAACATACAGTGCAATATTGGTTTCTGAAGTAGAATTCAGTGATTCATCACTTACATACAACACCCAGTGTTCATCACAACAAGTATCCTCCTTAATACCTCCCTCCCTCCATTAACCCTCAGTTTGTTCTCTATCTTTAAGAGTCTCTTATGATTTGTGTCCCTCTCTCCTTTTTTTTTCCCCTCCCATATGTTCACTTTTTTTGTTTCTTAAATTCCACATTTGAGGGAGATCATATGGTATTTGTCTTTCTCTGACTTATTTCACTTAGCATAATCCAAGTTGTTGCAAATGGCAAGATTTCATATTTTTTGATGGCTGAGTAATATTCCATTATATATACATACCACATCTTCTTCATCCATTCATCAGTCGGTGGACATTTGGGCTCTCTCCATAGTTTGGCTATTATTGATAATGCTGCTATAAACATTGGGGTGCATATATCGAATCTGTATTTTTGTATCCTTTGGGATACAAAGTAAATACCTAGTGGTGCAATTTTGTTTTGATTTTTAGAGCTTCCATCTCTACTTACATTACTAATCTGTTCTTGCATCTTGTTCACTTATTCCATTATAGCAAGTTAACTACAGTTTTTTAAATTTCCAAATTTCTGCAATATCTGAGTCTGGCTCTGGTGTGCTTTATGTATTCATACTGTGTTGATTAAAAGTCAACTTTTAGTATGACTTGTGATTTTTATTGAAAGTTGTACATGATGTAAAGATGGTCAACAAAACGGAGGTAAATGGGCCTGTAAGGTGAGATTTTATGTTTATCTGGCTAGAAGTTAGGCTATGTTTACTGTTTGTTCTAACTGCAGGTGTCAGAGACTAAATTGTTATCTCTTGTCCTGGATTTGCTGTCCTGCTGTCTTTGAGTCTCCTGTAGGTATTTCTTTTTAAATAAGGTCTGAGACATGCATTTTTACTGCATTCCCCTGTTACTATACAAGAGCCCTGTTGATGTGGTAGTGATTTCTGGAGGAAGAGAGTATGTTCTATAGTCCTATAATTAGGTCACACTCTTTTAGTGAGCCTAAGCCCTGGACTGTGACCTTCATGAATGTTTCTTAGTTTGTTTGGTTTTTCCCTTCTTCAGTGTAGTAAGAAAGTAAAGGGGACATGAAGATAGGTATTTTCTCTTCCCACATGCAGAAGGCTAAAGGGAGTTAGTGTTAGATATGTCCCACCCCCAGATCAGCTATGCTACTAAAACCCCAATAGATTAGGGTCTGGTAAAATAGTTTTCCTTGGGGATGGTCCATTTAAAAAGAACAGAACACTCTGGATATATTTTAAATGGCTACTTCCTCTCTCCCCCTGCCAGAAGAAAGGAATTTTTCTCCAGTGTTCATTCTTATAAGCTGATAGGTCTCCTAGAGGTAAAATTCACGAACATGCAGAGGGCCTTCTAAGATTAGCCACTCCCCTCACCCAGGAAATTTTTATTTCTCAAGCTTGTCTACACTGAGCCTCTAGCAATATGTCAATTAAAATTGAAGTTTTCCTACTTGCCTTCCTTTCCTATTTTTAGGCAGCGGTTTTTCCTGTAATCTTAATTCTGTGAGGTTATCAGAATTGTTGATTTTCACTTTGTTCAGCTTTTTTCTTGTGTGGATAGTGAGGACTTCAAGCTCCTTACATGTCAGAACAGAAACTGGGAGTCAAACCATCTCTTTTTTTAATTTAGAGACTCATAAGAAGAGAAATATGTAAATATATTAGTTATACTTTAATGATTAAGAATTTTCCTATTAGAAAATATTTTGAAACATTTCATGGACTGACAATCACAAGCACACTCCACCACCCATACATAAAATCCCCTATGCCAATTAAACATAATTTAAGAACATCAAAGAAAACGCAGTCTTTCAAAAATAAAGAAAATACAGTCTTTCAAAAATTGAAAGAAATCCCACTCCAATTACTTGCAAAGAAATGAGAACTACATCTATACCACATCTTTCTGGAGCAATCCAAGATGTACTAAGATAATGGAGTAAAAGTGTGAAGATGTTGAAGGAAAATAACTTAGAACACATCATTTTAATGCCATCTAAAACATCATGCAAACTCTAGGAAGAAAATACACATACCCTCAGGCAACCACAGGTAGTATATCTGAGAAGAACTTCTCTGGAAACACTTTCAGAGAAGTGATGCATTAATATGAAGAATTAGTTCACAAAAACTTCATTAAGATTTTATCCTGTCCTCAAAGGACATGAGCCAAAGCCAAAAAGGGGTGAGCTGCTGTTTCACAGTTTTTTAGGGAATTTTTCCCTGGCACCATCTCCACCTGTCCATATTAGACAAGAGTGCTCAACATGGGTTTATGGAAAACTAACCACTGGCAAAGAGAATGCAATTATTGTGACTGGTAATCAATATTCAATCATCATTCAATCCTTAGAGCTAGAATGGGACCCATGAAAACCAAGTAACCAAACAAAATTGGAAAGTGCACTAAGAACAGTAGGTGTTTATCCTAGCAAATAGACTGGAACTATCTGGGTAAGTGGCAGACTTAACACAGTGGAAAAATCTGATCATTAATAGCAAGAAGCACCTGGATAGAGATATGTATATGACCAATAATACTAGTGGTGAAATAAAAAACTGGGGAAATTATTAATTCAAAGCAAACCTTCAATAAAAAAAATTACTGGCTCCTCATTATAGACTCATAATGAAGTGAACATCTATTTATGAAATTAAATATAATGATATGACAGTATTGGAGGAAGGATAGATCATAGAGGGTGTTACTTACAATATTTTCATTATTATTACTATAGGAATGTACTATAGTATTGCACTATATATTATCTAAACCAGATAAATCAAGAAATAAGAATATAAAGGTACTATTTAGAAATATAAAGTTAATTACCAGAAGAAAAACAACTTAAAGAAATTAAAAATTATAGTGGAGAATTCTATATATCCATCAAATCTGCTTTCCTCTTTTCCCACAGTAACAGCACCACTTCCCTGCTTGAATCTCTTCACACACTTACTTGAAGTCATGAGAGAATAAGGGCTTACCAATAAATGGAATGTGGACAAATGTAAAGTGTTCCACTTTTTGACTTGTGTCTTCAGTCATTGAGTGTCCCTCCTCCAAAGATTCTTTTTCCTACAGCTGTGGCTAGAATTTTTTTGGTGGATTCTTCCCTGCAGTATATTTGGGTAATTTTCCTGGCTGCATGGATTCCCAGATCTGCCTCGACTAAGTGTTAAGTCTGCTTTAACTGTTGTGAATGCTGCTGTTTTATTTATCTTTTTATTGATGTATCATTAAATATATCTTTCACTGATGTTTTCTTAAACTACATACATGGGTTACTTTTCTAGACATAAAAAAGAAAATATATATTGATGTTAAATTCTGAAACCAGCCACTCTCCAGGAAGCAACGGTTCCTTTATTACATGATGGCTTAGCTACTCCCTCATCCCCTACCAACTTCCCTATAAATATATAAAGGGCACAGTGGCAGGGAAGGGCAGGGTCTCCCTCTAGAGCACAAGCTACGTCCTCATTTACATGCACAGTACTGTAGGACAGTCAAAAGATAAGAAAACTGCAGTGCATTCCTCTAACCCCCTGATTCTAGATTTCCCCAGCATATTATCCTCACACCATCATTAAATGTCATTAGGCTTGTCATTCCTGCCTTCTGATGAAGAGCAACACAGATAAATACATTTCATACCAACATGATGATTACCAAAATTATAGGAATCAAAATAAGTCTTGTTTTTCATTATGGCTTCAAACAATAGGAATTGATTTAAAGTAAAGAAATGATCAACAAAGAGGATGGAAATTAAAAATGTCATTTGTTTATTTAGATATTATAAAATAATCTATTAAATCTTAAATTTATCTTTTAGTCATAGGTATGCAATATTTAACCAAAATGAAGACTACACATTATATTCTAAATATGCTGAGGTTAACATTTATTTCTAAAATGATAATGTCTAAATACATAAACTGTAAATAATTTTTCAGAAGACTTTTTTTTTGGACCTGGTTAATGAACAGGATAGGTGCTAAATAAAATACTATTTTCACATGCATTTCCCAGGTGGAAGTAATAAAGGAAAATGCCAGTCAATGCTTTATTTTAGCTTTCTAAAATGTTAATGTAATGCTTAAGAATCTTAAATATGTCAAATGTCATGACAAAAAAAGATCTGACAAAAAGTCAACAACATGAAAAAGTATACTTCATTGCAAAAAGCACAGTTTGATAACTGTACTTCCAAGCCTTTATGCCAGTAGGGAAACAGTAAAGCAGTGAGATTATAATTATGTATTCTAAAATAAAACATACTTATATTTAACCTAGTTTATATCACTGTACTACCTGTATAACTTGGGGCATATTACTTAAAAATCTGAGTCTCCAAGAATTTTGTAATAAAGGTAATACAAGTATCTAAAATTCACTGAGTGTGTATTACATTCCAAGAAAGAACTGCTCAAGTAGGTACAATTACCACCATCCCCATGTGATGGAGAAGGAAGCTGAAACACCGAAGAATTTAAAACTTTTCTAAGATCACAAAAGTTTTAAGTTTTAGCAAAGCTATAACTCAACCTCAGATAGAATCACTCCAAAGTCCATGCCCTAAACCAAAGCTACACTGCCTTTTAATAAGATGTGGTATGATTATTGGGAGAATTAAATAAGATAATGCATTCAAATTGCATATATTAATTGCTCAATAAATACTAGCTTGCATAATCTTTTTTGTTAGTAGCAATTAAAATTCTGAATTACTAATATATTGTTTTAATGAAGTGCACATTAAAATATTATTGGCTTCTGATTCATATAATGTCTCTGAGATACAATACTCAACATTAACATTGTAAAAGTTGCTTGACAAAATTGTACATATTGTTAGGATTTGATTCTGACCCTTTGCATGTGGGCTAATGTGGATTCTCTTAAAGAAAGGTGTCAGACAGGCTTTTGCCAAAGTTGAACCCAGTAAGAATAAGAAATAAGGACTGGAAGAGGAGGGCAATGTTGTGAGCTATTCAGAGGCAAATTGAAAGGGGGGGGGGTTTGTAATGGACTGAATATGTAGATAAGGGAGACTTAGGAATTTGGGATCTACAGGACTTCCAGGATGAGCATCAATCAGGTTCTGGCTTGGGCAACTGGGTTTTTTGTATAAATAGCTGAGAAAGCTGAGAATGGAGAGTTCAGTTTTAGACATCATGAATGTTTTGTTGTTATTGAATATATAATGGAAACAGCTGGATAGCTGCAAGACTGACCTTTTGGGAATTCTGAAAGAAAATGTAATTTTAAGGGCAACCAACACATAAGTTACAGGACCAAAACTGATACCACTCTGGGTCTCCAGACCAGACAAATGATCTTTGTCACAGAATATTTAAAGACGAACAATTATCCTAAATTATGTGCTCAGGAGCTAAAGAAGGGATGTGGGTTCAATTTTAACCATTTCCAAAAGTGAAGTACTGACATATCTACATAGTAGGATTCTGGCAGAAAGACACAATTCAGGTTATAAAGAAAAACGAATATAAAATCAGCATAAGAGGAAGAGAATAAAACGGCATAGCCCTAGGTTTTGGCCAGGGATTAGGCAGACTAGGATACCAATTTTTAAAAGAGCACATAAACCATAAATCAGTGACAGGGACTAAAAGGGCATTTTTAAGATTCTAGAAATTTTATTACTTTTTCACATGTTTTTTTTTCTTGGACTGTCAATTTCCTTTCATAATTAGCAGTAAAACTCTTAAAAATAATTGGAGGCAAACTTACTGCCTCATTAGAAAGGTATGGCAAGCATATTTAAAGAATTTTCCTTCTCCAAAGACATTTTTGAGGTGAGAAGGATCTTAAAAGAATAAAGTATTTTAAAAACAGTATCTTAAACAGTAGTTACTCTGTTTTTGTGCCTTTAAAATCTGGGATGAAAGAAGGATCAGAAAGTATAAAATGAATGTGTATATTCTTTTTTCCACAATCTGCTTTCACACCCATTTTTCTTTGGTGTAAGATTATCTTTATATTCCTCTAATACAGAACTGATTAAGTGTGAATTCCAGCCTGATAGCTATGTATTCACCTTTCATAAGGGTCTCTATGTGGCAATAGAAAGTATTTGTTTTGGCCTAAGGGTTTTCTAAGTGTTAGGAAGACTTAAGAACAGGTTTTCCTGCAAATCTGTGTTTTTTTTATTGGTTCCCTCAGCCAACTGGTATCCTAACAAACTTTAAAATACCACCAGAGTTATTTTATAAGGTTTCCCCGCTCCCATGGTGTGAAAAGGGAAGGGAGAAAAGGGGAGAGGGAAGACAGGAGAGAGGGAGGGTGGGAGGAAGAATAAAAAGAAAACTAGATAATAGCAACATCTATTTTTCCTGTTTCCAAATACATGCCTATAGATTGCACTTAAAAATATATGTACATGCTTAAATGCATTGAGCAGCTGATATATTATTTTTATATTGCTGCAGAATAATTATCATCTAAGCACAGCCTAAAATAACACACATTTATTAATTCACATTATGTATGGGTCAGGTCTGGGCACAGTGCTCCCTGGTTCCTCCGCTGGTATCAACTGGACTCTACTCTCATCTGGAGGCTGGAAGAACCCTCATTCAAGCTTATTTAGGTGTTTGACAGACTTTATTTCTTGTAGCTATATGACTAAGAGCCCTGGGTTTTTGCTAGATGTTGCCCAGAGGTTACTCTTGGATCCTGAAAACCACTGGCAGTTTCTAGAGTCCACCTATCACAGTTCCTATTCAAGTGGGTTTTTCCAACATGGCACCTTCAGGCAATGAGTCAGCAACAGGTCCCCTGACTTCAGCTGGAGCTCAGGCTCTCCTTTAAGGGCTTTTAGCTTTCACTTATTAAGTCAGGGCCATGCAGAATCTTCTTTTCTGATTAACTCAAATCAGCTGAGTTGGGACCTTAATTATATCAGAACTACCCCTGTAATTTTGCTTTCATTCTTCATTTGTCTGGCTCCAGATGAATATTTTAAGCTGCCTACTGACCCATGGTTTATTTATCCATGTTTACCTTGAACTGTAATTTGTTAATGTAGTGATGTTTTAAAACTCTGTATTTGTAGATACACACACACATATGACAGGTCAGAAATCAACCAAACTGGCTCTCGTACACCTCCATCTGGGATCCCTTTAGGAAACTTGAAATCAGCATGAGACAAATTGACTTTCCTTTCCTTACTTTGAAAACTGACCCCTTTATTTGCGATTTCTATGTTGGCTAGTGGTACTAACATCCTCCAGAAATTGAGATGTATTGTACATTAAACAGACCACTGTGCAGTTATATCCTTAAGCCCCTTCTAAGTAAGTTGTTCTGAAATACTAGCCAGTGAAGGCTTGTTAAACAGAGGTTGCTGGACCCTACTCCCAGAGTTTGAGTCAGCAGGTTTGGAGACACACGTAAGGATTTCCATTTCTCTCAGGTTTCCAAGCGACGCTGATGCGATCCCTCTGTATTGCCCTCACCCAAAAGAATCCCTCAACTGAAGTGGCTTCATTGATGTGGGACACCTGGATGAAATCAGGCCAGTTAATGACTGCTCAATGGTCAGGGGCAGGATGTTTTCCCAGCAGGATACAGGGATTAAAAAAACAAAACAAAACAAAAAACAATGAGACTCTCTTTCCTGAAGAATTTAAATGTTAGAGGTAAAGAGAGAGAGTCCCAATTGATGATGAAAGCACAGGCTGAAACATACGAAAACAGCAGGCTAAAGAATCCATGTGGCCTCAGTAATTATCCTTAGGAGAACCTCTGAAAGATCACAAGCTAAAAAATACGCAGGGATAGGAAACCTACTTAGCTGTTGGTAACAGCAGTAGGGGAATCAGGGAGAGAAGAGCTATCAGATACTTACCAGTGTTCACGGAAATCTTTTCTAGGTGTGGGATGGAATGATGGAGAAGGGTGGATAAAATGAGTTTCTAAAAATGTGAAAGCTTCTGACTTACATTCTAGCCTTCATGAGGCCCAGCTCTGCTGTGATCTCGTGTTTTCCATAAAGGCTTCCCTGAAGCTTTATTTCCAGGTTCTCCTGAGTTCTGTCCACTCACCAAGATTCCTGTCTTGTTCCTAGATTTAAATTCACAAGCTCAATCTCAGAATACAGGGATATCTCAATGCTTTTTTCTACTACAGTACTAATTGTCACAGGAACATACTGCCTGGATTAATTTCTGTTCCATGTAACTTAAAGAATCTAACACAACACACTCTCAGCATCACTCGCTTGGACCTAACCAAATATTGCTCAGGCACACTCATATTCTGAAGAAGCCTACATAGCACTGGCTGATAATGAACCGATGGGCACATAGCAAGACAGCCAAGGGTGGTGGGAGGAACACTTAATCTAATTCCCATCCTCAATTAGAACAATGTTAGGGCCAGTTCTAAAACTGCACAAAGGAGTGGAATATCACAGCAAAATCTAAAGGCAGACCAGGATTAAAGTGGAGGAGTTCCTCAGGCATAGGGAACGGCCTCAGCAGATGTCCTAAAGCACGCATGTGCATGTCAGAGGCAAGTGTAGCTGGAACAGCAAAGAGAGGAAGAGCGGTAAGGAAGGGGCCAGGGAGGAAATGTGTAATGGCAGAGAGATGGTATAGGAACTCTAGGCCACCAGGAGTGATGGTAGGGTCTTAGCAAAGGAGTTACATGACCCGCCTTCTTTTGAGATTTTATTTATTTATTTGACAGAGAGAGACTACAGAGAGAGGGAACACAAGCAGGGGGAGTGGGACAGGGAGAAGCAGGCTTTCCGCTGAGCAGGGAGCCCGACGGGGGGGCTCCATCCCAGGACCCTGGGATTCTGACCTGAGCCGAAGGCAGACGCTTTAACGATGAATGAGCCACCCAGGCACCCCTAACCTGCCTTCTTTTTAAAAAGTTCATTCTGAATGCAAAGCTGACTAGGAATGCTTTCGCTTCCTTTACAAGTAAAGAGAATGTTTAATAAGATGGTTGTTGGTAAGCATGTAATCTAGACATGGGAAGTTACTATGATTTTGTTATCTAGGTTCATTAGCTAATTGCAACTGGATACTTTCTTTTCTGTTACTGGGATTTAGCTGCCTGACAGAGTCGAATTTATGCATCAGATAAACCTCATCGCTGAAGGAACTGCAGCACACCCTCAAAATTATAGGTGCCATTTAAATGGGGTTTTTCTAGTTATTCTCTTCTCAATTCAATACTGGACTCTGTCTGCATGTTCAAGAGCCCTTTAGGCCCCTTCTTATTCTTCAGATTCTCCATTACAACTTGCATTTCTTGCAACTGTGGCTTGTTCTTCAGTTTATGACCATGCTCAACTCCTACCCTAAACTGCAGGACACAGGTTAAAATATTCCTTTCTTAAGCTTTTTTTTTTTTTTTAACTGCCCCAATCAGGCTCAGAAACTCCTTCCTTTGCTCATGTTAAATACTTTACATCTCAGTAGTATAACCTTATCACATTTAATCTTATTTGTTTGACAGAACAATGAATTCCTTGAAGGTAGGGATAAGGTCTTACTCAAATTTCATAAAACTCCCAGGGTTCCAAGGCAAGGAAAATCATATTGTGGCATTTGCATGAACAGCTCAGGAATGAAGATCCATTTGTTCTTTCATGCTGACTTGTTCAATGACTTGTTATTCAACACCCCTTTCTTGTCCAGCCCTCACCTTCTAGCGAGATCTCACATGTCGCTATTAACTACTAAACGCAGTTCTTTCTTTCTTGTGAGCTTTCATGTATCTCTTCCCAATATCTGCTCTTTGCACTCTAAATGCACCTTGAGTTACTTACATCAAAGAGAATAATGATCTTAGAATTTCTACTTCTCTCTGGAAATATTGAGTTTAGTGTTCCCTAAAGTACTCAGTTAAATGTAAAATATTATACAAATGCATTATTGATTTTATTATTCAAAAATGATAACTGCTGATTAAAAACAGTGAGGCCTTTGACAGAAATCAATACATTAAAACATGAAAGTTGACAAAAAAATTATAAAGCAGATGACTCATCAATTCTGACAGTACAGTGTTTTGAGTCTAGTAGAAAGAAGTGTTCATGTAATTTCTCTGATCAAGATTTTTCAAGAAAATGTTAAATTGTATCAAAATTATGACTAAAGGAGAAAATGACAGTAAATCAGAAAGACTGCCAGCAAAATATAATTTTACTATTTCTGCCAGAAAAGCAACATGTCTGAAAAAAAAACATGCACATAGATATTTTACTAATGTATTCTGGCTTTGATACTGTATCCTAAAGAATCTAAACAAACTTGCCACAAGATTGATAATAATTGCCTATGTCATGCTATAACCAAATAATAATAATAATGACAAAAAAGAAAGTGTCTAAACATTAATCATCAATAACCATAAATTAAAAAAAAACTCAGAAAATCCATCATTCAGGGAAAATACTAGCACCTATTGCTAATACGACTGGTTCTCTATTGTTTATGCCTTTTTAGCATGAGATATATGCAACATTTACAGAACAGGTATTCTTTTTTTTTTTTAAAGATTTTATTTTATTTATTTATTTGACAGAGAGAGACACAACGAGAGAGGGAACACAAGCAGGGGGAGTGGGAGAGGGAGAAGCAGGCTCCCCGCAGAGCAGGGAGCCCGATGCGGGACTCGATCCCAGGACCCTGGGATCATGACCTGAGCCGAAGGCAGTCGCTTAACCAACTGAGCCCTCCACTTTTTTAAAGAATACCTGTTCTGGGGCGCCTGGGTGGCTCAGTTGGTTAAGCGACTGCCTTCGGCTCAGGTCATGATCCCAGGGTCCTGGGATCGAGTCCCGCATCGGGCTCCCTGCTCTGCGGGGAGCCTGCTTCTCCTTCTGACCCTCCTCCCTCTCATGCTCTCTGTCTCTCATTCTCTCTCTCAAATAAATAAATAAAATCTTTCAAAAAATAAAAAAGTGGAAATGCATTCATTTCCTTTTATTTTATTTTTTTAATCTTTTTTAACTCCACAAGTGACTTTGACAATTTTTTCCCCTAGAGGGGAAAATGTGCCTGTCACTTTAAATAAGGAAGAAACTTCCCCATTTCATCATTACACATATAGAATGGAGCTCAAAAAAATGAAAATCTAGTGAAGTGGCCAGGCTTAATGAGTATTTGTAAGTGTATCAGTTTTCTGCATTTTGTAACTACATGAAGTGGCAGATTAGGGATATGAAGGTGCAATTGAGACAGAAACTATTTTACCAACACGGAAAGGTTAAGATAAGTAATTTTACAAAACTCCTTCATAAAACTACATATTTTGTATTTTGATTAATGTACGTTTTGCCTTTGGCATATTTTCCTTTGTTACCGTATTTTTCTTTTTTATACAATTGTCATGCATCTGTTCCCTTTTTAAAACACAAGCTACTGGAAGCATTCTTCCCATTGTCTTATAACCACTTTCATGTAATGAATTCAAAGTAGTATTCACACTACCGTTTTCTTTTTACCTCTAACCAGTGTGTCATAACAATATTGACTCAAGAAAATATCCAAACTCTGAATACAAAATACTGAAAACTGGGAGGAAGAATGGGTCATAAAATAAAATTGTTTAGAAAAGAGCAAATTAATAGGGCTTTCAAAGTAAAATGTTATATAACATATAGATAATATATCTGAATGTTAACTGTCATTATAAACTTTAGTTTCACAATTGCTATAGATTAATCACATCCTAAGGAAAAGGCCTTAAGTTTTTCAATTTACTGAAAAATATACAGTACCCAAATATTTTTGAGAAAGACATTTTACAGTCTTATAGAACAGCATTAAAGGAAATAAATCCACACAGAGAAAAAATTTAAATGAGTAACAATATGCAACAAACACAATATATTCATGTAATATCACATAAAATACGGTGGACATCACTTCCTTTACCTACTGCTCCATAATGGGTTACTCCCAAATACAGTGGCTTAAGCCACAATCATGTTATTATTTTCACAAATTTATAGGTCAGGAATTTGGGGAGGGTTTGACTGGGCAGTTCTGCTCCACACAGCATCGGCAAGGAGGATATCTCCATTGTATTCAGTTTTCACTGAGCTGCTGTGCACTGTTTGAGAAGGCTTCTCTTGCCTATCTGCTTTTTTGCAAGGATGATCTGCAAGGCTGAAATCAGCCGAGTCTCTTTCCCTCTTCAAGATGTCTCAGAGCTTTTCCAAGTGCTCTCTCTCCAAGAAGGCAGTCACCCTCTTTACATAATGGTTTGGAGCTCAAAAGGAAGGAACCAGTAGATGCCAATTCTCCTAAAGACTAGACCAATAATTGACATTGTACCATTTTCACCTTACTCTAATAATGAGAGTCACAAGCTAACAAACTTCAAGGGGACAGGACAGAGATTCCATCTCTCACTGGGAAGAGAATTAATGAATTTGCAGCCAGTTTTAATCTGCCACAAACATAATAGTTCACATCACATCTTGTTTTTTTTATCTCGCCTGTCCTGCTTTTGTATTTTTTATTTAAAGCAGAAAGACGTCAAATTATCTGTGCATTTATATAGTATATGGTCTTTAAATACTTCAAAATTTTTATTGTTTTTTTTCGTGGGGTGCTCGATTATTTTGATGGAAATCAGCAGCCTGAAACACAAATTTCAAAACAAAATTACTTAGAATCTTGATCTTTCATTACTTTTCCATTTATAAGTCCAGTCATGGTTACCAGAAGTAAAAGAAACAAATAAAAACAGGCACAAAAGAAACAGAATTAAAGACCTAGAAATAAACGCATGTGTACACAGTCAACTAATATCTGAAAATGGAGCCAAGAATACTCAGTGGAGAAAATACAGACTCTTCAGTAAATGGGTGCTGGGAAAACTGGATAAAGGAATGAAACTAGACCCTATGTTATACCCCACTCACAAAAAATTAGATCAAAATGGATTAGAGAGTTAAATATAAAGCCAGAAAACATAAAATTCCTAGAATAAAACATAGGGGGAAAAAAAAAAAAACTCCTTGACATGGGTCTTGACAGGGATTTTTTTGGATATGACACCTAAAGTACAAACAACAAAATCAAAAATAAACAAGTGGAATTACATCAAACTAAGAAGCTTCTGCACAGCAAAAGAAATCAAGAACAAAATGCAAAGACAACCTACAGAATGGGGAAAATATTTGCAAACCATATATCTGATAAGGGGTCAATATCCAATACATAAAGAACTCATACAACTCCATAGGAAAAAAAAATAATTCAATTAAAAATGGGCAAAGATCCTGAGTGGACATTTTCCAAATAGGATATGCAAATGGCCAACAGGTGTATATAAAAAGGTGCTCAACATCACTAATCATTAGGGAAATGCCAATCAAACCACAATGAAATATTACCTCACACCTATTAGAATGTTCATCAACAAAAAGAGAGCAAATACCAAGGATGTGGAGAAAAAGGAAGCCTTATCCACTGTTCATGGTATTGTAAATTGGTATAGCCACTATGGAAAATATATGGAGGGTCCTCAAAAAATTCAACATAGAACTACCATGTGATCCAGCAATTCCACTTCTGAGAATATATCCAAAGAAAACGAAAACACTATGTTGAAGATACATCTGCACCTCACGCTCATAGCACCATTATTTATAGCAGCCAAGACATGGAACAATTTAAATGCCCATTGAAGGATGAACGGATACAGAAGCATATAAAGAACTCAGACAGCCCCCCTCACTTGTACTCCATATTACAGACAGTTCACTGGCTGCTGAACTCTGTGTTAAGGGCCATGCACATTTCACCACAGGGAGGTAGAAAAGAATACAGATTAAGTGGAGTTATAGGCTGTGAACAAATGAGAGAACAGTTTACATAAAAGAAAAGAATATTAGACTTTCCTGTAATTTGGCAGAAAACGTAACTTAAAGAACCAAATGAGCAGATCTTAAGAACTGGCAGCTGTCTGTTTCTGGACTGCTAAGGAAGAAATAGCCAGCATGACTAAGTGATAGCAATACTTTCAAGTATAAGAAAGCAGCAGAGATTACCTGCTACTTTCGTGGTGTCTGCAAACCTTCCTCTGAGTTCAGAAGGAAAGTAGGAGTGACTACTGCGTCATGTATAGGCTTCCCGAAATATAATTATTTGAAGTAGACATTAAAGAGCAGTATTTAGGTGGAGCAATCTGGAAATAATATATCCCAGCTGGGAAGTTTAGAATTTTAGAATTTTCCTGCCTTTATATGTACTTTGCAGAGAGTTTTCCATTATCTGTTTAGAAATCAAAACAATATCTAACAGAAGCTGGTTTGCATAATATTACATCAATTGGAAATTACTAATTGCTATTCAATTGCCTCATAAATACTGACAAGTGCCTAATCTGTATCAGCCATTGTGATAAGAACTGTGTTTATTTGGGGGGGGGGGAAGAAAGAAAAAGAAAAATCCCTGCCATCAAGGGGCTCACAATATAATGGGGTCCTGAAAAATCAAATCAAGGATGGCTTGCAAGTGAAAATGGCTATAACATATAAAAAGGGGGTAGAATAAATGTTACTGCAGCAGAAAGGATGTTTGTTTCATTACAGATTTGGAGAAAGGCTAAGAGCAGGGGTAATACCTCTGGTGTAGTGCTAAAGCAGAGGATCCTACATAGTTCCAGGTACCTAGCAAGGGCTCAGAATCAGCACTATAAATAAATGAGTACATGGACAACCATTAAATAAAAGAAATGAGACTGGAAAAAAAAAAACCTCTTAAAGAATTTGTACTGGTAGAAAAGAGACAGGGGGTGGGGGTAGGTGGAGGAAACTTTCTGTCAAATGAACAAAACATGTAAAAAGGCATAACAAAGAGAAAGTTAATGTATGTGGGGAATTGCATTCAAACACTGGTGTGGTTAGAGTACACATTCTTTAATTAAAGAGTAGAGAAAACATAGCTGAGATTGTATTAAATGCAGAGACAAGATCACAAAGGGCCTTGTTAACCATGACTCAGATTTTGATTTTTTTTTCCTCTGAAAGCAAAAGATAGCCAGTTAAAACAGTCTGAGTGCTAAGGTGACATGATGAGATTTTCAAGTTGAAAAGATCCCTGTGAATAGTAATGAAAGCTAGTGGATTGGAAGTTTTCAAACCTAAAGGCAGAGAGAAGAGCTCTGAACAGTTATAAGAGTATAGATTAATAATGAAAGCAGAATTATCACTGACAAAGAGCAAGCAGAGAGGGGGATGAATGAGAGTTCATTCTGTCACGAGAAATGAGAAAGGGCAGAGTTGCTTATATATTTCTGACTCTGGGGCTTGACTGTATGGGTTACCTTTATTCAAGTTACACAGAGAGACATCAGGATTGAAATATAGGTTTGGGGGTAGTTTCATGTTGAACGTAATGATTTTCAGGTGCTTTTATGGATATTCAAGTGAAGATGCACAGTAATGCCAAAAAAAAAAAAAAAATAGATTTGGGATTCTGGAGACAGACCTTGGTAGAGTTATATAACCCTGTGACTAATCAGTGTATAATGGAAGTCTTGAGCTGGGATAAAATCTCAGGGAGTGTATAAGATGGTAAGAGTTATAAAAACATATTGCAGCAGAATGCAGTATAAAAATTTCAACATTTCAGCGTGGTTAGAAGACAAATCCATGAAAAATTGAGAATAAGTTGAGTGTGGTTATGGAATTCAGGAGAAGAGAATATAAAACTCGTAGAAAAAGGAATTATGTTGAGTGACACAGAATTGTCAAGAAAGGTTATGAGAGCTATTAATTGTATTTGTGTGGAATTCAAATTGGTGTAGAGGAATTTAAAAAAATGAAAATGCTGAACAAAAAATTAAGATAATTAGTCTAAGAAGCTTGGCAAAAAGAAGAGAAAAAGGAGCAAAAGAATTAGATAAACAGGATTTTGTTTCAATACTGGGAGAAACAAGTTATAATAATGCTTTTATATATATAACCATAATATAGCACCACACACACAAATTAAAAAAAGTGCTAAGTTATATCTGGTATGTTTTTATGTTGTGAATTTATGTTTAATCTCATTATTTAAAAATGTAATTAATATGCAAGTTAGCTTTAATAAACAGAATCATCTGTTTCAATCAAAACATCACATTTTCAGTGTTTTAATAATCGAGTTCACAATATTTCATTTTAAGGCATTAATTAAACACAAACACACATACCCCTTATACAGTAGATCCCTTATAATCAAGTATCTGCATGGAGAAAATATATATTGATCTTAGATTTAAAGACTGCAAAGAAATACTGCTGCCAAGACTGACAAAGATAAATTGCAATAAATTCATTTTCTGAAGACTTTCCAGGATTAGAAAATAAATGCAAATGGATTAGTTTTCAAACAGTGATAATCTTATTAATGCTATGTGACTTTTTCTATTTAATAAATACTTGTTGAATCATTTGCATCTCAAAGATATATATTAGGATATAAATATGTACACACAGATATAAAATACTGTACCAAGTGTTTCCAAAGGTTGGCAAACATATTTTTACCATTTTTCGCAGAATTTTATTAAAGCCTTACATCAAGCTATTAGGATTTAAGAAAGCTGAGCTGCAGCTGAAACGCTGTCTTGTAAACATCAAATTTAAAGTGCCATGTAATTTTTAAAGAGGAAAATAAAGGAAATTCTTGCTTTGAATTTCCAGAATTTTTGTAGATACCACAAAGGACAAACCCAAATTATGAGAACTGCAGGGGGAGAAAATAAAAAAGAAAGCCTAGAAGCTCCAGAAAACAATCATTCTACTTAAAAAACAAAAACAAAAAACTAAAGAAAAAGAAAAAAGATACAATAAACTGGTAGAAACACCTCAGATTTAGAATTAAGTGTATTTTTAGGTTGCACATTCTAATCACAGAAATGCTCCGCAGATGAAATCATCATAGTTTAACTTTGTATTGACAGATGTACTCAGCTCCTGGGACTGTTTCCCTTTCACATGATTTAAATTAAATCAATTAAAAAGTCATCCTTACCTAACCTAATTAATGTGATAACACAAGCAAACAGTAAACCAGGACTTTTGATTTTAGTTTTTGAAAATCTTTTTGTCATAAATTACTTGCACTTTGAATGGAAGGATCCATTTAAAACAAAACAAAAATCTGATTTCACAGATTAACTATGGAATGTGATCTCCTAGTCATTTTAATTCTAATAGAGTAAACCACTTGTCTTTTCCCACACACAACATCATGCCTCTATTCTAAGTAGCCCCTCCATAAGTCCTTGGCAATGGACAGAGTGAACATTTCCTTTGAAAGAAAAGAACCCACTCTGAAACATGTGTGTCTAGTCTACATATGTGCAGAGACAGCAATGGCCCAGACATACACTTCTCAGGGAGTCAGTAACTACCACCACATCCTGCATGTACCACAGGATGTTTGTGTAAAAGAGTGCAATCCCTGTATACTTTCTATGGGTGGATTGGCCTGTTTTACTCAGTGAGTGGGATCCAGCACTCACTGGAACGCTCCCTCCATAATCCTCAGTTGGTTTGTACTATAAGAATATGAAATGGGGAAGTCTTCAGAAGAGACAAAGGTATTGGATATCTGTGCTAGTGTCTAGGGGGCAAAAAAGATGAAAAGGGTACAGTGATACATGCAGGATGTTATGGCAGTCACCGACTCCCTGAGCAGTGTCTGGATCATCTGGGATCATCACTATTTGTTTCTATCTTCAAAATGTATCTAGCACCCATCCACTTCCATCTTCCCAGCCACCCATCTAAGCCGGGCCACGTTCATTCTTTAATTCAATAACTGCAATAACCTTCTGTCTGGCCCCCATGCATCTACTTTTACTCATCAAGTACTCATTACACAGCAGCAAGAGTAATACTTTCAAAACTTAGACAAGGTCATTCCTCTGTTTAAACCTCTTAAATGAGTATAGCTGACACACAATGTTAGATTAGTTTCACACAGTGATTCAACAAGTTTATACATTATGCTATGCTCACCACAAGCGTAGCTACCATCTGTCATCACACAACGCTATTATAATATCATTGACTATATTCCTTAAAAGTTTGAACACTGTAAAATAAAATGAAATAAAACAAAAACCTCTTAAATTTTCATTACACTAAAAGTAAAAGCTAAATTCTTTGCGTTAATATACAACTTCCTTAGCCTCCTATCACTCCCTCACTCATTTCTCATTTAACTATACTCTCCCATATCACTTATCATTAGTCCACCAAACACCTGCCTTAGAACTTTGCATTTACAACTCCACCCTGCCTCAAAGTGCTTGCATTGGTGATGTCATCCTTCTTTCAGATCCTCAATTAAAAGTCACCTCTTCAGTTCTATAGCAACTCAATTTAAAATAACCCCAACCGACCCTCATCCCTGCTCCTAACCCTTCATTTTCCCTGGCTATTACATTTCTGCTTTTGTTTCCTTCATCCTTCATAGCATTTATCATTATCTATCTACATCTATCTATTACATATATATCATATATATATGTTATATATATGACATATATATAACTACAGACACAACGAGGGGCAACTATATAAAATATTTAGGACCAAAGCCCTAACTAGTAAGAAAGTACACATAGGACCAAAGCCCTGACTAGTAAGAAAGTACACATTCAACTACCATATCCAATGTCTATATATTTTACCCGCAAGCCCTCTATAAATCTTCATCGCTATCATAAGTATTTCTTTTTTCACAAATTTTCCGTTCAAACCCTTGTGTGAAGATATTTTTACTGGCACAATGGATAGGGGAAATAAGAAAATGTCTGATGTCCAGCAAAACACTTAAATTAGAAAATTCTCATGTAGAGAAAACTTTGTTAAGATGATGACTTGAAAAAGAAACCGTCTTAACATATTCTGCTGTGAAGAAATTGACCTTTAAATAAAGGATAGCACACTTACTCTACATAAGAACACATCCTTCACATAAATGTTCCTGATATACCACAGCTGAGTCAATGTTGAAGTGTTATTGAATATTTTATCATGAAAAGATATTATTATAGGTTAATCTGAAAATATTTCTCAAAGAGTTTGGGTTTTGAGCTTTTTGTTTTGGGGGGAGGATATAAATGACTTGTGAAGGAAGCCTGAAAATGAAAATATAAAAAATAGCAAGGTATTGGAGGGTAGAGTAAAAGAATAAAATGACAGAAAATCTTGGAGGACAGCAAAGAGATCATGAACTGTGAGAAGAAAATACATTAGCTGTGAGGAGCACTATATTCATGCATTCAGAATGAATATACTGTAGTTAGGCACTCATGTCAAAGGCTGCATTTGATGATCTCTCATATTTGTGCTTTTAGTTACAGGGAATTTTACCATGTAGACTTACCCTCCTCCTTAGTAGGATACATTGATTTATAGTTATGATTTGTATGCAAAGCAGGTTTTCAACTCCAGCTCTCATGACAGCAATAAAGCTTGCTAGATCGAATGGTTCACTTAATGAATAATTTATATTACACTAAGTCACATGTTGAGCTGTGGGAAGTACTACCAGAGGTGAACATTTTGGAATATGAATCCAGTTTTAAATTTCTACTTACTTCAATTGAAGGAGAAAATATGAGCTTAGTTTCCTTTCAAAGAACTAGGAAGCCCTTGAAAAAGATAAAATAACTCCCATGACAAGTGCAGAGGATTTCATTTTATGGTTTTACATATAAAGGAACAAAAATCCTAACTGAAAAACAAAAATTTAAAACATGCATTTAATCTAAGCATTACTTAAAATTTCTGCTGGAAGTAGAAGTTGATTTTAAACTAGGCCAGCCTAATAAAATAGAATTTTAGGATCAATCAGATGTTTTTTGGATTCTAATTTCAAACGAGACTATCAAAATCTACTCTAACAAAATTGTTGAACAAACAAGGATATTGGGGGCGGGGAGCTCTCTATTTGTCGGTATCCACTTCCCTGTTAGAGCAAAGCACTATATATTCTCCATCTGTCCCTTGCTCAGATATTTCAGTCATCTCAAGGTTGCAGAGAAATAAAATGCAATCACATCTGTCAGTAATATTAGAGATATCTGCTATACACACATTTACTAGTGGCACAGTTAAGTACACAATATTTACTGACATGTATTTATGTATTTACACATATACACAATAAATACAGCATTTGCCTTAATGCAGAGGTGATTAGAAAAATAATAGCTAACATTTGTGGAGTGCTTGCTAAGTAAGGTAATGCATTAAATTATTTTATTTCTATAACCTAATATGAGCTGCACAACAAGGGGGATATTTGATCATATGAGAGATCACTGAACTATGGTTAACGGATATGAGGTAACTCGCCCCCAGACACGTTGTTTGTAAACAGCAGAGCAGAAATTTCTACTGCATGTCTGATCAAGAGCCCGTGGCCTTAACCACTTCTGTTTTGTCAATCCTAAAAAGAAACAAGAGAAGCAAAATAAATGACTTCAGAATACCTCTATTGTTCTCAGTAGCTGGCAGATTAGAAGGACCCAGGCCTGCTACCAGATTCTCATTAGAACTGGTTTTATAAGTTTTTATAGATCCCTGAACTTCTAATGGTCCTTGCTTATTTATGGCCCTTGCTTATTTTCATTGATGATTAAATGACTTTTTAATCTCCCATCATGTCTTATGTTAAACCATTTTATTAAGATTATAATTAGGGATACAAAATAAATTAAAAGAATATATTTTATGAACATTAAATGTTTTATTATTTATAACTAGCAACTGGTATGCTGAATTTTAAGGAATCCTGAATTTTTAAAATTATTTTTCTCTATTTTATTATTATTAACTTTATTTTTTAGAGCAGTTTTATGTCCACAGCAAAACTGAGAGGAAGGTACAAAGATTTCCCATATATTCCCTGCCCCTACCTACACATAGCCTTTCCCATTATCAACATCCCCCACCAGAGTGACCCGTACATTGGTTACAATCTATGAAACTACACTGACACATCATAAAATCCATGGGTTACATTATGGTTCACTTTTGGTGTTAGACATTCTATTGGTTTGGACAAATATATAATGACACATATCCATTATTATAGTATCACACAGAGTATTTTCAGTGCCCTAAAAATCCCCTGTGCTCCAATTATTCATCCCCTCCCCTTACCTCAACCCCTAGCAGCCATAAACTGTCTACATAGTTTTGCCTTCTCCAGAATGTCAGATAGTTGGAATCAAACAGTATGCAGCCTTTTCAGATTGGCTTTCACTTAGTGACATGCATTTAAAGTTTCCCCATGTTTTTTCATGGCTTGATATCTCACATCTTTTCAATGCTGAATAATATTCCATAGTTTTGAATTTATCCATTCACCTGCTGAAGGACACCTTGGTTGCTTTCAAGTTTGGGCCATTATGAATAAAGCTGCCATAAATAATTGTGGGCAGGTTTTTGTGTCAACATAAATTTTCTACTTTTGAAAAATACCAAGGAGCATGACTATTGGATTGTATGTTAAATTTATGTTTAGTTTTGGAAGAAACTATTAAACTGTCTTCCACAGTGACTGTACCATTTTGCATTCCCACCAGCAGTGATGAGAGTCTTTGTTGCTTCATGTCCTTGTCACAGCATTTGATGTGGTTAGTGTTCCAGATTTTGGCCATTCTAATAGGTGTGTAGAAATATATCACTGTTGTTTGAATGTGCATTTCTCTGATAATGTGATATGGAACAACTTTTCATATGCTTATCTGCCATATGCATATCTTCCTTGGTGAGGTCTTTCAAAGTCTTTGATCAAATTTTAATCAAGTTGTTTTCTTGTTGTTGAGTTTTAAGAGTTCTTTGAATATTTTTGATTACAGTTTTTTTAATCAGATTTGTCAGCAAATATTTTCTTCCAGTATGTGGCTTGTCTCCTAATTCTCCTGACACTGTCTTTAGCAGAGGAAAAATTATTTTTAATGAAGTCCAGATTATCCATTATTTCTTTATATCTTTGGTGTTGTATCTAAAAAGTCAAGACATAACCAACATAATTTTTTATTATCTTTTAGGAGTTTCATAGTTTTGCATTTTACATTTAGGTCTGTGATCCATTTTGAGTTCATTTTGGTGTAGAGTATAAGGTCTGTGTCTCAAATTTTTTTTTTTTTTTTTGCATGTGTACATCCAGTTCTAGCAAAATTTGTTAAAAAGGCTATCTTTGCTCCTCTGTATTGCCTTTGTTCCTTCGTGAAATATTAGTTGGTTATATCTGTGTCTCTTAAGTTCCTACATTGTCAAGTGGGGCAGGTTAGGAATGGGGAGTCTTGATTATCAATAGAATGTTAAAATATGATTGTAGGAAGCTCATTTTCTCACATATGAATTACCAGTATCCAATTTGTTGGGCAAAACAGTGCTGTGGCTTGAAGTGGAGCCCCTGTGTCAGAGTGAGTAACACCCAGACAGATTATGAAGTTCCAGATGGCTAGGGATAGGAAGAAATGTAACAGCAGGAAACAGATGAAGTTTGTCTGTTTGTTTGATCTGTCAGTTTCACAGCAGCAGGATACATAAATGGGAATGGCCCCCACTTGTTTTCCTGGGATCACAGGCTCTTCCTCTGGGAAATATTAGGAGAGACGAAACACAGGTTACCATGATATCATTGACACTGTCCCATTTGGCTGACTGATTCTACATGAAAAAAAAAAAAAAAAAAAACGGATGATGAAGGAGAATTTTTTGAGACTCTGAATCTCCCTGCTTACAAAGAGAAGGATGGATTAAAAAAGAAAAAAAAAAACTTTTTAAGTAGGCTCGTTAGGATTCTTATTCTCCATTTGCATAAACCTGACAAGCTGCTGATGACAGCAATTAATTCCGGCTTAGTTTTAGCCTTATTTAATAAATGCAAAATTATCAAGAGAAACTGGTTGGAAGAAACACAAAGTCCCTACCAACCTAGTATATTAAGAGTAACATTAATTGTTATGTTTTACATTTTAGTTTGACAACAAAATTGATTTTTTTAAATCAACTCAAAATCTAGATCAAAGTAATCCCATGATACACACATGCGCATGTGCATGTACACACACGGTTGAACTAATTAGAATGTTTCAGTAAAATGCAAATTCATTTATAGGCAGAATGCTTTCTCATATGAAAAACAGGATCTGAAAATGTATTGTTTTATGATAAATGTTTAGGGGAATTGAGGACAGAATTCTGAAATGTTATATTGGTTAAATGAGACTTTAGCATAATGTTCCTAATCCCCAGATCCCTATAAACTTGAAATGGCGTTATTTCATGTGAAAGCAAAAGAGAAAATATACAAGCAAATGGTTTGCTTTGTGGTTAGCAGGTTTAAAGTGAGGCAGTTGCTACGATGAAATGCACAAAAATAGTCCACAGGGAGTCACAGAATTATTATCTTTTACCTGGATTGTGGCTTGAGTGACTAGGCTGTGAAATAGGTAAGGTTGCAGTACCTGGTACAGTGCTCTATAAATAACTTCCCTTTCTAAAGATCCATAAATTTCTTGGCAAGAGATACTTCCTATCTTTGCTTTATATTCCACTCGGTGGGAAAGTAGGACCTCTATGTAATTTTTGATGGTAAATAACCACTAGTATGGTAAACAAGTGTCTACGCTAACATATTTTAATTAAATATGCAAAATATTCCCCTATAGATTGAAAATTTATTTGTAGAGTTTTTACCTACATTGTATAATAAAACTAATATTTCTAAATAACTGGATTTCCCACATTATTAGAATGTAGCATCCAATAACCAATTACATTTTTCTCTTTGCATTTGGATACATTTCTAAGAGTATAATTTGGGCTACTTTTTTTTTTTTTTCTAAAATGGCCCACATCATATCTGAGGTAACTGAATGAAACCGTTAAGTATTTCTCTAAATAACTGCTTTTCAAGGCAGCAACAAATTGCAAAATTTGATGCACTGGAACTTCTTTAAAATATGCTACATGTGTTTGAAATACTTTTTTCTATCATCTGGAAAAAAAAGATTCTATGGCTTCAAGCTGATTTAGTAAATTCAGGAACACCCTGCAGGGACAAAAAAGTCCCCAAAGTAGCACTGAAAACCCCAAAAGGGCCACTTAAATAAAATGAGTCAACAGCTTAGTTGCTAACAAGTTACAGAAACATCCTGTTTCAGAATACACAAAATATTTTTCTAATATTTAAAACTAAATGTCTTGACACTGTTATATACTATCAGTATTAACTCATTTTTACTGAAAAATTTAAATTAACAATTTCATCCCTACTCCTGTTCCCCTTGAATTGTTCATTGACTAACTACTGATCATTTTGTTACTCAATGTTCAACTTACTGTACTGATAAGAATTTACTTCAAGCCATGCTAAATACACAGGACAGAGAAGGCACATTTCATCGGCACCACTTTTTGAAGATTTAGAACATCCCTACTAGTTTTGCCTCCTCTTTGCTACCGATCCCTGACATCTGATATATCTGATATAGCACCTACACTATTTGTTTCATTCAATGTTTCAATTGTTTGGCCTTCTGTTTCCTGCCTGGGCATTACTCTTGTTTCCTTGATATTTCCCTATTCAATAATACCCTCAGACAATTATTAATATGCAACACCATCACTTGGTTTTCAGCAGTTGAAGCAGATATCAATTTTATCTTATGGTTACATTATAAAAAAGAATTCCTGTAGTGCTTTTAAAGTAGCAGAGAACTGTGCACTGTATAGTTCTTTGAGTATAAAAAAATAATGATTTTTTAATGCTAGTCCAATAAAGTGACTCTGACTTTGGGACCCTCAGCCACATTCAAGAAATAGAAATTCCTTGTAGAAATTCCCTCAATCCATTTTAAGTCATAGAAAAAAAGAAAAGATTCTTCAGAGACTAGTTCTAAAGTCATGAAACACTCCTAGGAATGGAAAAACACAATGGTGACTCAGTCTTATAGACCAGTTTTTCCTTTTAGTATTCTTCAGCACTAATTCAAAAAAGGAAAAACTCCTCTGGCAAACTGTGCTTTATCATTTACTTTTTTTACTCTGTTCACTCAATCATTAACTCATCCATTCATTCAATACCTACTGACCACCTCTTCTGTACCAGATATTATTTGTATGCTTTGAAAATTTAGCAATGAATGAAACAAAGTTGGCTATCATGTCAGGGAATACATACATACATACATACATACATACATAGTATGTAGTTTAAGAAATGGTAATGGGATAAAGCAAAATGAAGCAAGAGGAAGGTGATACAGAGCAGAAACTAACTTATAGGTGGGATGTCTTTCCCAGTAGGAATGATACTGAAGATGAAACCTGAATCAGTTAAAGGAGTATGCCGAGTACCCATATAAGATGAGCATCCAGACAGAGGAAACAGTACTCACTAAGACCCAGGCAAAAGCATACTTGATGTATTTCAGGAAGAAGGTTATAGTGACTATAATCAAGTGAGCCAATCATGAAATCTTTTCTGCAAAAAGCAATTAAAAAGCTGTATAAAACTGACAAAAACATTCCGGTGCTCTGGAAATGGCTCAGAGGCATGTAATAACCGCAGAAGCATTTTTAAAAATTTAAAAAGCATTGAAAAATGCCGAACTTGAGTAAGAACATAGGGAATCTGTGGCCTATTTCCCCCTAGGCTTGCTCTCATCAATCCCTCCCCCTCCACGCCCCATTAGTAGGCATTAACCATTAAGAGGACCCTCTGCTAGGGTCTAAGGAAGCTCATTCATTTTCCAGCACTGGATGATGCAGCAGTATTATCCCCAGAAGTGTCGATCTCAGAGGTGGGTGAGTGGGGAAGGCCACCATATCTACCTGAGGTTTCTGTCTTGGGTAGGGCCAGTATGTACCTGGCTGAGGTTGTACACCTGCATACAGGAGACCAGAGAGGCCTCAAATTAACCCAACACTCCTGGCCAACTCTGAGGTGTGCTTTTGCTCACTGAAGAGCCAAAAGAGTTCCATGAAAAGTGCAAGGCAGGGCAGCCATGAAAACCCTGAATGCACTTCCCTAGCAATCCAAGACTCATCAGATAATGGATGTCTTACTAGATCTAAATGTTGGAGAACAACACTGTCCAATCACTGGCTGACCACAAAACACACAAACAAAAACCTAAAGAAAAACTAGCTTCCCAATGCTGCAGGAGAAACCTATTTCACAGATCTAGCTGGGCAAATAACTCAACAAAGAAACAAGGAACAAAACCCAGCAAGAACAGCAACCCTCACAGGGAAAAAAAAATTCACCGTTAAAAACTGCACTTCAAAATCATAGTTACCTTTAGTTCCTGTGGCCAGACCATGTACTTGTTCCCCATAAAGTTTACAAGAGCCTTTGGCATTCCTTAACATTGCTGCTTCCTTTGTAGAGTGACCTGCAGAGAACTATGCAGTGTATGTCTTATGAGGAGAATAAAACCTTGCTTGGGTTTGGCCTAGATTTGCAGAAACCTGTTCTATCCTTTGGCCAGGATATGTTCAGGATTGCTAATAAAGCTTCTGTCTTTCTCATCTATGCATTTTCTATGACTTTTATTCAAATGTCATCGGAAAGTTAGGCAATGGAGCACCCAAATGGACAGATGAGTCTTCCGGTAAGAACGCAACCATTATATAGGATTGTCTTTTGAGAATTTTTTTTTTTTTAAGATTTATTTATTTATTTGAGAGAGGGAGAATGAGAGAGAGTACATGAGAGGGGGGAGGGTCAGAGGGAGAAGCAGGCTCCCCGCCGAGCAGGGAGCCCGATGTGGGACTCGATCCCGGGACTCCAGGATCATGACCCGAGCTGAAGGCAGTCACCCAACCAACTGAGCCACCCAGGCGCCCTCTTTTGAGAATTTAAAAGCAGTGACACAACTGACCAAAAGTTAGTCTGTTTTTAATTACCATCATTCTACAGCAATTCTAAGCAATGTTAGTGATAAAGTATTTATTTAAAAAAATACACTGGTTTAAATTCTGAAAAACCGTTATTGCTACAGTTGTTTTTATAATATAGTATGTAAAACTTAAATTAACACATATTATTACTTATCTTTTAATATCATGGTATTCTGCATATTTTTTAGAACTTCTGTTTATATTATCACCCTCCAAAGAGGCAGATTCAACCATATGCAATTCTTTTGAGGTAAGTTTGTGCCCCGTTAGAATCATTTGAGTCCACTTCAAATGTAAGCCTATTGTCTATGTATACATATTACAGCATTTATTTTTTTCCTTCATTTTTAATAAGAATCTTACATATTAAAGGTGTAGAGCATGATGTTTAGATGTATATAGAGTGAAATAGCTGTTACTATCAAGCTAATTATTGTTATATTGTTAACTGCTTATTGCCATACGTAATTAACATACCTCTTAACATATTATTGCATTTAAACAGTAGCTTTGAAATAAATAATAATTGCACACTGACTTTAAAGACCAAGAAACAGAGCTTTAGTTACTTCAATACTTCCATTCAATGTAGCTAACTTACTATCATTACTTTTTTTTTTAAAGATTTTATTTATTTATTTGAGAGAGAGAGTGAGAGAGAGAAAGAGCACAAGACGGGGGAGCGGGAGAGGGAGAAGCAGACTCCCTGCTGAGCAGGCAGCCCGATGCAGGACTCGATCCCGGGACTCCAGGATCATGACCTGAGCCGAAGGCAGTCGCTTAACCAACTGAGCCACCCAGGTGCCCTATTATCATTACTTTTTAAACTATTGTGGTGAGCAGAGTGATGGTTCCTACAGATGTCCACACCCTATTTTCTGATATCTGTGAAAAGTTTACCTTAGATGACAAAAGAACTTTGTAGATATGATTAAGTTAAGGACCTTAAGATGGGTTAAAATGGGAAGATTAGCCTCGATTATTTGACTGGGTGGAATTTAATCACATGTATCCTTGAAAGGAAAAGAACATTTCCTTGCTGAGATCAAAGGAAGAAGTGATTGATCAGAGGGAAATAGCATTACAGACTCTGAAGGTAAAGGAAGGGGGCCACCAGGAGAGGAATGCGGGAGAAACAGCCCTGCCAACACCTTGATTTTAGCCAGTGTGACCCATTTGCGGCTATAATCTCTAGATCTGTAATATGATAAATTTGTGTTATTTTAAGTCCCTAAGTTTGTGATAATTTGTTACAGAAAACTAATATAAACATGAATATATATGAAAGCCACTCAAAATGATACCAAAGTGGGGAAAAAAAAAAACTTTGTTTTCCATTTTTGAAATGTATTGTGAAATGACATTTTTATGAATCTTTGAGAAATTTATTCATTACTGACTTTTTCCTATTTGTTACCTATTGCTTTGATTTTATTAATTTTAATTTTCAAAAGCTTTTGTGTTTAAAATGAATAAAAATTACTCTTCAATCATGAATGAATATAGATTGACAAATCTGGACAGTCACTTGAACATAAGTTTGTTAAGATCAATTCAAAAAAAAATCATTGGCATATTTGGAGATGTTAATACTCAAAAACAGAAATCCTATTATTCATTACCATTATAGGTCTAAGATTTGTCCTTTTCTTTTCAAAAAATACACTGGGATAATTAGCATGTATTACCATAACCATTTTCCTTTTTTCTTATTTTTAATGTACTACTAAATTTTACTTATTTTTAGTTTTACTGACTTCAGTATACATACACAGAGATCAATATAAGAAAGCTTTCTCTGCCTGCATTTTCTCTGGTTACACATATTATTCGTTACATTACATAATTATTACTAAAAATAATTTTGTCAGATACAGGAGGGGATGTTAAAAAATGATCTACTCTGTCAAATTTCCCATATGTGCCACTGAGGCTTGATCAATCACATGCGCGCGCACACACACACACACACCTAAAGAACTTTCTTTCCAAGTACTGCACATGTTTCAAGAGACTTGTCTAATCTATGATTCTTCCTGTTTAACACTCACTGTAGTCACATTGTTATCTTGTCATACTGTAAAATAACAAATCAAGGAATGAGAATAACTATGACGTTGGAAGAGATACTACAGTAATAAAAATTAGGTCAGAGGAATGTATTTGAATCTTTAAAAGTCATTCAGGAATTCTACTTCTTTTCTAGGAATGCTTTATAATTAATACAAGAGACATAAATGGTATTCCTTAGAAATGTATTAAAGATGATAGAAAAACAGGTTTTTTCCTATAAAGGCTGATCTTTTACTTTACACCCGTGCTTAAAATTTTATTCCAACGTCACTTTAGAGCGTTTGCCATCTAGGGGCGCCTGGGTGGCTCAGTCGTTAAGCGTCTGCCTTCGGCTCAGGTCATGATCCCAAAGCCCTGGTCAAGCCCAGCATCGGGCTCCCTGCTCAGTGGAAGCCTGCTTCTCCCTCTCCCGCTCCCCCTGCTTGTGTTCCCTCTCTCGCTGTCTCTGTCAAATAAATAAATAAAATCTTAAAAAAAAAAGTTTGCCATCTAAACTAAATAATTGTGAATAATTTCAAAATGAACATGGGAGTGCAGATATCTCTTAGAGATCTTAATTTCAATACTTTTGAATATATGCCCACAAGTCAGACTGCTGGTTCATATGGTAGTTCTATTTTTAATTCTTTGAGGAATCTCCATACTGTTTTCCACAGCAGCTGCATAATTTACATACAATACAGTATTATTCATACTTTAAAAAGAAGGAAAGCTTGATGTATATTTATCTATAAACTCTTCAAGTTGTGCACATTAAATATGTATAGCTTTTTGCATGTCAGTAATTGCCTCAATAAAGTTTTTTTTTAAAGTCACACACACGGTTTTATTAAAAAACAACAACAACAACTAAATGATGATCTCTAGCCTGTATTAGTCCATTTAGTGCCAGTAATAGAGAACTATAAAGTGTAATAGAGAACTATAAAGTGCTTTCTGTCATGTCAAGCATCATACTGACAGGATACAGTGACTTCTCTCGCCTTCTGACTGTAGTCTGTCATCCAGCTTTGGTCTTATGGACTAGAACTGGATAGTGTTTTCTTCAAGAGTAGCAAATGTTTTAATTCTTCATCTGTGGCTACTGTAGATTCCTAGAAGTTCATTGGATGTTGAAATGTTGTAAGGATTTGGAAAATGTCTCCTAACGGACAAATTTACCATTTATGTAAAAAGCATCTTTCCCCTAATTGGAAAGCAGGCACATCATTGCATAGTGGTTTAACAAAAACAAAAATTAAAATTCATATGGTCAAAACTGAGAATAAAATATTACAGTTATCAAGCTCACCCATATCTAGAGAAATTTTCTCAATTTAAACCAACAAAACTTGAGGGAATAAAGTACAAGAAAGCATTTCGGTTATGTAAAATAATAAAAATTTCATATTATCAAAGATGTTTTGCTACTTCATAGTCACTTGATTTAGAAATACTGTCATTTTGCCTTAGAGATTCTAGTTCTTTCCTATCTTATTAATGTCTTTAACAAATATTTATGTGCCTCCCAGGTATAAGTCAGAGGGGGTAATTCTTGAGATAAAACTGCTGACCTCAATGAGGTGACAATACTGTTGAAGGTCACATATCTACCACAATAATTAATAATAAAGTACACAAGGGAAACTTTAAATAAAATCTAACAAAACCCAACTAATGCAAAGTAATGTTGTGAAGGAATGAATGCACAAAGGGAAGGCAAAGGAGAGAAACTTGACCCAAACTGGGGAAAAGGAGGTGGTCAAGTTTGGGTCCTGATGGGGTTACGTTTAATAGATCTATGAATGGTGAATATGAGTAAACAGGTGAATAACTTAGGTGACATGTGTTCCTTATAAAGAAAGCAGCATATGCAAATCACCGAGTTGAAATGACTGAACAAGCACAGCTTGATTAAACCGGCAAGGGCCTTGAGGATAAATGAGGAAATTCCAGAAGTGAGGCAAGCAAAATCAACCAAACTGAAATGGAACAACTTAAGGACTCTTCCATGAATATTTCAACCATTCCATTTGAGCTTTTGGCTACTTTTGTACCTTTTAAAAAATATATAGTCTAGGGCGCCTGCGTGGCTCAGTTGGTTAAGCAACTGCCTTCAGCTCAGGTCATGATTCTGGAGTCCCGGGATCGAGTCCCGCATCGGGCTCCTTGCTCAGCGAGGAGTCTGCTTCTCCCTCTGACCTTCCCCCCATCATGCTCTCTCTCTCTCTCATTCTCTCTCTCTCAAATAAATAAAATCTTAAAAAAAAATAAAAAATAAAAAATAAATAAAAAATATATAGTCTAAAATAAAGGAATGAATGAATGACTGGCTGCATGAATGAATGAATGAATGAAGTCTGCTTCACCTATCTTCTGGAAAAAAACCTTACCATGTTATTTCTTTTTAATTCATATGACTCCTTCATTATGATAGGAAATAAATGTTGCTGATAGAGTTTTAGTAGGGATTTTAAAAATATCTTTGCCATTCAAGTATTCCATCTACTTTATAACCTGACAGGCATTGAGAATTATTTTTTTCCTGATTATTAATCCAGGACTGTAGTGAATTCCTATTATTTTACTGTTAATTTATTAAAAGTTTTTTCTGAACTTCAACATTCATCTGTTTAGGCTCGTAAAATAAAGTACATTTTAATAATGATGGCTTATGATGAATGTTTTAATATACTGTAATAATAACTACCATTACTTATTGAATGTTTACTGTGATCCTGGTAATATTGGAGGTACTTTAATAACATTACTTCAAATAATTCTGAAGCTAAATCTATGAGGTAGAGTATTATAATTTTCATTGTACAAATAATGAAGCAGAAGTATGGAGAGTTTTGGTAAGTTGTTATGAGTCATTCAGGAATAAATGGAAAAGCACAATTGTTTCTCAGACACTAAAGTTTATGGGGGTTTCTGTTTTTACCACTGTGCTGCACTGTGATATCTGTAGTTCAATAATTTAAATAACTAATTCAGTTAGTATTCCTAATTTGAAAATGTGGTTGGTTATTTGTGAAAACAAAAAAATTGGAGTTATGGATCTGGGCCTCTCTCAGGAGTCCTGGATTTGTGTTTCTACATCTCTATGTCTGGTTGACGTTTTATAACTGCATACTTATATATAACCTAGCACATATTCACCTGCTGTAGCCAACAAATCCTTAATGAATGCATACTACATATGGTAAAAGTTGGCACAGTATCTCGGGTGCACTGAGCAATAACCAAGCACAAGACTGATGTGTAAAGCCAGGGAGGCAACGTATTAACATGCAAGATACAACAGAACTGATCCTGGGGGTGGAATACACATATTGGCGTGATCAACATATTATTTCTCTGTAAGGTTACTTGCAACATCAAATCAGATATTCCATTTATTTATTTTCAATACAAAATACTTTAATAAGGCCTGGCATAATTGAGGACACCTGGACAGCTCACTCTATCCTGATAGACAAAACTTAAACATGGGGAGATAAATGACCACGTGAGTACAGTTTAGTGACATGGTTTAAAGCAAGAGTGGTCAGTCAAGTGGCTCAAGTAAGTAATGGCACCATGCTAGGATATCTTTTTTACCCCACAGTGAGAATAATTCTAGAAATGTGAGTAGAATACAGCAAGTTAGTGAGCTACAACCATTTCCATAATGATATCTAAATACTTGAAATCTATATTCTAAACTATCATTGTCCAAGAGGATTCTCTGTAACAACAGGAGTGTTCTCTATACTGTCCAGTATTATAACCACTAGTTGCTTTTGACTGCTGAGCTGTTGGAATGTGAACAATATAACTGAATTTTTTTTAATTTAATTTTAATTAACTGTTACTGCCATGTGTGGTTAATTGCTACTGTTCTGGACAACAACAAAGTTCTAAGACTTTCTTTCCTTGACAGGGCTGCTATACAACATAAAAGAATTTAGACCTCCTACGCTTCAGCGGTAATAATACTGTTAAGTATTGATGAGTTATTTCTTTAGATGTATTACATATGAATTTACCAAAAATACAATCAAATGTTACCAGCTTGGAAGTCTGAATAAGATCATTTTGTGTCTCTGTTATGATCAATTAGATGTTGTATCTGTAGGTTCATTCTCAGAAGCAACCTTTTCCTTCATTCCCACACTTAGGTGGGCAGAATATTATTGAATTATCAAATATTGACAACTCTGACATTTGTTTTGCCACAGTGTAACACCGCTATCAGAGGTTTCATTTTCTGCATTACTTTTCATCATGTGTCACAATTTCTCTTTCTTCATTAGAAAAATAGAGTTGTTGAGATAAACTCACAGATTTGTGACAAAGAAAGTAAATGAGCAAACAGAAGTACTGCACTTTAATTTTTTGCACTGCTGAACAGCAGTATTTATGAAACTACATCTGATATCCGACACAGACCTCTAGGAGTCACTACTGCTGTGCATTCTCTTAACATGTAATAGAAGGGTAGGCTGGAAAAGCAGGGAACAATAAGTAGCAGCTATATGTCATAACCCTGTCTTACAACTTTAGGAGCAATTTAACATTTTTAAATAAAGTTGATAATGCATGACCTATGACTTATACTCACAGAATATGACCTAGAAACACTGGCAAGTATGTACAAAGAAGCATGATACCACAAAGCATATTGCCAACAGCAAAGATTTTGAAAGAACCTAAATCTTTGACCTCACTAGAATAGATACTGGTGTTTATTTTGGCTTTACAGAGACTAAGGCCCTAAACAGCTCTAAAACCCTACAGAAATATCATTTTATATCCTATATAATGCCAAAGACAATTTGTAGGATACTGGATAAATTCAAAATACCAAATTCAGTTTTGCAGTTGTCTTAAGGAACTGATAACTGGAGCTCACTATAAGTTCTCCTGTTACAAGAACCCCTGGTTTTAGAAACCTTCCAGAAAAAGAATCAACAGGAGCTTTTTCAACCATATTGTAATAAAGCAAATATGGTTGATGTTTGTATACAAGAGAAAATAAAGTTAGTAAGTAAAATATTTTCTATCCAAATTTTGATAAACTCTTGAGAAAAAAATCATAAAATACATACATAAAATACATATTAAAATACTTCTATTTTGATAAAGATTATCAATTTTCAACAAGTACAAATAATCTGTAATCCTTTTACTGGTTCTTTTAAGTTAGTTGACGACTCCAATCAGTTGTGTGTGTTTGTGCATGCCCGCCCGCGCACATCTATGAAAACGCACCTGGGAGGGGCGCCTGGGTGGCTCAGTCGGTTAAGCGGCTGCCTTCGGCTCAGGTCATGATCATGGGGTCCTGGGATCGAGCTCCACGTCCGGCTCCCTGCTCAGCAGAGAGCCTGCTTCTCCCTCTTCCTCTGCCTGCCACTCTGCCTACTTGTGCTCTCTCTTTCTCTGTCAAATAAATAAAATCTTAGGGAAAAAAAAAAAAAAACGCACCTGGAGATTCAGTCAGTTGGGCACCCAACTTGGTTTTGCCTCAGATCATGGTCTTGGGGTTGTGAGATCGAACCCCACGTCAGGCTCTGGGCAGAGTCTGCCTGAGATTCTCTCTCCCTCTGCCCCTCCCCCCACTCATGTACTCTCTCTCTCTCTCTCTCTCTCTATATATATATATATCTTTAAAAATGCACACAGGTAAATGTCCATATATCCCATATATATTTTTCTCTCTCTCACATTCCAGGTAGCACCAGAGGATCATTTATACACTAGCAGTCATTAAGCCGGAAACTTCAGGATTGTATCTCACTCTACTTGCTCTACCTCCCTAATCAATCAGATGGATTTTGTCTCCAAGTCTGTATTACCTGTTTCCTGTTGTCAATTTACCATGACACAATCCTAGATCTGAACCTCATTAGCCCTCACCAGAATACTATAATCACTACTTAATTATAAAATCTCCATACAGTCTAGATGTCACTGAGTGGAAGATTCCTATTCTTTAGGGTCCTTGGAACTGCTCCTGGTTTAAACCATCCCCAAATAAGTATGTTTCTCACTTTCTGCAGAATTAATGATTATTGCTGCTGTCATCATTAACAATTTTGTGATCAAGGACCTTGTTGCCCCTCCATTCATGCCCACTATATTTTGAAAAGTCAAACAGGAACTCTAATATTTTTATCCACTTTCTCATACATTTCTTCACACTGTATTCTCTGTATAAGGATGCAGGAAATGCAGGAGATGGCCACCATCTCCACTGACCATAGTTTTACCTATTTTTAAGCCCAGTTTATTACTTTATCTACATTTTCAAATCTCCATGAAGTCACTTTGATGGGACACAGCCACTGCTCAAAAAAAAATTACCGTATTTTCTAAATTACCCCATTTTTGATATATTTTCTCTGTAATGCACTTGTATGGCGTATGTGTGTGCGTGTGGCTGTCGTGCACACTGTTTCTATATACTTACCCTCTGAGTTCGGGGGCAGAATTTTATGCACTCGTTCTCTCAGTACCAATAGAGTTCTTTGCACATGTTAAATGAGTTAAATTAATTCAAAAATAATGATCATATTGTTCAGTCTCTGTAGGTGACTAGAGTCTTAATCAGATAAGCGTGAATAAGCCTGAGCCTATACACTATAGATCCAGCTGCAAATTCTCCAAGTCAGTTGTGAAAGTTTGTTTTTATTGTGAAAGTAGATGGATATATTGCTGTGTTACTGTTGGCTCCAAAATTTGTATATTTAAGGTCAACTATGTTAAAAGAATAGTCAAGGTGAAAACTTACATTGTGCTCATATATAAAGCACATTAGGAAAGTAACTTCATGGACACAGAGAATGCCAAAACCTTGCACTCTATTCCCAGGGCTCAGACATCAGCCCTGCCAAACAATTGGTGTGAGTTGGGAAACATTCTGGATATTGATATTCAGTATTTTTAACCTTTTGTCAGTATGTGATGAATTAACTCAGCTCCAAGGCTGTTCCGGTTGATAGTGAGAGCTGATTTAACTCATTTCTCACTGCAGGAAGAAGAGTCAGATCCAGGGAGAACAGCCAATAGAAAAGAAGAAAAGGAATTAAAAATGAAATTAGTGTACTAGTACTTTAGCACTGTCAGGCATTCCAGAATCGCAGGGATAATTAGCATTCTTAATATAAAGTACTGATGTTATGCAGTATGAACACACTATCACAGTAAGAACTGACAGTGTTTACTGTTTCATAGCAGCCTCCTAGCTGAGCATAGAACTTATCACAAGCAAAAGGAATTTAATTTTAGATTCAAAAATATTAAAGCCATCTGGGATGGAATGCAATTAACTCTTTCCTGCTTCCCTTCTTTACTACCTTATTTTACTCCTGTGTAATGAGATTGCCTCATTGTAAATTACTGCGTGCCACTAGTTTGTAAAGGTGCATAAGTTTCTTGACCTTAGTGCCTCCTCATTTGCAACAATAAGTACTTATTAATCACAACACAGCCTAATAAATCAATTATCTTATTAGGAACTGCAATACTGTGACTTTCTAATTCTTTCAATCATTCTGCATTTATTGTTTGAAATTATGCTGTATTTTAAAACTCCCTCCCATAACCCTGAAATGTAGTCCATACAGGAAGTACAGAGAAAAGAATTCTTAATTTTTCACATATTGACTATTAATTTTCATCATAATTAGCTAGACTCACAAATGCCAGCGTTCTCTAATAAGCACTGCTTTATTTCTCTCTGATTATATATTTCTATTTCTTTCTGTCAACGCTGGGATTTTTATATATTTGATGTTTTCAATATATGTTAATAATCATTCTTTTCAAATCACAAACGATTCCAACTAAATGTAGTAAGAGTACCTTCAAGCTGGCTCTGGAGCCTTTTGAATGGACTCCATAATCCTTTTGCAGCTTCTATTTTTTATATTCAATAATATATCCCACACTTACCCATGCATTTCCTGCCCAGCACCTAGAAGGGCTTTTTCTCCGAGGATCCTCATTACCTCTATTGTTGAAAGGCATTTAATGAACAAAATCCGGCTACCAGCAGTACTTACTGCTACTGGGTTGCTGTTGCCTTTTCAGTGCACAGTGTTAGAACATGCACTCAACAATAAAAATATAAAAACAACTCGCATTGCTTTATTCAATTCAAATATAAGATTTATACTATTTTATCCTTTATGCTGAAAAGGTATTTCCTACACAATATTAACATAATTATTTTCTTAAACTAACACTATCCAAAATTATACATGAAGTATGCATAAGATAATAACACAAAGGAGTAAAGTTTGAGATTTTGCATTTGTTTTTGTCCTGAGACATGCTTTTAGAATGTATAAATAATTGGACTGATTCTTCTCCTCTGTGAGATTATATCATCAAAATTATATACAATTAGCTATGTTTGCCCCAATTAATTTTAGTTAAAATATTTTTCATTATGATTTTATTTTGCTTTTTGATTATATAAAATATTTACATGATTCAAATATCAAAATTATACGTATATCCACAGGAATTCTTTTCATCCCTGTTCCTTCCATTCTGTCCCCTTCCCCCATATGTAATAACTATTTTTAGTAGTTTCTGCTTGATATCCATTAGTTTTTTGCAAAAATAACCATGGGGGTGTGTGTGTGTTCACTTCTTATTCAAAAAACATCCTAATATATTCTGTTTTGCGTCTTGCTTTTTTTCACTCTGTATCAGAGCATAAAGACCTTGCACATATGATTTTATAATACCCTATTACTCTATTTTGTGACTGTATAATTTTTTTTCTCCTTTACTTTCACTCAGTCCTTTATGGATGGACATTTTGATTGTTTCCAACATTGCTATTACAAGTAACACCAGAGCAAACAACTTTGTTCCTAAGCCATTTTGCAAATGTATCTTTAGAATAAATGTTTAGAAGTGGAATTGCTGTACTAAAATGTAGACGCATATGTAATTTTCCTAAATGTCACCAAGTTCCTCTCCATAGGAGTTGTGGCATTTTGCATTTTCATCAGTGACATATTTAGATATATTGTCAAACAAGATATTATGCCACTCTGACAAATGAGAAATCATACTTTTATTTTTTACTTTCTCGTTATATGTAAAATTAAGTCATATTTTAAAGGGCCTTTGGTATTTATTTTTCTGTGACTAGTGTGGTCATATTTTACCCATTTACTGTATCTTTTTGGTCTTTATATTATAAATTTTAAGAAACTTCTTATAATTAGATACACTAACCTTTGTGAGGTATACTGGAAGTATATTTTCACCATTTGTCATTTGTCTTTTGACTTTATTATGGGTGCATTTTTTGCCTTTATTATTTATAATGTAGTATAACTATAATTGACTTATTAATTGCCCCTTATTTATTTACTTGTTGCATATGACTGTTAAGATCTATACCAGGAAACAGGAATACTATCACAAACATGAGGATTACTGGTGGGAAGACACATTAAAGAGATCATCTAAATATAGTGAAAATTCTATATTTGGATATGCACAAGGAATACACAAATACATAAGGGCTTATGATATGTGAAATATCATAATTTGCCATCCTACACTCTAAAAATTAACCCTCAGGCGCCTGGGTGGCTCAGTTGGTTAAGCCACTGCCTTCAGCTCAGGTCATGATCCTAGAGTCCGGGGATCGAGTCCCACATCGGGCTCCCTGCTCAGCAGGGAGTCTGCTTCTCCCTCTGACCCTCTTCCCTCTCGTGCTCTCATTCTTTCTCAAATAAATAAATAAAATCTTTAAAAAAATAAAAAAAATAAAAATTAACCCTCACATTGCTTTCATTTTTTTGTCACAATAAATAGATGTGTAATTGGTATCTACAGAGGTCAGTTTGCTTACATTGAGCCATTACTTAGGTTAAACTTGTAAAATTATTAATCCAAGACTTTCACATTTAGATATGATACAGGAATAGGTACTAGATTTAATCTTTTGCCAAAAAAAAGCTTAAATAAATAAATAAATAAATAAATAAATAAATAAACAAACAGATGAAACAATGGTTTTCAGGAAAGGGGAGACACAGCATTGTGAGTTAGGTATTGCTAAATAAAATTAAGCAAGGTAAATTTTATGACTGTACCAATTTTCTGCCTGCAAAGAGTAACCAGGCTTCAGTGAAGAGTCTCACTGAGTGGAAAGGGCAGGTTTCAGATTTGGGGTGGCCAAAGCAGCTAGAATTTGCATAGCAGACCCTTTGGAGGAGAGAGCTACAATGAGAGAGAGATTGAAAAAGAGAGCATGAAAGAGATATCAAAGGGTCCCTTGAGTATTTTATTGAGTACTAATTTGGGCATGATTATGGGAGAACTACCCAACACCAAGAAAGAACTTCTAAAAACAAGTTAGGAGAAAACCTCTGAGATATATATGGCCAAGAATCACTTGTTCTCTGACTAGCCAGCACAGAAAGTCTTGTTAACAGATTCCTCAGAAGGGTTTTGTCTCGATGGTGGGAACAAATTATCCCTAGATTTAAAGTTTCTCTAACAAATTTAAAAGCAAGACTCAAAAAGATCTACGTCCAAATAAGTTATTGGCATCCCAGAGAAATTTTCAACCATATTTACAGGAATTAAGTGAAATTTGCCAATCAGCAATACAAAGTGTCAATGTCTAGTGAACAGTAAAAAATTATTAGGCATGCAACAAAGCAATTAAAAAAAGACAAAAAGGTCCATAACCAAGAAAAAAATGTATCAATATAAACAAGCCCAGAAATAACAAAAAATTAGAGTATTAGCATGCAAGAAAGGTTGACAAAAACATGAACATATTTCTAAGTTTAAGCAGTTGAAAGCATGTAGAGAAAGAGAAATATCACAAACACAGATTTCCAGCCTAATCCTTGCGCTTTTTCCTTTTAAACTGGGTAGATTTCTACATTTCTAATTCTGAATCCTAGACAGATTTGACCATGTTATCTACTGTTCTATCAAAGCTCTAATATTCTACTTACCTCTGTATACACATTTCAATATTTACAATATGTTTAAAGATCTCTGAGTTAGGGATGGAGCTAGAGAGTATAATGCTACGTGAAGTCAGTCAGTCAGAGAAAGACAAATACCATATGATTTCACTCATACGTAGAATTTAAGAAACAAAACAAATGATCAAAGGAAAAAAGAGAGAGAGAGAAATAGACAAACCAAGAAATAGACTCTTAACCACAGAGAACAAACTGATGATTACCAGAGGGCAGGTCGGGGAGATGATGGGTGAAAAAGTTGATGGGGATTAAGGAGTGCACTTGTCATGATGAGCATGATGAGCATTGGGTGATGTATGGAAGTGCTGAATCACTATATTGTATACCTGAAACTAATATAACACTGTATGTTAACTATACATTTTTTATTTAAATTCAGTTAGCCAACATATAACACATCATTAATTTTTGATGTAATGTTCAATGATTCATCAGTTGCGTATAACACCCAGTGCTCATTACATCACGTGCCCTCCTTAATGCCCATCACCCGGTTACCCCATCCCCTCACCCCCCTCCCTTCTGTAACCCTCAGTTTGTTTCCTGGAGTCAAGAGTCTCTCATGGTTTGTCTCCCTCTCTGATTTCTTCCCATTCAGTTTTCCCTCCCTTTCCCTATGATCCTCCGTACTATTCCTTATATTCCACATATGAGTGAAACCATACGATAATTGTCTTTCTCTGATTGACTTATTTCACTAAATATAATACCCTCCAGTACCATTTCATCCTTTCTGATGGCTGAGTAATATTACATTGTATATATGAACCACATCTTCTTTATCCATTCATCTGCTGAAGGACATCTCGGCTCCTTCCAGAGTTTGGCTATTATGAATATTGCTGCTATGAACACTGAGGTGCTTCTTTGGGGTAAATTGCTGGATTGTAGGGTAGCCCTATTTTTAACTTCTTGAGGAACCTCCAACTATACTAAAATTTAAAATTAAAAAAATATGAGTTAGAACCATGTCAAGATGGCAGATAATTGCTGAAACACCTCTAATTCATTGTATCATATTCCCGTTTGCTTCTTTCCTCATAAATGCCTGTGGCCTTAAAATCTGGTCTCTTCTCCACCAAAAAAATGCCTGCTTCTGACTTAAACTATAAGGGGGCAAGTTGTTAAGGTCATGATAACACTTATCTTACCTCTTTTCTTCCCTCTTATCCACTGCTATTATCACTGGCATCATTTCCAAGTGTGTTACATGTATTTTTCCAATCATCCTCAAATGCCCTCTGCCTTAACCTCTGTTATACCTTGAGGCTGGTTTTCCCATGAAATATAGAGAGATTTCTTCAGATTGTATATATCCAAAAAGTAATAATTAGTATATGTAAGCAAAGTTGGCTCTTTTTATGTGGGGGAAAAAAACAAAACAAAACAAAACAAAAACGGTGGTATAAAAGGAAACACTTTTTTTTTTCAATTACTTTCCCTTTCCCTAATAGCAACTGCATGAAGACATTTCAAAAAGATGTGTTAACTTCAGTTAAGGAAAATAGGCTCAAGTTAATTAGACCGAGTCTCTTCTATAGAAAACCTAGTTTGAAGAACCATCCACAAGCAGTGAAAAGGAAAGTCGATGAAAAAGCATCAGTGAAAAGATGGAAGAAAAGACCCATCTGTGCAGTTTCACTGGTAGAAGAACCTGGCATTTACATTCCCTAACTCTCACTTTAGGAGGGTTCATCTAAATTGTCCCTTTCCTTGACCATCTCTGTCTTTAGTTTGTAATTACTGTCCCTGATTGTCACCTTCTTCAATATATTAGTGTCATCATTCTCAGGATTGTAGATAAGGGAATTAAGGAAAGCCAAGAGCTGTAATCAGGATGGGATCTCTGGAACAAGCCCCAAATCTGTCAATAGGATTAGGAGCATGAATTTTAAGGCAAATTAGCTCAGACATGGTTTATGCAATGAGTAGCCTCTTGGATAAATCCGAGTGCTCTAAGTCACCTCATGGATAAACCATGAAGTTTAGACTACCACTCTCCAATTCAGTAGCCACTGGCAACATGTGGCTGTTTAAGTTTGTATTAAAATTAAATTTAGGGGCGCCTGGGTGGCTCAGTCGTTAAGCGTCTGCCTTCAGCTCAGGTCATGATCCCAGAGTCCTGGGATCGAGCCCCGCATCGGGGTCCCTGCTCCGTGGGAAGCCTGTTCTCCCTCTCCCTCTGCCCCTGCTTGTGTTCCTCTCTCACTGTGTCTCTCTCTGTCAAATAAATAAAATCTTTAAAAAAAAATTAAATTTAAAAAAATAGCTTAAATTTAATTTCTTACATGTACTAATTACATTTTAAGTGATCAATAGCCACCATATTGGAGAGTGCAGATTATAGAACATTTGCATCATTGCAAAAAGTTCTATGAAATAATGCAGATCTAAACCCCCTGATTTTTTAAATAGAAATAACAGAAGTAGGTTCCAAGAATGTGTTGTGTACTGGTTTGTTATGATTTCAAATCTACTTGTTTATGACTTGAGTGAAGTTTTGATCTAGGGGTGAACTTCTTTACATTGAGGAAGCTGTGCCAGGATGTTGTCACCAACATCTATTGTCGATAATCACTTAGTAGCTCAACTGTTGATGGGCACCGCTGGGGACTTACTGATAAAAACACTTGGAAGAGCAGTAGTGATGTAATGGACATTTAAACTTTAAATACCAAGAATTTGTGAAGATTAACTCAAGTGTTCAGTCTGGGCGAAGCTACCCTTCATTGATCTAAATAGCTTTCTGAAAACATTGGACTTTTTTCCTTTCATCTCCCCTTGCCTGGAACAATAGTGTAATTAATCCATCACTGGTTTGGAGTATGCTAATTCTTGAATGACTTATTAACAGACACCATCCTGTATACTACTGGTTTGTGAAAAATTACTACTATAAATTATAATTCTCAGAGTGAACTTGTGTTAAATAAATTATTGATGAAGACAATTTCAGTCTCTGAGCATAATTTGCATTGACTAAAACAGAGTGGCAAGAGATACTGTCTTTCAGGTTTCTCAAATGATAACTCTAAATGTTTCCCCTAAAGAACTTTTTTTTTTTTTAAGATTTTATTTATTTATTTGACAGACAGAGAGAGCACATGAGAGGGGGGAGGGTCAGAGGGAGAAGCAGACTCCCTGCCGAGCAGGGAGCCCAATGCGGGACTCATCCAGGGACTCCAGGATCATGACCTGAGCCGAAGGCAGTCACTTAACCAATTGAGCCACCCAGGCGCCCCCCCTAAAGAACTTCTAATAAGAGGCAGCACAACATAGTTACATAAAGTGTCAGGTAGAGCTAGACTACTTAGGAACAAACCAGACTTTCACTATTTGCTGACTGAATGTGTTTTTCCAAGTTACTTTATATACTGTATCTCAGTTTTCTCAATGAAAAATGGAAACACTAGTAGAAGCTATGTCTAGGGTTGTTTGAGTGTAATGCACATAAAATACTTCCCTATAATGCAGTAATTCCTAAAAGGTTGTTAGCTATAATGATTTTTATTCTTTTTCTATAGTTATCACATACATGAAATAAGAGTTCTGACAATAATTCCCATTATTAAGCCAAGGGCTTCTCTGGTACAAACTATCAACCCAAGCCCTGAATAGAACATTATTCCTAAGGGGAAAAATGGGAAAGAAGAGCAAATTTTATCAATGAGATTTATGGAAACTGGTGCTTATTACACAAGTGCTTGTACACAGAAATTTGAAAAATTACTATGTGTTTGAAAATTACAAACTATAAGTGCTATGCACTGTTTATCTTATTTATATATAAGTTGTGCCAAGAAGAAAGGTTAGGGAAGTTTTCAAGCCTCTATTCCACTCACAATATATTCATCTAGCAAGTCACTGACAGAAAGGAGGAAAACAGTACTCACTTCCATGTATTCACAGTGATTTGTTTTACAATAAATATTTCAATTAAAAATGTTTTGATTTGATTTTCAACTGCAAAGGAAAAAACAGTCAAGACATTTAGCTCAAGGACTTACTCAAAAAATTAATCCTCCTACTCTCTGAAATATTTCAGAAGCCACTGAAAATCTAGATCTGAAGCACCAGGAGTTATTCTCATGTCTCTTAGCTGCTCATTAGTTTGATGTATTTCTTGCAGACACCTTTACTGCCAGGCTGCTGATCGATTACAGCACATGGCTTGACCTCATTATTAGATAGCTCTAATTATTTTGGGTAGATATTGAGAATTTTATTTTCAGAAAGCAAATGCAAGAAAGGATTTTATCTCGAAATTGTGTTTTAAACCACTAACACTGTATTCATACTAACACAATTAGCAAGTATTTAAATAGCTGAAAATCCATGTGTTCTATAAATATATTTCTAAAAATGATCCCTAAAGAGATAAAATAACATTCCCGTCAAAACTGTCACTTAATTGTATTAATAAACACACAATAAAATTTACTCAACTGTGTTCAAAATAAGAAATTCATAACTCTAGTTAATGAACACAAAGGACCAAAAGGAGTATAGTTAAAAACAAATTCCGTCCTTTTTATGTAAAATACCTGTTTTCCACATGCTCATGGAGTTCTCTCATATCAACATTAATCAAAAGGTTATCTTTTCATTTCCTCTTAGTCCCAGAGAGATATACTCCTTAAGGAAAATCAGTGTTTAACCATTACTATTTCTACACAGAATGGTGAAAGAACGGGTACTACACAAAGACATATTAGGAACATGTCAAAGCTCTGTTTCCTCTTTCTAGTTCCATGGAATCACATAATTTCCTGAGTTTAGTATGCTAGTAAATGCAATTTACATACTGTCTTAGACTAATGTTTCCTCAGATGTAATGTATGTGACAAAATAAGTGGACAAATTGAAAAAAAAATTGCCAAAGTGACATATATTTCTCATAGAAATGAGCAAAGCAATTATTACAATGCTTTATAAATATTAATACTAAAAACATTCCTGAATTTTTTTTTTAATATAACAGGGTATTTTCCGTGAAGTGTGGAAAAGCAGGTTCATTTTCTCCTTTGGTCATACCATTAGAACCTTTTGTGGAAAACATCTCCATTGCAAAAATATGGCTATTCATTTAATTCCCTAAGATAGTGTAAATAACATATCTATATCCTTGGAGTATGATAGAGAAATATCAGAAAGATGCTGAGAATGTCCATTTGTCAGTGTTCTAAAGCTATGAAGGAAACCATGAACTCTTTGAGGCAGAATGATGACCAATAAAATTGCACAGTAGTACTTTTGCATTTATTAGGTTCATTTTACAAATGTATAAATGCAGCAACAAAAAAAATTAAGTAACTGGCTCAATATCTCACTGCTCCTAAATGTGAAGACTGTATTCCTAACTACTATGACTTTTTAGGGAACATGGACATTGAAGGAAGACAGGGAGACCACAAGACCCAAATTCATGTAAGTAAATAATGCTAAAGATAAAAGAAGAAAAGGTGAAACCAGATGTAAGAAAGCAGCTACCCAAACATTACAATATTCCATAAAGCTATTTAAAAATGTACTCAATGAGAATTTTGGCTTTAACAACTAAAGACACTGTAAAAGTTCTACACAGACAAACAAAGCAGAAAATATGCTTCTTGTGGAGAGTCACACTCAGAGTGAGAAGAGAAGGGGTTGAAATGATCATGCCCAGTTGATCTTGAACTCACCCAGGAAAGTAGTGAGAGTACGAAAAGGGAACAGGAATTCAGTGCTAATGAACATCCCTCCCACACGAAGAAATCATCAGTAATGGGAAATGAGGTTTTTCCCTTTAATACATGCTACCTCGAGCTTCAATTTTCTTGCCAAGTAAACCAAATGACTAAACTAGATATTCTTTTTTTTTTTTAAGATTTTATTTATTTATTTGAGAGAAAGAGAGAGAATGAGAGAGAGCATGAGAGGGGAGAGGTCAGAGGGAGAAGCAGACTCCCCACTAAGCAGGGAGCCCGATGTGGACTCGAATCTGGGACTCCAGGATCACGACCTGAGCCGAAGGCAGTTGCTTAACCAACTGAGCCACCTAGGTGCCCCAGATATTCTTCTTCTTTTACAGCTTGAATGTCTGTGCCATAGAGACCTTCCTCTGCTACCTATATAGTGATGAACAGAGTTAGTATGTGTTTTTCTTCATGGAATACTTTCATCAATTCTGAAGCCAAGATTGACTTCTTGTGCCATTTATACATGCCACCATTTACCACTGGTATTTGGTGTGTTAAAGGACCACAAATTCATTCCGGTATTTGCTGAAACACATCACACGTCTTCTGTGCCCCATAAAAACATATTCCCTAAAGAGATCTTGATATTTATCATGATCAGGGTCTAAGCTGTTGCCATAGGACACAGGAATAAGTAAGGCAGACTGGAAGATAGATAAAATCAGGGTTTTATATGGGATTAGAAATGCAAGCTAAGCTTTTTTATCTGGAGATTGGCAAGGAGAGATATGATTACAAAAATAAAAAGAATCCAAAACATTTAGAACTATATTAGTTCAAACTAAAAGTGGGCAGAATATAGGAACATATGTTGACACCATTTTGAAGCAAACTCTTAAGATTCTGAATGCCCGGGGCGCCTGGGTGGCTCAGTTGTTAAGCGTCTGCCTTCGGCTCAGGTCATGGTCCCAGGGTCCTGGGATTGAGCCCTGCATCGGGCTCTCTGCTCAGCAGGAAGCCTGCTTCTCCCTCTCCCACTCCCCCCCGCTTGTGTTCCCTCTCTCGCTGTGTCTCTCTCTGTCAAATAAATAAATAAAATCTTTAAAAAAAAAAAAAAAAAAAGATTCTGAATGCCCACTGGGGAGAGATGTGGTAGGCTACCAGTAGGATGCTAATTTGGTGAAAATTAGAATAATAAAGCATCTAAGACCAGTGAAAGATGTTAGGAACCCTACCTCCAAGCTCCAAGACTTAACAATTTACCCACTGTCGCTTTAGAGCAATTCAAAAACAGAAAGAGCATTAAAAATGACTTACTGCTGAGCCCAGTACCTACTGAAGTAGAGATAATGACTCGGGGCTTAATTAAAGTAATAATTGGACAACAGTGAGGTAAAGCTAGATGTGGTACAAACTGTTAAGCATCATTTTCATTATAACCACCCGTAAATATAGCACACATTGAATAATATTCATATTTGTAAATGTTGAAATTTTAGAACTGGGAATTACTTTTAAGAAGTACTATTGAGGGGCGCCTGGGTGGCTCAGTTGGTTAAGCAACTGCCTTCGGCTCAGGTCATGATCCCGGAGCCCCGGGATCGAGTCCCACATCGGGCTCCCTGCTCGGCAGGGAGTCTGCTTCTCCCTCTGACCCTCCTCCCTCTCATGCTCTCTGTCTCTCATTCTCTCTCTCAAATAAATAAATAAAATCTTAAAAAAAAAAAAGAAGTACTATTGATTCCCTTCATTTTACAGATGCACTCAACATTTCAATCATTTAGCAAATATCTGAGAATCCTTACTAAATTCCAGGAACTATGTTAGACTACCGATTTTTAGTCTCAATTAGGCCACCCAAACTCCTTAGAATCATACCATGTTTTCCTAGTTCATTTTACTATTCTCCCTGAAGTTTATTTCCTGCCTTCTCATCCCTCTTCAAAACGCCAACCCTTCCTCTTTCCTCTCCACTCTCACTTAATGGCTTTGTTTGTATTTTGTAGAGAACATAAAAGCAACGAGAAGAGGGGTCCTAGGGCTCTCACTGCCATGTGCCCACATAACCCACATACCACCCATCTGCCTCTGTGACTGTACTGTGATCACACCTGTATTTAAAGATACCACCATTGTGTTTAAAGCTAATGTCAACCCTTTGCATTCACTAGAATCAATAGTGTCTTATTTTCTCCAACGTATTGATCCAGATATTGGCTCCTTCTCTGTTCATGTCAGTTTACCCTCTACTGCATTATTACCGTAACATACATATAGTAATAGCTCATTATTTACAAGACAAACAGAATTCTCCATTTAATGTGCCTTTCCCTTTTCCTTTCTAAGGAAACGCTCAAAAGAATTATTGGCAATGTTCTCCTCAACTTACTTTCTATAGCACTTGACAGAAAATATTATCTCTTCTTTCTTGAAAAACATTTTCACCTGATACGTACAACAGCATTCTGTTCTTTTGCTACCTCCCTGGCCCATCTTTCTCCATTTCATTTACTGGCTATTTACTATTTCTCCAAATTCTGTCATTTATAATGGTCCAAGAATCATTTTTCAGACTTTTTTATTCTTTATCAGATCTCATATTTTAGATAATCAGATATAATCTTATAAATGTAAGCCAGTGTTTCTAAAACATTTTTTCCATTAACATCTCCCTAAGGAGAAAAATTAAATTTACATTCTCCCTAATGAGAGAAATTAAATATTAAAAACAGGAATTTGTCAGATAGGTTTGAGCTACAGAGGCCCACAGATCATTGCAATATCAGATTTTCCCACCCTCCAAGAACCAATTTTCACTTCCTTGAGGGAGATAACATCCCTACTGAGAATGCATGCTTTAAATTTTATTTATATTCTGATGAGTCCCAAACGTATACTTCCAGGAAGAACCTCTTACCTGAACTCTAGACCAACTGCCTATGACATCTTCAGTTAGGGTGTACTAATTATTGCAAATTGAAAATGTACCAAATCAAAATCTTGATGTATATGTTCACTCATCTAAAGTCTCTTTTTTGGGGGGGCCTGGGTGGCTCAGTCGTTAAGTGTCTGCCTTCGGCTCAGGTCATGGTCCCAGGTTTCTGGGATCGAGCCCCGCATCGGGCTTCCTGCTCAGCGGGAAGCCTGCTTCTCCCACTCCCACTCCCCCTGCTTGTGTTCCCTCTCTCGCTGTGTCTCTCTGTCAAATAAATAAATAAAATCTTTAAAAAAATAAAATAAAATAAAGTCTCTTTTTTCCCCCTGAAATCTTCTCCTGCTCAATAAATGGTAAGGTAATTGTTTCATTAGTTCAGAGCCAAAACTTTGAGAGCATCTTTGATTCTTCCCTAACATCAGTATATTGTGTGGGATCTAACTTCACAACTTATCCAGAATCTGACCACTTATCATTTCTACTACTAATTCAAATTCACTTGTATTCACTTCCTCAGCTGGGTTATTGTAATACTGCCTAGTTCTGTCTCTGATTTCTCCCTTGCTATCCACTCACCTTCAAGTCTATTTCCTAAGTGGTAATAAAAAAAAAATTAAGTCACATAACTCTAAACCTTCTAATAGCATCCCATCTCACTCACAGTCAAAGTCCATAAACTAGCCTACAAGAATTTACATGCTTTTCACTTAAGTTACCTCTCTGATCTCACTCTGAGCACTCATCCCATTGCTCTGGCTTAGCCACACTATCGTCTTCCATGGCCTTTAAATACACAAAGCAGGGGCACCTGGGTGGCTCAGTCGTTAAGCATCTGCCTTTGGCTGGGGTCATGATCCCAGGGTCCTGGGATCGAGCCCTGCATCAGGCTCCCTGCTTGGCTGGAAGCCTGCTTCTCCCTCTCCCACTCCCCCTGCTTGTGTTCCTGCTCTCGCTATCTCTCTCTCTCTGTCAAATAAATAAATAAAATCTTTAAATAAATACACACACACACACACACACACAAAGCAGTTCTCCATTCAAGGGCAACTAAAAGTATTCTTCCTTTACCTGGACTTCCTCATGCATTTCCATGCATCACTCCCTCAATTCATTCTGTTCTCTCCTGCAAAAAATCATTTTATAAATTCTTCACTGAGCACCCTATTTAAATTAGCACTCCACCCACCCCAACATTCCATATCCTTTTATCTTGCTTTTATTTTTTCTCTGTAATTCTTACCACCATATGTCCTGTTCTATTTACCTGATTATTTGATAAATATTTATGTCCTCTTCCATGAATTTAACTCTTTCATAGTTAAATATGAAATAATTCAAGATATTATTCTGTTCACTGCTGTATCCACAGCAGGATGCAGAGAGCCTTACAAATAAGAGCCTCAAAAATACGTTGGATTAATTACATGAACTGAGAAGGCAAATTATGTATATATAAACAATAAAATATATAGAAATAAATGAAGGAAAAACATATGAACAAAGAAAGTAGGATAAAGGGGTAGAAAGAGACAGAATGAGAGAAATAGAAATAAATATAGCAAGAAGTTTTTAGAAGAAAATTTCTCCTTTTAGAAGATATGATACATAGATACATACCAATTATATACTATGATAGCCTTTTCAAAAATGTTTAAAGGTTTTTTTTTTAAAGTAATTACAATAATTCCAGTCTAATCATGAGACAAACTTCAAACAAACCCAAACTGAAGGACAAAACACCTGACTAGTACTCCTCAAAACTATTAAGTTCATGAAAATGAGGAAAGACAAAGATCATTTCACAGACCGGAGAAAACAAAGGAGACCTGACAACTAAATGCAACATGGTACTCTGGACTTGCTCCTAAAGCACGAAAAAGGACAGTAACATACCAACATTAGTTTTAGTTTTGACCAACGTACCACTATAATACAAGGTAGTAACATTAGGGAAACCAAAACTGGGTAAGGGTCATACAGGAACTCACTGTACTACCTCTGCAACTTTTCTGTAGGTCTGAAATTAATTCAAAATAAAATTTATTTAAAATAAAAAAGATAAATCAGGATGATGACAATATATTGTAATATGCTAGAGAATATTGTTTTAGAAAGTGTATCAAGAAATGTGTCTGGTGTGATTTGACCAGAGCCCAGATGATTGAAGGGAGAGAGAGAGCCATTCAGATATCCGGGAAAGAATATTCCAGGAAGACAAGTAAGTGCATAGAACCTGAGCTGGACTTACAAATCATCCACAATTCTCCATGAAAAACATGTAAAATGCTACTAGAAACACAGAAAGAACTGAAAAAAGCTTTCTCTGCATCTTCTTGTCAATACATTTCACTCAGTGGCGGTTACCCTAGTGGTGAGCATAGCACAACATAGAAAGTTGTCAAATCACCACCTTATACACCTGAAACTAATGTAACACTGTGTGTCAGCTATACTTCAATAAAAAATATAAAGATATTATCACTCAGTCATTAATTTCTGGTGTAACCTAGAAATTGAATTATTATACACTTATTTAGAAAACAGACTTATTTACAATAGACCTTTCTATGCCCAGCTAATTATTAGGTTGTTGTATTTTGACATCTTTTGTTTCTGATTCATGTAACAGATGAGAAAGCAGTTCTCATTTTTTTCTTGGAAATATAAATGCTAAAATAAAAAAATCATTCTTTCCAAAATGTATATGTCATACATACTTACGTGACTTTAGCCTCTGTACTATCATATCCTTAGAATTAAAAACTATACTCACATATTTTTAAGCAAGTCCCCTTAAAACAATAAAGAGTTTGAATACATCAACAAAACCATTAAGTATCCTTTGTAAATGATGAATAAAATTTCCTGAGCAGCCAAAGTAGTCACAAGGCATAATTTAATTCCTTTTGGAATTAAACCCATGGGCATGGGTTAGCACCCATGAATCCTAAAAATATAAATACAATCTGCAATGTTGGCTTTAGGTTAAAACCTGAGGCATTTGAGCCACTCAGAAAAGCCTACCATTTAGTGCAAACTTGCAACATTTATATATAACACTGTTGTTTATCAGCGAGGTTCCAATCTGTTTATATAGAACAAAAGTAATATTCATAGAGTCCAATAAAATCCCATGAATTTTGAAAAAGCATAAAAAGCTTACAGAGAAGAAACTGTATTTGCTTAAACAGACTGTAAAATCCTGCTAAATAGAATTTTGAGAGCAAATTCACTTAATTTAATAGCAATAACAGCTATTATCATTTATTTACATATTATCTGGAGCAAGAACAAGGTGGGCCAAAATATAATGAATTACATCATTTTGTTATATTTTTTGAATCTCCAGAAATTAATTTTAAAAATTACAGGAGAAAAATAATATAAATTATGAAACTGTGATGCTCGTGGTAGATTAATTTATAAAAAGATTTGAATTTTCTTGGGTTGTTTAGCAGCTTTTAACTATCACAGATCAAACTAATTAGATATTTTTTTAATATCTGGCTATTGCTTTTCTTTCTCATAAAATAAGGCTATACAAATAAGACATTTAAAAATGAGACCAAATAAAAGCTACTAAATCAGAGCACAAAGATATTAGGAGAATTAATAGGCAAGTGAATGCTTCTAACTCCCTGAGGGACTGCTTAGCTTTTGTGAAGTCAAGTTCCATAAAATCCTCTGTAGTAAAAAAAAAAAAAGGGGGGGGGGAACCTTCTCTTTTTTTCTTAACTTTGTAATTGTTATATTGTTTCTCTCAGTGAAAGTCACTGCACATAAAAGGATGCCACGAAATTTATACCATTATTAACATGGGTCATCCCAGATCACCATGCAGTAATGGGCTGATAATACTGAAATTTTTTGGAGTGGAATTAATACTGACTTCATCTATAAAATGATCACTTCACAATATGGTCCCTAGAAAATAATAATTTTTTAATTTGCTGTCTTATTTTGTTTCAGGATGAAACAAATTTATAAATATATGTTCTTGCCATAAGTATATACAGATAGCAGATTTTAAGACTCTAAAACACTTTGAAATTACCTATGCTAAACTTTTTATTTTGCAGAGAAAGGAATTAAGGTTGTGAGATTTAAATGACTTGCTCAAGTTCACATACTACTTTCTAAGGTGGTGAGGAGATAGACACATTTCTTCTAACACAACATGGTACCTTCCTACACTATATCCTAGGACTTAATGCATGCTGTACCCTTATTCATATCCTTACCTTGTTATGTGTTGGAGGAGTTATGAATGTTTGTGAAACTCTTTTTATTTACATTCACATCATAGACTGGCACTTCTATGCACATAAATATTTTGTTCTTAGGAAATATATATAGTCTCTAACATTATTACAGTTTTCCTTGAAGACAAGGTTATTTTGGAATTTCTATAATGAAAATGAAGTCCTGTGGACTGTTAACGGATTGCTTTTAGTGATAATTGCCTATTTTTTCCAAAGATAGGAACTTTTGACATATAACTTATGGACAATAAAAAAGGCCTTCATAAATGGGTATGTGCATATCTGATATTTGATCTGACATTAACAGATTATTATAGCAGAAAAACTGGTCATGAAATTTCAACAAACTACTTTGACAAATCCTATTTTCCAATTTTATCATGTGTTTTAATGATGAGACCAGAAAATCTGTTGTATGAGTTTTAAATTAGTTTATTATCAAACCATGCAATGTGGAAAGTAGAGAGTAGGAATGTGTGAGAGTGCATCGGGGTGGTCTGATTAGTGATCTATCCATGAGGTTAAAGCCTGTGCTGTTTCCACTGTTGATAATTTGTCCATGGAGGGTTTTTTTGTTTGTTTTTAGGTTTATCTCTTTTCAATTGTCCTTCTTCTCACATATAATCCTCTACTATAAACCACTCCTCTACTTAAAACACAACCAGTCACTACAATTACAGGTCCCCAAATGATCCATGAAAACTTAATTTTGTCTTATTATGTACTCTGTTATTTCGTTCAAGAAGACAGTTCATGATCTATGAATCACTTTCCTTCATCACATTTCTATTGGATAGTTGAGATTACTCTGAAATAGTGACAATTGATTCCTCTCATCCTTTCAGTATTTCCTCTTTCCTAATTCTACTTTGTTTGACCTGGGGAAATGCATGTGTGGGTGTGTGTGTATAATCTGCACACCCACTTTACCATCATGCACTAACTCCAACACACATTAGTCTCTCTTAGGAGGAAATCCAAAATTATACATAAATATATATAGTTAAAAGCTGGTTTTGTTCTATCTGGCCATTGCTTTCTATACAAATAAGACTTTAAAAATGAGACCAAATGAAAGCTCCTAAAACAACCAGAGCACAAAGTCACTGGGAGAATTAACGGGCAGTGAAATGCCCAAAAGTAAAAAGAAAAGTCAAAGATTATGAAAGTGCAATAATGCTTCAGCCTCTGAATTTAACTAACATGCAATCTAAGTTCCAAGAGACAGACTTTTTCTTTTATGATTTTTTTTCATATTGTAAAAAAAGACGTTAACACTCTTCATAATTTAAAAGTTTTACTAATTAATATGCCTTTTAAGCTACTCGACATAGATTTACAATAAAGTTCCAGCAATAAATACAGTACAGTATTAGTGAAAGAACAGAAAAACCGATCAATGGAACAGAACACAGAACTCAGAAAAAGACTCACACAAATATAGTCACATGTTCTTTGAAAAAGGAACAAAGGTAAAAGAGAAAAGACAGTCTTTTCAACAAATGTCATGGTACACTGGACATTCACATGCAAAAAAGATGAATCTAGACTGAGTGGTATATCTTCCACAAAACTTAACTCAAAATGGATGTAGGCTTAAACGTAAAACTTTTACAAAGCTATGAAATTTCTAGAAAATAAAATAAGAGACAACCTAGCTGACCTTGGTTTTAGCAATGACTGTTTAGATATAATACCAAAAGCATGATCCATGAAAGAAAAAATCATAAATTAGACTTAATTAAAAGTGGGAAAGACACAGTTCAGAAAATGAAGAGATAAGAGAATGACTTGAAATAGGAAAGACACAATTCAGAAAATAAAGAGATAAGAGAATGACTTGAAGAAAATGTTTGCAAAACACTAAGGTGATAAAAGGACTGGTACCTGACATATACAAAGGAAACTTAAAATTCAACAATAAGAAAACAACCGAAGTTAAATAATGGGTAAAAATATGAATAGACACTACCTCAAATAATATATTCAAATGGTAAATTAGTATAGGAAAGGTGCTCAACATCATATGTCATTTTACTATTGCAAATTAAAACAAACATGAGGTATCATTACATAAAATGGCCAAAATCCAGAACACTGTCAACACCAAATGCTGGTGAGGATGTGGAGCAACAGGAACTCTCATACAATGTGGATGGGAATGTGAAATGTTACAACCATTTAGAAGATAATTTGGCAGTTTCTTAACAAGCTAAACATAGGCTTACCATGTATTATAGCTATATCACTTCTACACATTTTTTTTCTTGGTAAAAACTGTGTCCACACAAAAGCATGTACATGAATGTTTGTCATCAGTTTCACTCATAATTGCCAAAAGTTGGAAGCAACTTAGATGTCCTTGAATAGATGAATGGACAAACTATGACACATCGATACAATGGCGTATTACCCAGCAACAAAAAGAAATGGGCTATCAAGCCATAAAACAACATGGAGCAAATTTAAATGCATATTACCAACTGAAAGAAGCCAATATGAAAAGGCTATCTACTGTATAATTCGAACTGTATGATATTCTGGAAAAGGTAATACCACAGAGATGGTGAAAAGATGAGTGGTTGCCAGAGGCTGTGGGGAAGGAGTGGTAGGGAAAAAGAGAAAGATGAATGCATGGTAAACAGAGGATATTTAGGGCAGTGAAACTATTCTGTCACTCTGTCGTGGTGCATACATGACATTACACATTTGTCCAAACCCATAACACCGTACAACACAAAGAGTGTAAACTATGTAAACTATGGACTTTAGTTAATAATGCGTTCATGTTGGCTCATCACTTGTAATAAATGTACCACACTAATTCAAAACCTGAAAAATAGGAGAGACTGTGCAGTGGGGTGAGGAATGAATAGGAGAATCCTCTGTACTTTTCTGCACAATTTTTCTGTACACCAAGCACTTCTCTAAAATACAAAGTCTACAAAATAAAAATATCTTTAACGTCCTATAATGTAATCTTTCACCAGTAACCTGTGGCATGTGAGAACGGTTTGATTTCACTGGCCATCTTTTTGCAGCAAAGAACTTGAGATGTTATGCTGTAGGTGGATGATTTAGTAATAAACCACTTTTCTCTTTTTCATCCTTTAGAGAACACCTTCTTAGTGTTACGTCATTACTGACGTATGGAAATATACAGTAAAAGGCTCAAATGAGTTATAACCCAGCTTGACACACACTCCTCACACACTTAAATCATTAAAATAATGGATATTACTTATATAGCATAAGTCTTTTTAAAGTCCTGACTTTTATGAAGCAAATGCAGTTATGCTGTTTTGTGTTAATCTATAATTAACCATTTTTAAAATTTCATTTCTTCCCCCCATAACAAACACCTGTTATTGTGCGCAATGGTGTAAGTGAGACGACACACATTATATACACTAACACATACATATCCTCACATCATATGGTTCTATATAAATATCCTTCCCTTGCTGGTATGTGTGTGTAACCCCTTAATTTGCAAAGTGAGAAGAAAACACTTCAAGCTGCTTCTCTTCATGTAGCTAACAGTTTTTACAATACAAAAACAACCCCGGTTTATTTATCATTAAAAACAGTGTCGTGCTTGTTATTTCCATGCTGAGTCTGCTTTATAAAAGTGCAGGATAACTTTGGCCACTAATTGTGCTCCAGAATGAGACTGAAGGAAAACCTAACAATTTAATCCAATTATTCGGCAGTTTCTTAACAAGCATTCACAATTTGAATATACTGGCCGATATGAGTGACTAATATATATATCCTGCTACCCACATTTGCTTCTGGCTCAGTTTGGTTAAGTCTTCTGAAAGGTTTAGTCTACTTATCCAAGTTCTTATGTGAAAATTAGGTTTGTAAAGTAACATAATCTAAAAGACACTAGAAATACGTCATCCCACAAATAAGATATTTGCTTGAATTGTTCCTCTGACCTTCTCAAACATTTCTATTGCTCCTGTCCTGATCTATGTATCATTTCTAATCTCTCTTTCACAGCACTTTCATAAAATTACCTAAACAACATGATTTTCTCTCTCTTTTCCTACCTTCCTATTCTATTATTCATTCTATTCATCATAGTAATATCAATAAAGCACTGTGCTACATGCCACAGAACCATGTATCAATCCTCCTCTCAAACAGGATAGGTTTTGGAATTAAGACACAAAGTAATAGTATATAACATAAAATGTGACACATGTAGCAAAAGACTTGCACATATTGTAAAGGGAGCTCTGAATCAAGTATTTCCTTGGCCTGCCACCAATGTTTTGTTTCATTCAGGATTCACTTCACAATTCATCTTCCAGTGCTCTAAGTTTGAAATATTTTCCTGAAAAAAATTACTAAGCTGTCTTCCTTTCTCAGTTTCTGAAATTCCATTTATTCACATTTTCAAAAACTAAAATAAATTATGTGGAAATAAATGATCACATCCAAAATCATGGTAATAAAGATTACAGAAAACTAAAACGTGGTCTAACACATTCAATAGTTAAGAATACTTTTTTTTTTAAGTAATCATTTTCACATATATGTGTATGCACATATCCTAAAGCTAGAGGTCAGAACTATATTTTAATTTATAAATATAAAATCCCCTTATTTTCTACTTTCCACTCTATTTTAGGTATCCTTTCTTTTCCATTCTGATTCATTTTCTTCATGCAGTGGGATCACTAATTCTGTGTTATATTCCTGAACTGCTTCAGACTTTTTCTTCTGTGCTGCTCCAGCATTTAACAAGGTTTTCTTAGCTTTTCAGGTTCAATGAATTTGTGAAAGTTTCAGTTATGTGCACATTTCCAATCTTTTCATTTAGAAAAAACAAGGGAATTGAGGTGGTTAGGGGTTGCAGGGCAGCAGTCAACTACTACGGGTAAAAAAAAATAATAATAATAATAATAATGATGATGATGATAATAATAATAATAATAATAATGATGATGATGATAATAATAATAATAATAATAATAATATAGTGCTTGTTCCGCCAAGGAAAGTAACACGGGAGTACAAAACGAGGTTTTCAGTTGAGTAGAGAGATAGCGACTCCACAAAAGTAGAAGACACAAAATACAGAACATTTCACAGAGCAATATTTAGAGATTAGGTCAGCCTTCAAGTCATTTACTACAAGCCAACTAAATTAACCAGAGAAGACCAGTGCTACAGGGGAGAACACCAAGATTTTATCGTATCGATGGATGGTTTAGTGATAAACTGTTCTCAGTCTTTTCAAGGATACCATCACAATATCAGTTCATCTTACTGGAAATATATAGATTTATTGAGAAACAGAATATTAATAAAAGTTTACTGGTTATAAGCTTTTAGCAATCTTAACTAAGAGAATAAGATAGAAGCTCCACTTTGTATTTAGCATTAAATGCATATAAAGGTGGGAAAACACTATACGTGAAAAAAAGATGCTCTTTCTATACTTAAAAAAACCCAAACCTATGGAAATTTATAATAAAGGACTTACGTGAGTTGTAATTCAATTCAATACACTTCTTACACACTTAAGCTATTAAAATTATGAATATTACTTATTGAGCATTCATATCAAAACGTAGTTTTCACAAAATAATAAGGCATAGTATGCCTGAATGAATCTTTATTTCTAATAAGATCATACTTTTTTTTAAAATTCTGACTTTTATGAGGCAAATGCAGCTATGGTACTGCTGCATTAATCATATTTAAAATGGTTTTTTTTTGGTCATTAAAAAATATTAGAAAGGAAGGGCAATAATAAAGCAGTTCCAACTTGAAAAATGAGACTGCAAACAGTAGGAAATAGAAAGTGAGTACTGAACCAAAGCTCTTTCAGTATTTAAGGCAGGCCAGCTGTTTCAATGGAGGGAAGGAGTCACCGGGCTGACTTTGTTGTGAGCATTTTACTGTGCTGCCTATTGCCTGAAACATAAGTATTCAATAAAAACTTACTAACCATTGAGAAGAAGAAGACCTGGCTTATATAACTAGTTCTGCTACCCCCTAGATCATGGAATTAAGCAATTCATTTTTCTATTATGGGCCTCAGTTTCTTTGCTACTGAAAGAAATGGACAAATGTCCTTTCCAATCACTAAAATTTTATGTTTATGTAAGAAGTGAAGTTTTAGACCTAAATGTAATTTTAATTGTATTATAAATTGCTAAGAATTCATTTATTTTACTATTTTAAATAGAAATAGTCTGTGCTTTCTTAAATACTGCATATTGGATATCCATTTAACATTCTGATGACTTAGATCCTAATAATGAATATTAATTAGTTGACTTTACTGCCTTTCCTCTTGCATTTAGTTCACTGTATCCTCAGTTTTAAGGAATGGCCATTTTAAATAAGTAAGGCCTGAGTAAACTTTTAGGCCAAGGGGAATGATGAAAGCAAAGCAGGGTCTTCTCAATACAAAAAGAAAAAAAAATTAATACTCTGAGCACAGGTAGAAGGAACAGCTTTGGAAAAGAGGTTTTTTTTGTTGTTGTTGTTGTTTTTTAAGGGGTCTCAAATCGATAGGACTTCGGAATTCAGGGAGTTCACTTCTAAGTGGAAAGCAGCATGCTTAAGACAATACAGAGTGATGGGGACTGCAGGAAGAAGGAACAAGTATGACTCTCCTAAGTACTTTCTGATTCAAACCTTTTGGATAATGCTGTGCTGGTCTCAGGTACTGTATCTGCATAACTTCCTTGGTATTTTCTATCAACACATAAAATATTCCCAACAGTATTTTATGTTCTTACACTATGGGCTACTGTAAATAAATATGGAATTTATGTATTAATGGGATCATGGCTAGTTGGAAAGTTAACCTAATCGGTATAATTGATGAGATAGGAGATGGAGATAATCAATAACTGGAATGGCTTCTGTTGAATGAATAATGTTTTCCCTGCATGGACCAAGCATTCTGCAAATTAACCCAAACTAAAACTTGTCCTCCAGTGAGAGATAAAAACGCATTTTTTCCCTTAATCAGAATCTATAGGTCTCAGACTTCAGTAAAAGAATATGCATAGTGGTTCTATGCTTAGAATGATTAGTAAATTTTGGTTTGAGGTAGGTGATAAGATTCCTGTGAATCTAATTAAAAAATCTAACATGCCTGTTATGATAGGTACCAATCTGGTTAGACAAACAGAGGTAGTTACTCTCTGGGACAGGGCTGTTTCTGAGTGAGAATATGTATATATGAAAAGACACAGAGTAAAAGGAAGGAAGGAAATAAACCCACCACATGAAAAACTGGAGAGATTTTCAATCAGAGATGCTAATACTTGGTGATAGAAGAGAACTGGTCTATAACAACATATAATCTTTCTTGACCTTCAAATTCACTCTTGTGTTTTCACCTGTAAGTCAACAGGAAATTACTGCAGAAGTGACAGGAAATAGTTAAATTGTATTGGACACAGAAACAGGCACAGGTAATTATAGCCAGTCTTTTCAAGTTGACTAGAAAAAACATAATATAGAAAACTGCTGTCTAATGCTCCCTTCAGTATCTTTATTTTCTAATAAATACTTATACCTGATTATAGAATGTATCTACAAAATTGCCCTGTTATTAATATAAAAAATTTTAATGACATCTGGGAAGTTACTGAGTCATTCAGTTATTAATTTATTGTGCATTCTAAGAATTCTTGAACAAATTTTACTTATATGACAAATCCACAGCTAATACAAGGCTGGATTAAAAAAAACAACAACAACAACAAATGGCGCAGAAGGAAGCTTTAGGAGGCCATAATGACAGTTCCGATGAGGGGCTTTAGGTAACACACAAAGATAGGGTAGGACAGTATCAGACTACTGTGCCCCCATTTCATTGTCCACTAAACATGTGCACAGAAAGACTCACAAGAGGAAAGGTGGAAACTAGCAAGATAAATGTACAGGTTCATCAATGCTGCCCACACAAAAAGGCAAGAGGAATTAGATTCTTCTATCTAAAACAGGACTCATTCAAAACTCAAAATGCTTTCCTAAGTGTTAGGGTTTCAAGTGTTGTTTTGCTTTTCTGTCTTTTTTTTTTTTTTCTATTTTACCAAGGAGAAAGAGGAAAAAAATATAGTAAGCGATATTTGGAAAATATACTTGACTATAAATGCTATGTCACAAAACTATTTAAAAAGGATACTATAAAAATCTCATTTTAGGGATTTTTAGAGAGTAAGATAGACCTCCAAACTTCTATCACCCCCAGGCCTGCCAAATGGGGCATCTCACAAAATCTGCATTCCCAAATGCTCCATCATATTTGATTTGATTGACAGAATATTTTTAAATGGTATCTTTCGATACTTTCAAAAGTGATGGGCATTAGGAAGGGCACGTATTGCATGGAGCACTGGGTGTTATACAAAAACAATGGAACACTACATCAAAAACTAATGAGGAACTGTATGGTGACTAACATAATAAAGTAAAATTAAAAAAAAAGAATCTCAATGAATTGCAACTCCAGGTTAAACTTGTTTTTAACTAGAATTTTCTATACATAGTTTTTAAATGAGTGGCTTTTTATTGAGACAGAGGAAAGAAACATGTTTCCTTTCAGATTTTACCCCAGAGAAACACATATTACTTAAACTGCTCTATTTTATTCTTTATCGCTAGAATATCCATGAGGTAAGGGATGTGGATGGTCCATTCACCTCAATATCCCAGCTGCTGCAACAGTACCTGCAAAATGGTAGATTGAATGCTGTTCAATGAATGCACCAATGAATCATATGGGACAGTACTGGGAAGTATAGGAATGCTTTAAAACCATGACTTGTGAGGTGTAAGGTGAAGGGAAAAGTCTTTCAAGTTTTCAAGCCTGGTATTTGAGATGGCCCTGGTGTCATTAACAGAAAAAAGAGCATAAAAATGGAAAATAGAAAAAAAAATTAAAGGAAATAAGTTCAGAATTAGCTATACTGTGGCAAACAAAGCAGTAAAGTATAAAAGTGAAATGTTCTCCCAGTCAGTGGGAAAATCTAGAGGAATTTCACAGCTACTAATAGAGATTTTGGAGTTATTTTCCTAGATTAAGTACCAAATTCCTGAAAGTAGATGAGCTTGAACAGCAGAGAATATAAAGAGGGTGGATTGCTGCTTTGGACACACACACACACACACAGACTGGTGGTGGGGGTGGAGAAGGAGGTAAAAGTTTAAAGGAGTGGAAGGAGTAAAAGGAATTTTTTTTAAAAAAGTGTCATGCAATCATAAAAAGAGAGTTTTCACAAGGAGAAAGTAGTCAACTCCATCAACTGAACTGGCATCATGAAAAGCCTGAACGTGTCCTCTATAACCTCTTACCCGCAGTGTGAATCAGAGGCTGACTAATCTAATTGAATTGACCTCTTGGGTTGAGATTTAATTTGGTAGCTCTGTGAAAACTATTTTACTTTGGGGAAATTCAACTGATTAAGTGTGCATTCTCTACTCTACCTAATCATTTTTACATGCTTACAAATTTTAAATTCCCTGTTATACTACCTTGAAACTCACTGCTTCCTTAACAGAGCTTAGTAATAAACACATCAAAATCTTCCATATAGGGCGCCTGGGTGGCTCAGTCGTTAAGCGTCTGCCTTTGGCTCAGGTCATGATCCCAGGGTCCTGGGATCGAGTCCCACATCGGGCTCCCTGCTCGGCAGGAAGCCTGCTTTTCCCTCTCCCACTCCCCCTGCTTGTGTTCCTGCTCTCGCTCTCTCTCTCTCTGGCAAATAAATAAATAAAATCTTAAAAAAAAAAAAAAATCTTCCATATATACAAAAAAAAAAAAAAAAAAGCCAGGTATGCTCTTAAGTACATTTCCTAAATGTGCATTTTACCTGAATTGATATCAAGTTTCTTGTATAAATGCAGCCAACCCTCTAGAAATATGTGGTATTGCTTTTCCCTCTACTGCTAGAAGAAAAATGGATCTTAAACCCAACATTTCCCCCTTCTTTATCAGCCAGTGTCTCCTGTTGATGGGTTTCCCGCTTGTCTTTTGTGTGATTTACTGTCTTCCTGTCATTCTACAGCTGCTACTCTTGGATTACTTTGCAATGAGCTCTCCCCCTCTCTCCTGTTAGCTTGTTGCTTTCCCTCTTCGCTGCATCTCAACTTTTTCACCTCTCATTATCCTTCTGCAGTCAGTCTTATTCAGTGTCTTTCTTCATTCTCAATTCCCATAACTGTAATCCTCTTCGATGTTTGGTTTGCTGATTTTGTATCCTTTCTCTCCCTTTGCACCATTCTGTTTATGTATCTGTGGTGCATTTTTTTTTTTTTTATAATCATGCTACTTTTTAAAAATTGCATCAGGTCTGAAGTTTTACACATCAGATTATATTAGTGCTTTCCCTTTTTCCATTTTACTACTGAACTTATTCCCCTTACACCGTATCACCTTACTGTTCTGGCATTTTACTGCTCTAAGTCCTCAGTCTTTGCAGGGCCTATGAATCAACATCCTTTATTGTTCTAAAGCAATTTACAGCGGTCACTAGTGAATTGCTCTTTTTGGCTACTCCAGGGAAAGACTATTTTTTTTTTTATTTCTTGTTTTCACTAAAGAAAAATCACTCTGTGTAGAAAGTAATATAAAAAATAAAGCCCAGATTTATTACAAGTCAGTAATCGGGATTTTTCCTCTTTTGTTTGTCTTCAGTTAAAAGAAGCAAAAATTCAGAAGAACAATTATAACCTCTAATTTCATTATTTATTATGCAACTGTGGCTGTCATCATGACATTAAAGCATGAAAAAAATTAAGTTCAGTTACCTGTTTGATGACACCTTGGTAAATGTCAACAGTCTCCTGACTAAATCCAGTTTTTATTATAGAGTTGAGCCAAATCTCTCCATGCCAGTAAACAAAATTAAAAAAATATGGATCTCATACACATATCAATATGTGACTACAACCTTTTCCAAATATATTAAATTATTAGAAGACTAATCAAGGCAACTTAAGATCAGTATGTTTTCCATTTTCTCCACATCATCATCCATCTATTTCCTAATCTCTAAAATAAAGGCTTGAACAAGAAATTCATATTTCTAATTTGCTTAACAGTTCCAGTTTTGTTTACCAAAATACCAAAAAGATAAATGAAAAATGTATCTTTTGAATTTCTCTCTTGTCAGAAGAGTTTGTGATCCTAAAAATTTAGTTAATTCTACAGAAAGCACATCAAAGAAAATTTTCTATAAAAAAGTGCTTATCTGGAAAGTTAATATGTAAATTTATTGAGGCTTAAATTTTCCTTACTTTAAAACCAGAACTTTTTATGCAAAGTAACAATAACTTCCCAATTGCCAGATCCAACTAATCCTTTCTGAATTTATCATACTTGATCCCATCATTCTGATGGCTTCACAGCACATCTTCTATTAACACTTTTCTAGAGATCTTTCTGCTCTGCTTCTCACTCTGTGATGGCTCCTTCTTAATACCACCATCTGTCCTCATTAGCTTTTCATCTATGCACTGATATGCTGCCTATGTATTAGTGATTCTTAATGCTGTTAACTCTATCCTGTATTTCTCAGCTTACTCTCAAGACATTTACCTATATCTGATGGCAAGTCATACCTACCTTTTTCACAAGATACTAAAAGTTGAACCTGACCTTACTAGATATCACTATTTCCCATCATCTTAAATCTGTTCCACATCTTAACTCTTATCTTCACCAATAGTATTATTATCCATCTTATCACTAACCTAGATCTAGGACTTCTCCCGCTCCCTCAGGCCCCACAACTGCTCACTCTTTTTTTTTTAAGATTTATTTATTTATTTATTTATTTGAGAGAGAGAGAGAGAGAGAATGAGAGAGAGCAAGCACATGAGAGGGGGAGGGTCAGAGGGAGAAGCAGACTCCCCACCGAGCAGGGAGCCCGATGCAGGACTCGATCCAGGGACTCCAGGATCATGACCTGAGCCGAAGGCAGTCGCTTAACCGACTGAGCCACCCAGGCGCCCACAACTGCTCACCCTAAGGTCACTATTTCAACAGACTTCCAAATCACAATTTTTATCTCAGTGGTTACCTTTCTGCACTACTGTTACTGATGCTTTTAGTGTGATCCTTCTACAAGTCAGTATAAGTATGTCCTTCTAGTAATCTTTTGAATTTCTTCCCATGGCCTTGAGGATGAAGAACAAATACCTTTGGATTGTAAGACTTTACATGATCTGAGCTTTACTAACTCTCCAGGTATCTCCCACAAATATTAATTCAATTTTCTGTCCCAGTCTTTTGGCAAGGCCAAATAATTTCTATTCTTTCTTGGGGTTTAATCTTTGTTTATACTTTTCAACACATCTTCAGTGTTGTTCCAAAAAAAGCATTAATATCTAATAAAATTCTATATATTCTCTTTATCAACGCCTACAAATGCTAAGGTAGTTAATTTACCTCCTTTTTTTTTAACCTTCTTTTTCAACACCTTGTACACATCTCTAGAAAAAAGTATTCAGATGAAATGTGTGTGTTTTTAAACACCCAGTAGGGGCAAAGATCTGTATTAAATGTTCCTTGACTTTTTGTGTTCTTTTCTTCTACCAGACCTACATAGATTTTTACAACCCTTCTTCAGTTTTAGGGAGGGAGGACTTTTGTTATATTTGTAAACTCTAGAAATTTATAATGGGAATCTTCACCTTTCCCTGGGTTATATGTAGAAATTGTGTATAATTTTGATTTCATCTTATCTATTGATATCAGCCATTGTTGAGTCATGCATCATCATATCAAACCAAAATTTGCCAGGAACTGCTCCATGAAACAATGACTCATGAGTATTTTTCATACTTGAGTAAGGACTGGGAATGCCGTGTTAAAAATCAATAGATGTTTTAACTACAGGAAATCTTAGAACTATTATTATAGTGCTGCACACTTTGAATTTTCAGAAGTATATAATAATACAGTGTTTCACAAACTTTTTTCACCAAAGATTTTTTTAATGACGAGTATTACCTAATATCAAACTAACGTTTAGCAACTGTTACCATATATCAAATCAACACCAGTTTTGAAAATGCTGATCTAATTTTCATCCTTCTTTCTAAACTGTCAGAAGATATGTCCTATACTAATTCAATGAGTGAGCATTATAGGTTATAAGAAGCTAAACTTCCACAAGAAGATAAAATCATTAGCAACACTCTGGAGATTCCAAAAACAACTTAGAATATAAGAAAACAGAAAGTCCCTAGCTGGTTAGGTAGGAAAAAAAAAGTGAATGGACTCAGTTATCACGGTTTGACACATGATGCCTAAGACCCAGAGATGTGCGATCCACTGTTCTCAGTAGTAGCAATACAATGGTACTTAAAACATGGTCTCTGGCCTTAGTAACTCTGAGTTTGGAATCCGATTTGTACCAATAAGTTGGCGATCACAAGAGGAATTAGTTATATGAATAAATAGGTAATTTTGAGGAAAGTGTGAATCAAATTTAATGTGTCATCTAAAACCTTCCGTAGCATTGTTTTCAAGCTAGACAACTTCAAGTAGAAAATTTTAACATCACCTAAAGCAAACGTAAAAGAAACTGTCCTTACCTAGGAAAAGGGACAAGTCTTCTGGTTAATTTCCTCTTCAAATAGGATGCCTTCTGTTAAAATCTTTCCCTGGGAGATTTAGCTACCTGACAGGAAGTATCTTTTTGCACCTATTTGGTTGTCATCTTATCCTGAGTAGTATGCTATGGAATCCTATAGCCCTCCTTAGTAAATCCCAAGACCGGAATTCCCAGCCATCTTAGCCTTTGTTCCCTTTACTTGAAAATTCCACTTCAAAACAGAGAAAATAAACATGCTGAAGGAACTATAAATAAATGGTCCTATTATTGTGAAAAGATATATTTTAGACTTAATTACCTAGATTATATAATTTTGAATAATTTGTCCTAGTAGAAAAGGTAATATTTCCTTCAGAATGCATGTTGTCCCACACCAACACTTTCGATTACTTATCACTGGGTTTCATACCCATTCCATTTTCTCTTGATGATCTCTCTAGATGGAAGAGGACTACAAAAAAGATTAAAACTTTACAACATACAAAATTACGTAGATCTTGGTAGGAAGGTTTTATTGAGGTTTTATTCCCCCTTTGTCGTTCCTTTAAGCCAGAATTAAGGGGGGAAGCTATTATGTTATAGCTTAGAGAAGCTATATGTTATAAATTTATTTTGAGTAAATATCAAAAGAGATTCTTGATCCATACTGGTTAAAGTACAAAGGAAATAAATTTGACAGAAGCAGTCCATATATTTTATTTTCTGACATGAACTTCAACTTATAATTATTTGAAATCTTCAAGAATTTGTTTTTCGAGAACCTGTCACTATATGTGCATACTGAGTGTGTTCATATGCTTTGCTCATATATGTGTATGTGTATATACGAACGTGTTCATATACTCTGAAAACAGCAGATGCAGTTGAAGATACATAGATACCCATGCCCAAAATAGAAATCTTGAAAAAAATATATATAGGAGTTGTTACACATATTTAATATTCAGCAACTGTTTTTAATGGCAATCATTTATTACCTAAATACACTATATTCTTATTTTTTTCCATTACTGAAATTCTAGTAAAAATTTTTTTTCACTATATTCTTATTTTGACACTCCAGAGATTGCAATAAAAAAAAGAGATATGTGGGGCACCTGGGTGGCTCAGTCCTTAAGCGTCTGCCTTCAGCTCAGGTCATGGTCCCAGGGTCCTGGGATCGAGCCCCACGTTGGGCTCCCTGCTCAGCGGGAAGCCTGCTTCTCCCTCTCCCACTCCCCCTGCTTGTGTTCCCTCTCTCGCTGTGTCTCTGTCAAATAAATAAATAAAATCTTTAAAAAAAAAAAAGAGATATGTGGATCTGTGCAGGGAGATAATGTCCTAAAATATCCAATGCTATTGTTACAATCTTACTAATAATTGAAATCCATGACATGAACTCTAAAATAAAATTTTATATTAAAGCTTAAGGATAGATACACAGATAATCACCTTCCTTATTAATAATATACTGCAACATCATAATGCATTTTAATTTACAAAGTACTTTCTTTTGTACCTACTAGCCTGTTACAACCATAGCTCAAAAAATATGTATTTTTGTAAACAGGTCAAAGTACGTATTAATTCTTCAATTCAATTTAATTTAAATGGCATACTGTCATATTTAAATAAATATTGTCTTCAGCGATAGGAACATGGTTTGAGTTTTAATGAAATTAAGCAAAGCAATACTGTAATAGAAAAAGGATTTAAATATGTTGTTTTAATTCCTATATTTTTCACTCTTTTAAGTTTGTATTCTTGGCCCAGAATGAGACATTTACAAGCCTATAGCTATTATTATCATATTCATATTGTACAGGGAATAAGCAAGAAACATTTGATGGTGAGTGTGTTTAAGAGCCTCATCGGGACATTTATATCTATCTTCTTAGAACTGAAAGTTTATTTTATTATTTTGTTGCCTCTAGTTTGTGGCAGTTCAGCACTATGTGAAGACTCAGCTCTAGATAGGCTAGTAACCCCAGTATCTCATACGAAGTTAAGTCAATTATATATTTTTCATAAAGTACATCGTAACAGGCCTCATTATAAACAGCAATGCAGTGGTTTAACTGCAAAGTGCAATTTCCGTTATAGAATTAAAGTTATTTTTTTCAGGTCTCCTATCTGATGTAACAGGGAAGCATCTTATATAAAAACGTTTATTTGACATTCCTACAGATTTTTGCTTATATGAGAATAGTACAAAGCAAAAAAGCCTCAAGGTCCAAAATCCAAAGAGACTATAGTAAGAGGAAGATGATAATAGTTAAAGGTACATCCTCACACTTACTGAGATGTTTTGGACACAGTTTGACATGTCCTGATTTTTTTTTTTTCTTGTTTCTTAACCTCAAGATTTGAATCTAGCAGGAAATTTATTTTCTTGCTCTCATCTTCTTTTGGTCTTATCTTTGCTTCTTCCCACTGTCCGAACCCTTGTATAGTCTTAGTGATATCATCCTTTTTATATTGCTTGACATTTTTAGCTGATTTTCTAGTCTCTAATACCATGTCCTTCCAAGCCATAATTAACAGCAAATAAATGCTATTTAACTACTTTAATTAAATAAATTTTGATTCATACTGAGCAGCAAATAATCCTTTAAAATATTTAAGTCCAATAAAATCCTCTATCTTCTATAAATAAATGTGACACTCCTGGGCTTCTCCCAGGTCCCAAGTACTGAGCAGTCCAAAAATGGGAGAGAAAAAACAGATCTACAACAGTACAATGCAATAACATATTAGTAGCAGTAATGCATACTTTAGAAAGAAAAAAACAAAAATATGTTAGAAGACAAAACTATAGAAATAGCAAAAATTGTAAAATGGACATAATAGGAGCAACCTACAACACAAATGTCTTTCTCTACCATCTTGGTACTTTACTTTTTTTTTAAGATTTTATTTATTTATTTGAGATAGAGCACAAACGAGAGACAGAGACAGCACGAGCGAGAGAGAGACAGAGAGAGCACGAGCGAGGGGGAGTGGCAAAGGCAGAGGGAGAAGCAGGCTCTCCACTCAGCAGGAAACCCAATGTGGGACTCGATTTCAGGACCCTGGGATCATGTCCTGAGCCAAAGGCAGATGCTTAACTGACTGAGCCACCCAGCCACCCCCATGCTGGTACTTTTGATAGATATTACCACTGTTTGCAAATACCTAGTTCCAATCTATTTCTGGGCATACTGGAACCTTACAGTTACCTTGATAACGTGTGGTCAAATGACACGCTCTGATGAATGAAACGTGAATGGCAGTGATATGTGGTACTTGCAGGCAGACACATTTAGGAAGCAGTTCCAATGATAGACATCTACAGAGTGTGGAGAAGAAATAAACTTTGGTGTCTCTAAAATATTGATATTTTGGAGTCACTGTAGCCTATATTGACCAATATAGTACTCTGAAGTCTACTTTTCAGCTCCCAGGTAAGAAGAATATATTTTTTATTGCTTTAGCTGTTTGTTTTGAACCTGGAATCTGTGTATGAAATATAAAGGCAAAGACATTAAAGCCATCAAATAATAAACCTTAGAGAAAGGAAATTGTAAAGAACTTTCACAGAATCTCATATTCCTAAAGTGATAAGATCTGACTTAAAAGCTGTATGTTATAAATAATCTCAATAACACCCACAAGAAAAAGCCTGAGTTGACCAAAACATTTTGTAGCTGACATCATCTATCATTTCATTTTCATTTGCTTACCCATTTATTATGTGAGAAAAACTTGTTAAATTGTGAAAAATCATAAAATAGCATGATGTGCTTTAGATGTTGTCTAGTAATTAGCAGATGAATCATAAATCTCGTTTCCAGTGCATGGGTTTTTCATTGAGTCAAGTATTTTGGAACGCTTTCCATCAATAAGGGTTGAATCAGCAAATCTAATAATTCATTCTTACACGCTCAGATTGAGGTCTTATTATAGATATAATAAGCATAAAATAAGCTATAAAAATTTCAGAGATAATAAATAAAAAAGATAAAAAATATGCTATGTTGGTTGACATTTAAAAGCCAAAATGATAGGCTTGATTTATTTTATATACATCAATGGAGAAAATATTTCTAAAAAAAATCTATATGGTTATGTAGAGCTTTATTACTTTATCCCTGTGGTGAAAGTTACAACACACAGAACACACACACACTTGAAAGGAAGATCTGTGGGGTGCCTGGGTGGCGCAGTCAGTTAAGCATCAATCTGACTCAGTTTTAGGTCAGGTTGTGATCTCAGGGCCATGAGATCGAGCCCCATGTCAAGCTCCATGCTCAACACAGAGTCTGCTTAAGATGCTCTCGTGCTCTCTCTCTCTCTCTCCCCCTCTGCCCCTCCCACTCATGCTCTCTCACGCTCTCTCTCTCAAACAAATAAATAAAATCTTTAAGTGAATAAACAAAAGGAAGATCTGTATATTTCTACCCCAAAAATTTGAAGGGAAAGAAAATAATATGTGGAAAACCATTAAGTCATCTAGTTTTAACATTAAAAAAATGAAAAAAATGAGGGGCGCCTGGGTGGCTCCGTAGGGTAATCAACTGTGTTTGGATCAGGTCATGATCCGGGAGTCCAGGGTTCAAGCCCCAGGCTCCCTGCTCACTGGGGAGTCTGCTTCTCCCTCTGCCCTTCATCCCACTCGTGCTCTCTCTCTAATGAATAAATAAAATCTTTTAAAAAATGAAATTGCTATAAATGAGCTACTTTTTGTCAGTAAGTAATAAAGTTAAGAGTTGATTCATACATAGTTTCCTTAAGATACAGGCATACGCAGGCAATGTTTTAGAGTCTTAGTGCTTGAAGAAAATAGTCCTCGAGCTAGACTGCCTGGTTAAAATGGCACAGCACTACTTATCAGCTGTGTGGCCTTGGGAAGTATATTTCATACCCTACTTTAGGATTTCCTCGTATTGCAAATGGGGATAAAAACAATACCTGGCTCATTTGAGGACTAAATTAACTGAGACAATCATAAGCCCTAGAACAGAATGATTGCTCAATATTTATTAACTATTGATATTGGTATTTTTTGAACAGGAAAAAGGTTATGGTGAGAGGTGATTCAAAAGGAGATAAGTCTGAATGGATATTCAATTGATCAAAACTATCCTTTTATATCATACTATAATGCTCTTCTAGGGAATATGGGTTTTATAATATTCCCCATAGAACTGCATGATCTTATGATCAAAATTTTTCATTATTCAAATTTCAATGGTGTTAAATTTTTTAATTCTTAAGAAAAAGAATAAAACTGAAGATCTGGACATTGGAATTAAAATTACACCAAACTGGGGCACCTGGGTGGCTCAGTCTGTTAAGCGTCTGCCTCAGGTCATGATCCCAGCCCTGCATCGGGCTCCTTGCTTGGCAGGAAGCCTGCTTCTCCCTCTGCCGGCTGCCCCCCCTCCCCGTTTGTGCTCTCTCGCCCTCTCTGTCAAATAAATACATAAAATCTTTTAAATAAATAAATAAATCCAAATCAAAAACCTCCCAATGAAGACAAGTCCAGGATGAGATGGTTCACTGGTGAATTTTACCAAACATTCAAAGAAAATTTAATACTTAGCCTTCTCAAATGCATCCAAAAAATTAAAGAGGAGGGAACACTTCCAAGCTCATTTTACAAAGCCATCATTACCCTGATACCAAAACCAGACAAGGACACCACTAGAAAAACATTGCAGGCCAATGTCCCTAATGAACATAAATGCAAAAATCCTCAAAAAATATTAGCAAACCAAATTCAACAATACATTAAAAGAATCATACCCATGATCAAGTGGGATTTATTGAAGGGATGCAAGAATGGTTTGACATCCATAAATAATTTGATATAACATGTTAACAAAATAAAAAATAAAAATCACATGCCCATCTCAATAGATACAGAAAAAGAATTTGACAAAACCCAACATCCATTTATGAGAAAAACTCTCAACAACGTGGGTATAAAAGAAACATACCTCAACATAATAAAGGCCAGATATGAGAAACCCACATCAAACTTCATGCTCAATAGTGAAACACTAATTGCTTTCCTTCCAAGATCAGGAACAAGACAAGGATGCCCACTCTTGCCACTTTTACTCAACATAGCATTGAAGTACCAGCCACAGTAATTAGACAAAAAAAGAAAAAAATTAATCCAAATAGGAAACAAAGTAAAACTGTCACTATTTGCAGAGGACATGATCCAATATGTATAAAACCGCAAAGACTCCATCAAAAAACTCTTAGAACCAATAAATGAATTCGGTAAAGTTGCAGGATACAAAATCAATACACAGAAATTGACAGTGTTTCTACACACTAGAAACAAACTACCAGAAAGAGAATTCCATTTATAACTGCATCAAAAAGAATAAAATATCTAAGAATAAATTTAACCAAGAAGGTGAAAGGCCTGTACACTGAAAACTATTAGACATTGATGAAATAAATGAAGACACAATAAATGGAAAGATATTCCATGCTCATGAATTGAAAGGATACTGTTAAAACATTCATACTGCTCTAAAAAAAAAACAAAACAAAAAAACATTCATACTGCTCTAAGCAATCTATAAATTTAATGCAATCCCTATCAAAATCCCAGTGGCATTTTTCAGAATGAGAACAAACGATTTTAAAATTCTAAAATTTGTATGGAACCACAAAGACCCTGATTAGCCAAACCAATCTTGAGAAAGAAGAACAAAGCTGGAGTTATCATGCTCCCTGATTTCAAACTATATTACAAAGCCACAGTAATCAAGACAGTATGGTACTGGCATAAAAACAGACATATAGATCAATGGAACAGAATAGAGACTCCAGAAATAAGCCCACATATATATGGTCAACTAATTTACAACAAAAGACAAGTATATACAACAGGGAAATGACAGACTCTCAAGAAATCATGCTGGGAAAACTGGAAAGCCACATACAACAGAATGAAACTGAACCACCAATTTACACCATACACAAAAGTGAACTCAAAATGGATTAAGGACTAGAATGTAAGACCAGACATCATAAAACTCCTAGGAGAAAACATAAGCAGTAAGCTCCTTGACATCACTCTTGGCAATATTTCTTTTGGATCTGACTCTAAAGGCAATGACAATGAAAGCAAAAATAAACAAACTGGCCTTCATTAAACTAAAAAAGCTTCTGCACAGCTAAGGAAATGATCAACACAATAAAATGAAAACCTTCTGAATGGGAGAAAATATTTGCATGTCATATATCCAATAAGGGGCTAATATCTAAACTATATAAAGAACTCATACAACTGGGCGCCTGGGTGGCTCAGTTGGTTAAGCGACTGCCTTCGGCTCAGGTCATGATCCTGGAGTCCCAGGATCGAGTCCCGCATCGGGCTCCCTGCTCAGCAGGGAGTCTGCTTCTCCCTCTGGCCTTCCTCCCTCTCATGCTCTCTGTCTCTCATTCTCTCTCTCTCAAATAAATAAATAAAATATTTAATAAAAAAAAAAGAACTCATACAACTCAGTAACAAAAAACAATCCAATTAAAAAATAGGCATAGGGGGCACCTGGATGGTTCAGTTGGTTAAGCGGCTGCCTTCAGCTCAGGTCATGATCCAGGGATCCTGGAATCAAGCCCATTGGGCTCCCTGCTCAGCAGGGAGTCTACTTCTCCCTCTCCCACTGCCCCTCCCCCAGCTGGTGCACTCACTCTCCTTCTGAAATAAATAAATAAAATCTTTAAAAAAAAAATAGGCACAGGATGTTAATAGAGATTTTTTCCAAAGAAGACCTACAGATGGCCAAGAGACAGATGAAAAGATGCTCAACATCACTAATCATCAGGGAAACGCAAATCAAAACAACGAGATATCTCACACCTGTCAAAATGGCTACCATCAAAAAGTCAAGAAATAACACATGTTGACAAGGATGTAGAGAAAAGGGAATGCTCATATACTGTATACTGTTGGTGGAATGTAAATTGGCTCAGCCACTACTGAAAACAGTATGGAGGTTTCTCAAAAGAAATTAAAAACAGAACTACCATATGATCCAGCAATTCTACTTCTGGGCACTTAGTCAAAGAAAATGAAAACATAAACTAAAAAAGGTATATACGTCCCTATGTTCATTACAGCATTATCTATAATAGCCAAGATATGGAAATAACCTGTATCCTTCAATGGAGGAATGGATAAGCACGTGGTATATATGCACACAAGGGAATAGTACTCAGCCATAAAAAAAGAAGAAGGAAATCTTGTCATTTGCCACCACATGGATGGACCTTGAAGGAACTACACTAAATAAATCAGGTGGGGAAAAACAACCACCACTTGATTTTACATATGTGTGAAATCTAAAAAAACAAAAAAAAAATTATAGATACAGAGAACAGATTGGTGTTTATCAGATGGGAAGGGGGTGGAGGGGGTGAGTGAAAGGATGAGGAGGTCAGTTGTATGGTGACAGATGGTAATAAGTCTTATTGTGGTTATCACTTTGTTTTGTATGCAATTATGTTGCATGCCTGATAAAAAACTAATAATGGCTGATAAAAAAACTAATAATGTCAATTTTACTTCAATTAAAATGTCTATGTCAATTTTACTTCAATTAAAAATTAATAAAATTACACTTATGAGGTATCTATGGAACCAATTGAGTTTCTTCTACTTCCCTTTTTTCTACATTCTATTATTTTTTATTTTATTTTAGAGAGGGAGAATGAGAGTGCAGGGGGAGAGGCAGTGGGAAAGAGAAACTTAAGCAAGCTCTGCACAAGGGGCTCGATCTGACAACCCCGAGATCATGACCTGAGCCGAAACCAAGAGTCCAACACTTAACCGGCTATACCACCCAGGCACTCCTTCCAGGTTCTGTTTTAATGGGCTTCAAACACTTTTTTTCTTTCCCCCTTCGTTATTCTGATAACCATTTTCTAAATTAATGCATTTATTTTATTTTTTTTAGTACAGAGACTGCATAAAGCATTTTCTTTGTTCCTGGAGGCACAAAGATAAACTGGGAGGAATATTTGTCTTCAGAGAGCTTAGATATATAACTGGGGGAAAAGCATGTAAGCACATAATTCCAATACTGCAAGACAACTGTTAAAGTGGTTTATAAAGGAAACACAGCCATCTTGCATGGGTGGGTCAGATGCCTAAGCTGTATCTTGAGGGATGAACCGGCACCTCACAGGCTAAAGGGCAGACATGGAAGGGAGGGAGATGAAAGCAGTTCTGTTTCCTGGTAAAAGAAAAAGATAACGGCAAGGCTGGCAGCATGAAACACCCAGTGCATCTAAAACTCCGCAAGTGTTAGTACAAGGGGTACAACTGGGAGAAAGTGGTGGGTGCAGACCATGAAGGGCCTCGTACCACCATTTAGTGTTTATTTTCTAAGTAATGGAGAGCCATTGAATATTTTATGGAGTGTAAAGATGTAATCATATTACAGAGATACTTAAATAACAGTATTGACAGGCTTGGGTATCTAACTGATTAGCTACGGAAGGCATAGGAGCCTTCAAAGGCTTGCTGGTTTCTGACTTGCTGGTTTCTGACTTTAGTTACTAGGTAGTAACTAAATTAGACTCACTATAAAAACAGTGTAGTAAAACAAACAATAGGTTTGCATTTAATGGAAAAACACAATAAAAACCAGTAGACTGTATAATTTGGATTTGTTACAGTCACTAACTACTTTATATCTTTATTCAGGAAGAATATTTGGTTCTGAAAGTTTACCTGATTAGCTATATATGTACAAAGGTGGTTTATTTAAAACAAAACAATTCAGTATTCAAAGCACTTTATGAAACACAAGAAGAAAGAACACCAGTTCAACATCAAATTATTCAGGACTCACTAGATCCTTAATATGTGCTGTGATAATTATTGCTGTAATAAAAGAGGATCTGCTTTCAACTCTTAATTTTCCAAACAGTTCAAGTCTGACTTTTTGAGATATTAGGGGAGATGGGACACCATCATAAAATGGAATATAAAATTACCATTCCATTTCCAGGGGCATGTTGAATGAACTTGTAATAGGCCATGTCTAGGAGTTACTCATAAAATGTTAGGTATCAGATTTTACAGTTGAAGAATTCATGTAAATCATGGTGCAATATACCAAAGTTATTCTCAATATAAAGTTATGCAGAAACTATTGCAGGTTGGTAAAATTCCACTTAGCACAATATAGCACACACACAGCAACCTAGTAACATAAGGGAGTATGGCCAGTTGTAACATACCACTACAGAGAAATTCGTTCAAGAGTCTGCTGTTTTCTGAGTATAAACCATGTGTCCTTTCTTTCTCTTTAATTCTTGCAATTTTCTGTAAGTCTGAAAGTGTTTCAAAATTTAAAGAAATGAACTAGTATCTTTGAAAAAAAAAAGGGAACAAATTGCCACGTTTAATTTTTTGTCTGCAATTAAAAGAAACAGGAGAAGAAAAAAATGTGGGAGTTAATTTTAAATTCTACTTTTGTATGTGCTTGAAATTTTTATCACATACTTTTTAAGAATATATTTTTTTCTATATGACATAAATGGTCAAAGTTTCAAACTTAGAATATAGAAAATATAGCATTCCAGAATGACAATTTTCCAAACTCAAACTCTTTACATTTATATATTAGATTGTTTGAATATATTCATATCCACAAACATGCTCAATAAACAGTTGCAAGAATAATACAACTAACTTCCATATACCCATCACCCAGAGACCTTCCAATTGTCCCAATACGGTTTTATTTTATAGCAAAAGAATCCAAGCCAGAATCATAATGTGCATTCACTTAGTACATCTTTCTAGTTTTGAACAAACTGAATATTTCCTCAGCTTTTTTTGTTTTTCTTGGCCACAAAATTTTTAGTACAAAGCAATAATTTGGTAGAATATCTCTCTATGTATATTTATGGAGTACCTCCACTGGTTAGATTCAGATTATGTACTTTTGGCCAAATTATCACAAAATTATCATGTGACACCCATTACTGGTGACATTTACTTGCTTTACTTAAGATAGTATCTGTCATGTTTCTCCAGGTATAAAGTGAATTGTTTCCCCAACCCATTCCCATTGTAATTAATAAGTGCTTTGTTTCAGGATATTTTGAAACTATGTAAAATCTCATTTTTCATCCTATTCTTACCCAGTAGTTTTAGCATCCATGGATATCTCTTGTATGATTTAATCACTAATATGATGGTTGCCAAGTGTGATTTTCTAATTTAATCTGTTATTTCACATTTATTAGCTGGTATCATATGGCAAGCAAGAGATTTTATCCCTTCTATTTATTCTTTTATTTATTGATATCAGTGTGGAACCACATATTTCTATTTTCTTCAATAGGTGAAAAACCATTTACATTAGTATTTTCATACTCAAATTGACCTCAGTTTGATAGGGGGAAGCTCCTTGAAACTGGTTTCTGTGTTCTTTTAAAGTGTCTCCATCATTTTATGAGTAATTCTTTACTTTTCTCACAAAACAAGATATTTCAGGTTTAAATTATTCTTTCTTTGCTTTGGTCTTGGAAACTGTATTTTCCCACAGTACTTAGAAACCGTGGTCTGAGTTCCAGGTATGCTAATTGTAGTCCCCAGGTAGGCTCATAAGAATGGGAGGGAGGGAGAGAGGGAGGGAATGGAAAGAGAAGAAGAGAGGCTCTTCTTTTATTTGGAGGTTTATTAAAGCATATTGTTGATGTCATGTGATTTCATCTCTACATATTGAAGGATTTATCTCTAAAAGGCATGAAATTTATACATATATACACACATACACGTTTCATATAATGTACCTGGTACATAATAAAATACCATGGATTGTCTCAACAATGCCTTTTTGAAGTTATATATTCAGATCAGTCTCTATTAAAATGTCCAAGTTTTATACTCAGTGTTATATTTCTTAAGTCTCATAAGTCCTCCTCCAATTTTTTTTTTTTAATTTCACTGTCTCCTAAATAATCAAGAGTTAGTTGTGCTTGACTAAGGTCTTAACCTTCCCCTCAGCTTGACAAAACTTTAGACAGGTTTCTTCCTGAGTATAGACCTCTGACCACCCTTTCCTTAAGAGAACTTACTTTAGAAAACCTGCTATTGTAAATTTTTTCTCTGCCTCTTTGAGATATAAATCTCAGTCTCTTGTCAGTTTTGCAATCCAATAACGTCTTTCTAGAAACCTGGGAGCTATTCCTTTGAAATGTAATTATCAGGGAAGATAATGTCTCAGTGGGAGGGCAGGAGTTAATTTAGCACCAATTAGCAAACACTTACGGCCTAATGACACTAACCAACTTCCCCAATAACATTCTCCAGTACTTTTCACTAGCTCACCTTAATGCTGAAAACTTTTATTTCAGCAGAGCTGAGTTCTCTCTCTCCCCCTACTGCAATAGTCTTGAATAAAATCTCCCTTCCCTGTTTAACCTGAACAGTGCATTTTTTCTTTCACATTAAGTAAGCTTGCACTTTACCCTGGAATCATCTGATTCCTTGCATATAGTTTATATCTAGTCCCTCTTGGTATGGACTGAACATTTATGGCACCTCAAAATTCATACATCAAAGCCCTAACCCCTAATGTGATGGTATTTGGAGGTGGGCCTTTGGGAGGTAATTAGGTTTAGATGAGTCACTGAGGGTGGAACTCCTATGATTGGATTCATGTCCTTACAAAAAGAAGCAGAGCAGAGTGCCGTCTTCCAAGTGAGGATTCCCTGTTTGCAAGCCAAGAATACCATAATCTGGTTATGCTGGCACCACCCTGATCTCTGACTGACAGCCTCCAGAATTGTGAGAAATAAGCTTCTGTTGTTTAAGCCATCCAGTACGACTGAAATTAGCCATAAATTCTTGATTATATTTAGATCCAATTTATTAATAAGAATATTTCTTAGGTGATTCTATTTTACCAATATAGGGAGAACATACTGTGGACTGAATTTTGTCCTGCAAAAATTCACATATATGAAACCCTAATCCCCAATGTGACTGTATGTGCAGACAGGGTCCTTAAAGAGGTAATTAAAAGTTAAGGCTATAATCCAATAGGACTCATGTCCTTATAAGAGGAAGAGACACCAGGTGATTTACACACACAGAGAAAAGGCCTCAGGCGAACACAGCAAGCAGGTAGCTGTCTGTTAAGCCAAGGAGACAATCACATTCAAATCAGAATCACCTAGAGAGTTTTTAAGCCACCTGATACCAGGTGGCACCCAGAACCAATTAAATCAGAAACTCTGGGGCTAGCATCCAAGCTTAAGTATTTTACATCAACTGAATTGATTTATAAATCATCTGTCAAAATATTCATAGATTAAAGTACATTGTTTAATGCATACAAGCAGGAACCTAGTTAAGATATAGAACATTTCCATCACTAGATGGAGTTTTTTCTTGCCTCTGTGTAGGATGGATCCTGATGATTTGGATAGTTACTAAAAACTTTATGTAAATATAGCATCTTGAAGGTCCAAAGACTGTTATGAAGAACTAAAGTGATGTAATATAAATCTACAAGAGTACAATACTACCTCTAGATACTGTGAACAGGTATAAAGAAGGCTTCTAACCTGCATACCAATTTGCAATAGACATGCATATTATTTTTGGTACTTTGTTTCCTTCCTTTGTCCCTTCTTCCTTCCTTCCCTCTCTCACACAGTCCCATTTTTTCTGATCCAGTTTGCTAGCTATTTCATCTTATTGCTGTTTTAGCCTATGTTTATATTCCTGCTTTCCACTGCCCCATCAATTTACTGATTTTAATATGCCCTTTAGTTGGAAAACTAAAAGCACACTGGATACTTTTGAGAGCCAAGGGGTCTTTCCTCTGAATAAATTCCATGATGTTTAGTGTTTGATATTATAACTTGTGCATGCCTAAAGACAGTGTTCTATGTGGGGAATACCCTGTTTTGCTGAGTTTTGTATAGTTGCAGAATTACTCTATATCATACTCATGACTTTTAGAATCTGCGACTCTAATCAACTCCTACATTTCTGCCACCGGGAACCCCACACCTGTTAGCAGCAAACTCTGCTCTATCATTAACCTCTTCTCTGAATTCTCTCTCTACTTTCTGGCCTTTATTAACAGCTGCTTCTGAGACCACCTGGCTGTAGCACTATCAGGAGGAAGCTGTTTTGGCTATTATTAAATCTCAGGGCCAGAAAGAGGAGGTTTGGTGGTGTGGACCAGATATTCTCTCTGTTGCTCTGTAGTGCTTCCAAACCTCCTCTCTGCTGGGCTATAATATAAACTCCTCTTAGCCACTCCTTCAGTAACATCTTGTGCTTCTCACTTAAACTCATGATTCGTGTACACATTTCCTTTAGTCACACCTTTGTTATCACAGGTAACTTCACTATTTATGACTCTCTTGGACCACCACCTCCCATCCTTCCCACTCACTACTAAAAAAATTATCTGCCATCATCTATATCATCCAAATATCCATTGCACTGACCTCTACATTTTCTCTTCTTTCCAGATTTGATTCCGTGGTTTATTATGCTCAGATCATTGCAAACATTGCAAACATTGCAAACATTCTCAGAAAACTAGTCCCTCTCTTTATGATCACTTATCATCACTTTATCATCCCTTAATTGGTGTACCCCAATCACAGGTGAAGTCAACTAAAAAACCACACAATCTCACTGTTTAATTTTAAATAAATGATAACATATCTCAAACAACATACTCTGCCTGCTGATCTTACTCTGTGCTCTCATGAAGCTCACTTTCTTATTATATATAAACACAATTTTATCCTTTTTCCTTTATCTTCATCATAATTCTACCCCAAAACATAGCTGATGGCTTTGCATCCTACTTCACTGAGAAAGTGAGAGATCCTAATAGTGAGGCTGGGATCATAGGAACAAATTAGGATCATCCCAAGCAAACCTAGATAAAACCTGACTTTTCTGTAGATTTCTTTAAATATTTACTCTGTGAGGTTTTTTTTTTTCCTGTACTGGGATTGCATTAAAAATAAAGTTACTTTGTAAAAAATTTTGTAAGATCATATTTTAAATTAGTAAGCCTAGATCCTGTGACATCAATGGCCTGAGGCAGGCAAGTGCTTTGAAAATGTGGTATAGAAAATGGAAAGGGAGTTAAGAGCTGTGTTATATACTCAGCTCAACTGGTAACTATGTAAATTTCCATACCTTTCATAATATCTAAGACTTGGTTTCATAACTGGAAAATGAACATATTGGTCTGATCATTAAAATTTTGTCAAAGTGACATTTTGTGATCCTCTTATATAATGGAACTCAAAGCAGAAGGAAAGCAAGAGTGCTGGCAAATAACACAATTAAGGTTTTAGAAAACTGTATATGCATCATGAGTTAAAAACTTTGGAATTCATAACATAAAAAGATCATTATGTAAAAAAGATAGAACTTTTGTCATTCTGTACAGTATCAGAGATAAATGTTCTCCAACAAATTTCATTTCAATAAAATTGTTTCATTGTGTCCTTAGTTGGGGTGCTCATGATTTACTTTTACAGCTGGAGGGAGTGTTGTTTATAATCTGGGAGTGCTAGAACTTTTCTTAAAAGTTTCATGGGCATTTTATATAAGGAAGAAAGTGCCCTTGGAGTATCATATAAAATTAGAAACCTAACCCAATACCCAAATGCTGTAAATCCACACATTTTCTTTGCAATTCTTGAGCTTTGTAAATCAAATCTAATCCCCAATGCATAATATATGCTGTCGGCTACTACTTGCTATTAATAACAGGTGACATTCCTCTCCAAACAAATCTAAAATATTATATCGGATTTTATCATAACAACTGCAAGTCTCTATAGGTGGATGGGAACAGTAATAGTAAATAGAACTTTAAAAATACAGAAAATTAGAAATGTACTAAAAAGTAGGCTTATTTCTGAGTTGGTACTCAAAGTCCTTAACGCAGTAACTGCATTCAGGTGAAAGGTGTCTGAGTGACTGAAGCAGTGATTGAAAACCTATGTACCTACTGAGATGAAGTTATGAGATCTAATCTTTTATTATGTTGTCAAAGGTATTATTTTGCATTACCTAATAAATGTAATTTCCACTATTTCAAAGTCTGCTTTCTCAAAAAACTAAAATCAAATATTAACCCTTAATCTTAATGATTTTAGTATTAGGCTCTGTGATTTATACTTGGTATATGGTGGGCCTTAAGATTTTCAAAACTGGTACATCTACACAAACTTTACTTTGACCATAGTATTTTCTGTCTAATCTAACCTTATCCAATATCACTCCTATCAATCACACACATACACATTCACATATACAAACATATTCTTAACTAATCATAAATCTCTATACTTGTCTCTATTGCTTCATACACTGTTTTTCCCTTTTTAGTAAAATGGCAAAATATCTCTATTAATTCTTCATTGCTGTCTTAACAAATTGCCACACATTGGTGCCTTAAGACCACAAAAAATTTATCTAAAAGTTCTCAAAATCAGAATTCTGGAATGGATCTCATGGACTAAAGTTACGGGTTTGGGTTTGCTTTTTGTTGTTGTTGTTGTTGTTTTTTAGGACTTCATTCCTTCTTAAGATTTTGAGAGGATAAAACCTTCCCTTGCCTTTTGCAGCTTCTAGAGATTGTCCACATTCCTAAGCTTGTGGCCCCATTCCATCTTCAAACCCAGCAGGGGCTGAGTCTTTCTCACACTGTACCACTCTTACAGACTCTTCTGCTTCCCTCTTCCATATTTTAAGGACTCCTGGGATTGTATTTGACCCATCCAGATAATCTCCCTATCGGAATTTCAGTTGATTTACCACTTTAACTCCATCTGCAATCTCAATTCTCCCTTACCATGTGATGTATTCACAGGTTCCAGGAATTAAGATGTGGAAATCTTTGGGGAGCCATTATTCTACCTACCATATCCTCCCACCTTTAAGATATCTATTTTAGTAAAATTGGGTTTTTTTTAAATAAATACTAGCTATTTTTTTTAAATGAAGCTCCTTCAGTACTGTGGCAGGCAAACTCCAAGATGGCCCCCATGACACCCACATCCTGCTGTTCAAACCTTGTGAAATTCCCTCCCTTTGAGTGAGGACTGGAGTGGTGAATTGCTTCTACCAAATAGAATATACCAAAAGTGATGGAATGTCACCATAAGATTAGGCTACACAAATTGTGACTTTCATCTCACCAGCTTTGATTTAAAACAAAAAAAGCCACGTGGGCCTCCCCCACATGGCAGCAGCTGGCAAAGAATTGAGTCCTTGGGTCAAACTGTTCTTAATGGACTAAATGCTGTGGACAACCATCCATATAAGGGACCTTGAAGGAGATCATTTCCAGTGGTTCCATGGAGACCCTAATGCTGGCCAACTCCTTGGTTATACTCTTATGAGAGACATTAAAGCAAAAAAAACAAAAAAACAAAAAAAACAAAACCTAAATTGGGCCTGGATTCTTAGTCCACAGTGATTTTGAAATAATAAATGTGGGTAATTGTAAGCCAACTAAGTTTTGTGGTAATCTGTTACATAGTAATGTATAACCAATATACAATCTTTTTTTTCTTAAGTAACAACTAAGTCTTAACATGTTGAACAAATCACAGAAATAATATAATGTCAAGAAGCAGTTATGAAAAATATAAGTCTCATCTTGACTTTTTGATTTAAAAAAGATCTGGTCATCAAGAGTGGAAAAAGATCCATGTCAAAATACTTTGGAGAAAAAAAAAAATTGGGGGAGGAAGGTGAATTAGCAAAAGCTTTCCACCTACCAAAGAAAGTAGTATTGCATACTGTAGCTTGAAGGGAAAGAAAACTTACCAGGAAAAGGATGAGTACGTTCATTTGGTTGTCTCTCAGAGAGAGGATCCTTACTTCTTCTCAGACCAAGAGCTTGGGAAGAGGGCAACTGACAGATTTTCGAGCAGAGGAGATTCACGTCTTAATTTGAGAATACAGCTACTTGTAGGATCCAGAGAGAGCATCAGTAATATTCCAATTATTTGCATATACTACAACTGGTTTATGCTTTCATCCAGTGATGGACCTTTGCCCGTTGCGAATAGGGCCAAGGGGTGCTGGGTCCGAAACAGAATAATGTCCTTAGGCTGCTCTTCACGTGAAAGCCCCACGAACAGGCAGCGATATTCTTTCGTGGTGAAGTTTAGACACCGGGAATCTGCCAGGAGGAACAGCGGGGCCGAGGAAAATGAATTGGTGTGTCTCGGTAGCTTGTCGTGGAACTCGGCGTATGTCCAACTCGTGACCAAGAGCACTGCACCAGAAGCCTGCTTTTCAGCCAGGGCCCTTCGGTTTCCCGAAACGCTGAGGCTTTGCAGTTCACGCCGGCCTCCTGCACCCCACCCCCCAAGGTTCCCTTTCCAGCCCAGCCTTTAGGCCACAGCCGTCCCCCACAACTGGCCAAACCTCTCCACCACGTTGTGACTCTGAGGCGGGGGCCAGGCACACAAAAGCATTGGGGTTTGCACGACGTGTGGCGTAAGCCAGAAAACTTCCAGAGAAGCCTGCAAGGAGAGGCACCAGGCGCACCTAAGCTTTTCCCTGCCCAGCGCTCACCGGACTTCCCGTTGAACTCCCGAAATCCCGCGAGATTGGGCTTTCTCTGCAATGCATTGGTGCGTTGCAGCGCCTGGGGCTTGACTTAACCATTCTCTGAGCAGTCCCTGGGTTTGGCGCCTCCCAGACTAGCCTCTCCTGCCGCGTTATCGGGACCCACGCTTACTCCTCCCGCGCACACGGAGGAAGTCACTTGGCACACCTTCCCGGCTCCAACTGTGCGTTGCTTGCCTTGCTGGGAAATCCCACGCACCACCCTCTTGGGCCAAGCCGGGCCCTGACCTGCAGGTGTCACTCATGATGTTAAGAAAAAAAAAAATTTATATTTGAACACCTGTTTTCAATTATTTGGGTATACACCTCAAAAGTGGAATTGCTGAGTCATATGGAAGTTTCTTCCTTTCTAATTCTGATGCCTTTTATTTCTTTTTGCTGCCTAATTGCTCTGACTCCAACTTCCAGTGTTATGTTGCATACCACAGTGAAAGTGGGCATCCTTGTATTCTTCCTGATCTTCAGGACAAGATTTTAGTCTTTCTCTATTGAGTACATTGTTAGCTGTGAGTTTTTCATAAGTGCCCTTTATCATGTTAAGGAAATTCAATTTCTGTTCTATTTTGTGAGCGGTTTTGTTTTTGGTTTTTTCTTTATTGGTTTTTATCATGAAGGGTGTTGGATTTCGTCAAATAATTTTTCTGTGCCAACTCAGATGATCATGCTTGTTTTATTTTTTTTCCTTCATTCTCTTAGGTGGCATATTACATTGATTGATTTTCTTAGGTCAAGCCATCCTTGCATTACTGAGATAAATCCCATTAGATCAAGGTGTATCATCCTCTTAATGTGCTGTTGGACTCAGTTGGCTAGTATACTGTTAAGAATTTTTGCATCTATATTCATAAGGTATATTCATCTGTACTTTTCTTTCTTGTAGTGTATTTGCCTTGCTTTGGTATCTGGGTAGTAATATTGGCCCCATAGAATGAGTTATGCAGTGTTCCCTCCTCTTCTCTTTTTTGGGAAGAATTTGAGGAGATTTTTATTAATTCTGCTTTAACATTTGAAGCCATCTGATCCTGGACTGCTTTTTATTGGGAGTTATCATTACTGATTCAATCTTTTGCAGACTTCTATTTCTTTTTCAGTTAATTTTGGTAAGTTGTATATTCTTGGAAATTTTGTATTTTTCTAGGTTAATTTGCTGCCTTTTAATAGTATTCTCTTATAATCCTTTTTATTTCTATAAATTTGGTAGTCCTCATTTCTTTTACTTTTTTTAATCATCTACATCTCCTCTTTTAATTTGTAAGTCTACCTAAAGGCTTATCAATTTTTAAAATCTTTTTAAAGAACATAATTTTGGTTTTGTCCATTCTTTCAATTGTTTTTCCATTATCTACTTCATTTTTTACCACTATAATCTTTATTATTTCCTTCCTTCTTCTAGCTTTAGATTTAGTTTTCACTTTTTCTTGCTCTGTAAGAAGTTTAGGTTACTGGGGCGCCTGGGTGGCTCAGATGGTTAAGCGTCTGCCTTCGGCTCAGGTCATGATCCCAGGGTCCCGGGATCAAGCCCCACATCGGGCTCCTGGCTCAGCTGGGAACCTGCTTCTCCCTCTCCCTCTGCCTCTCTCCCTGCTCATGTTCTCTCTCTCTATCTCTGTGTCTCAAATGAATAAATAAAAAATTTTTAAAAAATTAAAAGAAGTTTAGGTTATTGATTTTAGATATTCCTCCTTTATGATGCAGGTATTTACTGCTATAAAATTTTGTTTAGTCTTTGCTGCCTCTGATTGCTTTGGTTTTTCTTTTGTTTATTTTTTATGTTGTGGTTTTATTTTCATTTATTTCTAAATATTTTATACTTTCCCTTGTGATTCCTTCTTGACACACTATTTAAGAGTTTGTTATTTAACTTCCACATATTTATGAATTTTCCACATATTTATTAATTTTCATTTTGTTACTGATTTCTAGCTTCACTCCATTGCGTTCATAAAAGATTCTTTTTTATGATTTCAACGTTGCAAAATTAATTGACACTATTTTGCTGCTTAATATATGTTCTATTCTGGGGGTGCCTGGGTGGCTCAGTCGATTAAGCGTCTGCCTTCAGCTCAAGTCATGATCTCTGGGTCCTGGGATCGAGCCCAGCATCATCAGGCTCCCTGCTCAGCTCCCTGCTCAGCAGGGAGTCTGATTCTCCCTCTTCCTCTACTCCTCCTCCTGCTCGTGCTCCCTCTCAAATAAATAAATAAAATGTGATAAATATACATATGTGTGTATATATATATGTATGTGTGTGTGTGTGTATATATATATATATATATATATATATATATATATACACATACATATATATATAGTGTCTGTTCTGGAGAATGTTGCATGAAAGATCCTACTTATCTATGTGGTGGGATGTTTGTTTGATGGTGTTCCACAGGTCTCAGTCTATCTTAAGTTTTCTTCATTTCATTTTTCCTTTCTACTCTTCAAACTGGATAATTCTAACTAGCCTCTCTTCAAATTTACTGATTCCTTTTGCATGCTCAAATCTGCTATTTACTGCTGTAGGGAATTTTTCATTTCAGTTATTGTGCTAGTATGCTCTAGTTTTTGTTTTGTTTCTTTTCATACTTTCTCTCTTCATTGATATTTTCTATTTCTTCATACATTATTCTCCTGTTTCCCTTTAGCTCTTTGTCCGTGGTTTCCTTCCGTTCTTCGAGCATATTTAAAACAGGTGATTTAATGTCTTTGTCTAGTAACAATGTCTGTCTTTCCTCAGGGACAGTTTTGTAGATTTTTTTCTTTGAAAGGGCCATATTTTGTTGTTTCTTTGCATATTCCATAATATTTTGCCAGATAGTTTAATGTAATTCTAAAATCACATTCTTCTTCTTCTTCAGTTTTTCCCCCTTGCTTGTTTTGGGCTGTAGCTGTTTGTTCAGTGATGTTCCTAAACTATTTTTGGAATGTCTGTGTTCTTTTTGTGGCTTCTGAAGTCTCTTCCTTAACTTATATTTAGTTACTATTTTGACAAAAGTTTCCTTGAATGCCAGGAGAGAAAGAGAACAAGAGAGAATAATGAAAAAAACAAAGAGGAAAAAAAGTATCTCCTAGTTTTTATATATGGGAACTGGGGCACTCCTTCAACACGTTATCCGGGTCATTTACAGCTTGCCTTATCCTTCACATTGTGCTTCGCTAAGCCTAGAGATCAGTCAGAGTAAAAATTTAGGATCTTCTCAGGTTTTCTCTGAGTATGCATCTCACTCTAGGCAAAGCCACGGCTCTCTAAATTCCCTAGAATACACAGGGACTTTTTAATATCCCAATTTCCCAAAGAAACTCTCTCCCCAGTTTTTCCTTCAAGGCTTTAGGAGCTCTGTTGTATACCTCAAACATAATATTTTGCCTTAGGCAACTGAGAGTTGCGTGCCTTACAAGATTTTCCAGGAATGACTACTGTTTTTCCACCCCAAGTGAGTGCAAGTTAGGTTTAATAGAGATAAATGGCTTGTGTCAGTCCTTAGGTAGCCCCCAGACAGATTAGAAGGTACAAACACAAATTCTTTGTCTGTAAGAGCTGCTCTGTTCCCCTGGGACCAGGCTCCAGCTTCAAGACCACCATCAAGCTGTGAAGAAAGGAAGGGTAGGGCAAATAAAAATGCCACATAGCTTACTTACCATTTTTAAATTTTCTTTTGCTAGATTAAGCATTCCCTTGGTTGCTGGAAACCTTTGTTTTCCAGAGTTCTGACAAAGCTAATTCAGATAATTTTAGCTCAAATTTTTGATGTTTCTGTGGAGGGATGGGCCACTGGAGCTGCCTTCTCTGCACTTCCCTGATAGCCCTCAAGTCACTCAGCTTTGTAAGTTGTTGCTCAATAATAGATAATGAATACAATGACTCAAACTGAAATTTAAATGCATGTATTAGACATATCGTAGGTGTCTCTTTTGCACTCGGCACTGCCACCTTCCCTGCCTGTTTCACTTCCCTTCCCACTCCCAAGTCTGCTGTTTTCAGCTATTGCAATGAGAACCCCTGAGCCGTGAACCATATAGCCACTATTTCATGGACTAATGTAGCCACTAACAAGTGACCATTTATTTGTATGAGCCTTCTGTGAGCCCCTCTGCACAAAAGTGTAAGATTTGGAGCCAAGCACTAGACTAACAAACTAGACCCCAGTGTTTTTAGCTCTTCCCATCCTTTCCGGAGTTGGAGAAAATCCAGACTTTTGGTCAAAGAAATTGGCTTCATAACACAACTTGAAAGGCATGGCTTAACTATCATTAGAGTAAACTCTAATGGAAAACATTGTAACAGGAACCAAGAAAATAAATTTATTTTTTGTACTCCCACCCAAGGACTATTCTACAAAGCAGAAATTCATAAAGCCTCTATGAAGATATCATTGAAGGCCAGTCAATGAGCTGTGCTTGTTATGAAGAACAGTGAGTTCCCCTAATGCCTGCATTCTGTTTGGTCTCTATCCTTTCTGACCACACTTCCTTCCCCCATCCCCCCACTTCTAGTTCACTGTGATTGTATTCCTCAAAAAACTAATAGCACATGGATATTTCTTTTAGGCTCTGTTTTTTTTTTTTTTTAAAGATTTTATTTATTTATTTGACAGAGAGAGAATGAGAGAGAGAGAGAGCACATGAGAGGGGGGAGGGTCAGAGGGAGAAGCAGACTCCCTGCTGAGCAGGGAGCCCGATGCGGGACTCGATCCTGGGACTCCAGGATCATAACCTGAGCCGAAGGCAGTCGCTTAACCAACTGAGCCACCCAGGCGCCCCTCTGTTTTTTTTTTTAATTAAGATTTTATTTATTTGTTTGTTTGTTTATTTAGAGCGTGCATGAGCGGGGGAAGGGACAGAGGAAGGAGAGAGAGAATCTCAAGCAGACTCCACACTGAGCACAGAGCCGGATGCAGGGCTGGATCCCAGGACCCTGAGATCATGACCCGAACTGAAATCAAGAGTCAGCATTTAACTGACTGAGACACCCAGGTGCCTGCCTCATAGCTTCTGTTTTCTATAAAACATTGGGCAAGGCATTAAATTATAGATTTTTTTTTAAATGTGTGCTGTGCCCACCCAAGTGTGTGAGACAAGATCCATAAGTATTACACATAGCGTCACCAGCCATCCCACCTTTCCTAATGTGAATCATCATTAGCAATATATCATTGGGGCTTAAATTAGGTAAGTTATTATCACCAGAAAACAGCTAGGTAAATGTAAGGTTATTAAATTCATTTACACATCCCATATTTATTAAATGTTTGACAACATTCTGGGTAGTATGCAAGATATCATCACATTAAATTCAGCCAAAAGCCATGGCTAGTGTCCGTGAGAGACTAATCATTGCTAGAATTACATGCATGTTTTTTGGCTTCTAACATTGTTACATTTGGGACATTTTGAATTACTTCAGGTCCAAACAGAGAGACAGTTGCCTAGTGTCTATTACTCCTTTAGTTACAAGCAATGAAAAATCTTTATACCAATGATTTCGAAGTTAGGCAAGTTCACTTTGATGAAAGGACCTGAGTATAGGCAGAAATAAGAGGGATTTTAATATGATGGATAAAGCACAGAAAGAGAATAAACGTGGGTGGGATGCATATGACCAGGAGATGAAACATTCTTATTATACCATGAATGTTTTAGTAATTTTGAACAATTTGATTTTACTCTTTTACTTCCTTAGGTAGAGTCTTACTCATTTTCATCTCTTGTGTGCATCTTCTCCTGATTTGAAACCAACAACTCCACTGCATATGCCATTATTTCACCCCTATTTATAGAAATAGATTTCTATAAATAGATAGGGATGAAGTAATGGCATATACAGCAAAGTTATATGTGTATATAATATATATAATCAAATATATATAGATATAGATACATCTCAGAAATCAAAGAGACATGATAAAATAAAAGGGTATTTTGCCTTAGACTTGAACCAGATTTCTGGGATCCTTTGAAAGTTATTCAATCTCTGTGCTTCCATTTCCTCATTTGAAAAAGGTGTATAATAGTTGTACTACTCTCATAAAGTTGTAAGGATTATATTATAACAGTGCTTAGAACATTGTACACACCCAGTAAATCTTAGCTATTGTCAGGGTCATCCAACTTGAACTGTCAATGCATTAAGAGAAAGATGTCAGGTATGTGATAATAGAATAAAAATTTTTTTAAAAAAAGAGGGAGAAATATTTTTAAAGGGGGAGGGAAAAGGTAGATTCTGCTGTGATATACTATATATCGGCAGCAGAATAAAAAGGGATTATGTAGCCTTAGGAAGTACTGATCACAAGAAAGACATGGCCCCTTCATATGAACTGTCCAAACCTCTTAGCTTACAGGCATTTTTACATAATATCAGACATACAAAGGAAACCTTTAAAAAATACTCACTCAGGCATTTATTTGTAAAATATGCTAGAGAGCCAGATAGTGGTGATTTTGTAAGCCAGCTTTATTTTTTTCATTAATTTACCAACTACCATCTATTCACTAATTCATGGTGATGAAATCTACATTTCTGTTCCATGATAATGACCAATGTCATGATATTTTTTTAAAAAAAGGTATTTTCAAGGTTTTAAGAAGACAGAAGAAATGCAAATTTTGAATTGGAAATCATTAAATTGCCTCATAGCTTAGAAAAACTTTTGTCTTAGAGGAAAGGCTGAAATTGGCATTATGCACCCTTTTTAAAATTAACTCAAATACTGACATTTCCAAAATTAGATTGGGAGGATTAAGATACAGAAATATGATAAATCAGCCTATCTTACAAGGCTGTCAGTGGTAACATTACAGAGTAAACAATGGAAATGTTTGCTTAGCTGTAAATGTAATATTGAAGAAATCACTAACTTTTGCATATTGTTGTTAATATTAAAATCTCCTCATAGTCTGAGGGAAAAATATTTTCATCTGCATTCATCTTTTTCTTGTTCTAAATATAAACTGTTTTTTAATTAGTGTAAAAACTAAGTACTGTGCTAATTAATCAGGATAAAGGAGATTACATTTGGACCATCAGTCAGTTTTAAAATGGGACTTGAATTAAATCAGTTACTCTGGCAGAGAATTTGTGAACATATTCAATAAACCACTTCTTAGGCATCTTTACCTTGGGAAAAAATCTTATAAAATAATTTTAAAGCCCTTCTTGAGCCTGACCTTAAACACGAGTTGCTGCTGATTCAATATGACTTGACTCTCTCTATCTCTTCACCTAGTAATCTTTCCATCAGTCTAAACATAATTCAAGGTTTTTATTAAATACTGTTTTGCAAATTGGGAGAAAGATATTATAAAATCAGGAAAAGAAGGAAAAATAAAACTAATTCGGAATGAGATTAGTACAGAAAAATGCGCTGTAATTTTGCTTTGCTTTGCTTTACTCTTGCTTTAATTAAGCCACAGATTTGTCTTTGTTAGATTTAGGAGTAGATGCAAAGAAGGGCATATGATCAATGACACAATTTACTGTGGTTACAAAATGAAAACAAATGTGTTTTATCAGATTCCCTTTTATAACTCAGTAAATTCATACTTAATAATCCCTCACATTCTTTTAACTTAGAAAAAAAATCTCATCGAATAAATAGGAATGAGAATGAAAATGCAAATACTTTGGGATTAATAATCCATTAACTTAAATGTAAATTCATATTTGAATTCACATGTGGGAAAATAACTTGTCTTTTAATATTTTATACAGGTTCCCAAATATTCGATTATTTTCTATGTAAATTCTACAAGGGAAGGGACGTTTCAGCCCTAACACCTGCTGGCCAGATTTGTAGGTGTGGTCTTGGAATGCTCCATGTGAAGCCTGCCTTATTGAGACTTGCCAGTCTGTAATTTCTTCCAAGTAGCACACACTTTATGACAATGAGGGTACACTCTTTCCTGCCTTCATCTTTTTATTTCTTTGTGGATGGGATAGAAGAAATCTTATCCTCTTAGAGTATTGCAAACATTTTTTTCTCTTTGCATTCCCCGCTCCCATATAGCCACGTGCCTAGACCTACTCATTCCAGGCTACTTTTCTGACCACTATCTAGTTCAGCAATAGGCCTCAGAATTAAAGATGTTCTTTTTGTTGAAACTTGTTCAACTTGTTTCCTCCGATTTTGATGGTTGCATTTTAGCTTGATCTTTCCCAGAGCCGCAGTGACAAAATCTACTATTCAGTTAAGGAAGGGTAAAGAAATTAAGACTAGATATTAATTCTCAATTTACCAGCCTTTTTTCTGAAGGCTGAGAAAATGTCTGCATGGGAGCCCAGCATTTTTGGGAAAAAAATTATTTATTTATTTGAGAGAGAGAGAGAAGGAGAGGGGGAGGAACAGAGGGGGGAGGGAGAAGCTGACTTCCCACTGAGCAGGAAGCCTGATGTGGGGCTTGATCCTGAGACCCTGGGATCATGACCTGTAACCAACTGAGCTACCCAGACACCCTGTCCATTTCTCCCATTTCTCCCATACTAGAAGATACATTGTTTGTAAAAATAATTATACATGTTCATAAAATTCTGTATAACTCATACCTAGAGAATCTCTGGCATCTTATAGTTTTGAATTAAAAAAATGTTGAATGGATGAATAAATACAGGAATTACTAAATAAATTATTTTGCCATGCTGTTTTAAGTGGTCTCATGCAAATGTTTTCTTATAGGCTAACAGTCTACCTCTCATATACCTGGAGTCAATGCCTTTAGCTTCCCCAGTTGCCTTGAGCTCTACAAAAGGCTTAGAGTGGCAATGTCTAAACCAATCTAACAAATGTGTTACTTATGTTCATATATATCAATAATATTACATTCTCTTACACCATCTATAATCTCCTTTTGGATTTTTCAAATACAAATATGCTCTCACTTCATATTTATCAAATGCTTCTATCCCAAATCCGTATTAGGTAGGTAATGATGGGAATTGCCATCTTATACATGTATACCTCGAATAACTACTTATTGCAAGGTAGATGTGGTTAGAAGGTAACTGCACGGATAGCATTATGTCTTGCATTGATATTGCCTGTAATTTTAACACTAATGGCTAACACATTTATAACTTAAGAAATTGTACAATGTGAGCAACCAGCAAGGGCATTTAGCTTTCTAATTACAAAAAACTGGAACATAATTTTTGGGTATATTCATGTTATTGTTATTATTATCAGTATTATTATTATTTTAAGCTTGTCTCAGTTTCCAGTTCCCAAAACAATAATTACCTCAACTTTTCTCAAAATGCTACTGCAGCCCAGGTAAGATATCTTGATAAAGTAATGATATCTTTCAGAATATAAATAATTAATTCTGGCTATCTGGTCCAGTTCCAGACCCTCTATAGCAATAGCAATAGAGTTCTACTTCTAACTTGTGTTTTGAGAAGTTTACTCTCTATGTAGTATTGTCCATCCAGAATTCTGGGTCCACCCAGAGCAGCTTATTAAGGTGAATTTCAGATTAATTCAAAACTTAAATTAGAAATGAATACTGTAAAGATAATGGAAGTATGATGCAGAAGAAAACCTTCATAAAGAAAACTTCACCATATCATGAAAAATCGACATATTTAATTAAAAGAAAGGAATTCTATTAAAAGAGCAAAACCTGGAGCAAAGGTAACAAAGATTACCAAATGGGAGAAAAAATATTTAAAATGTCTAATAATATCAAAGAACTAAAACTAAGAAAACACAAGGAATTCCCTCAAACTAACAGCTCATTAGAAAAGTAAAGCAAAGAGGCACCTGGCTGGCTTAATTGGTTAAGCGTCTGCCTTTGGCTCAGGTCATGATCTCAGGGTCCTGGGATTGAGCCCCACGTCAGGCTCTCTGCTCAGTGTGGAGCCTGCTTCTCCCTCTCCCTCTGCCTGCCATTCTGCCTGCTTGTGCTCACTCTCTCTCAAATAAATAAATACATAAATAAATAAAATCTTAAAAAAGAAGTAAACCAAAGATACAAGCAGGTGACTTAAGGGAAAGAACCCCAAATTAGTGCATCAATATAAAGAAGTCCTCAGTAATAAGAAATATGTATTTTAAGACAACCATGAATTTAGCAAAGAATTAAAGTCTGGATAGTAATAAGCATCTAGCTATGGACCCCATGCACTAGTCATGTGAATATAGATTACTGCTGTCATTCTGGAGAGAAAGTTTATTCAAATTGACAACAATCAAACCCTGGGAATGAATGAACCACTCTTGAATATGGACCACAGAAATTTTTCATAGCCATCCAATAAGGGAACATGTTTATGAACAGTTATCACAGAGGGCTTGTGAGTGCGTATGTGTGTGTGTGTGTGTTGATTGGTGAGAGTTGTAGACAACAACTATATCCCAAACTGAAGAACACGTAAGTCAAATGCAAAGGATGCTTATGCAGGGGATGGAATGATGAAATAAATATACATGTGTAACATGAATATATTGTAAAAAAATACTGTGCTTAGAAACATTTAAAATATGTGCATATAAAACAACACTACATATTTTACAAAAATAGATAAATATACAAGGCTACGCAACAAACATTTTATATGGTTGCCTAAAACAGGAGGAGAGACTGGAGTAGGAAATGGGAGTGAAATAAAGGGATGCAGGAACCCACAATGTCAGTGGTATCTGGCTATGAACATAAGCATATGACTATTTGTACCTAAAGTCCCCCAAATAAGTATGCTTAAGATAGACTTTATAAAATGGGTCCTGGGATCAAGTCCCATATCAGGCTCCTTGCTCAGGGGGGAGCCTGCTTCTTCCTCTCCCTCTCCCTCCTCCCCTACCCCCCCCCCCCCGCCGCTCATGCTCTGTCTCTCTCTCTCTCAAATAAATGAATAAAATCTTTACAAAATAAATTAATAAATAATAAAATACAAGAGATGATCTATGGAGATGGGAAGCTTTCAGCAGGGATTGTTGGCTCACTTAAATGAACAGTTACGAAAATTATATGACAAAATTCTGTGGCCGCTGGTCATTTGGAAGTTAAGAGTGCACCTTACCCAGAGCAATGCCATCTTGGTTCTAATAAGAAAAATAACTGCAAAATTATTTTCTTCACTCTTTTAAAAGAAACTTTAAAAATGAAAGCTGAATATGGAATTCAGAAACACATAACTTATTTATCCTTTTAGTTCTCTGCTTACTTTGTTATTGGACTTGCTATGAAAATGCTTTAAGAGAAAGTAAAAGCTGTTCGGATCCAGTGACATTTTAATGCTAAGCAGAGAAAGCTCTTCTAAAGCAGCACATTAAAAAGCTACAACTGGGGAAAGTCAGCTTCTAATTAATGAGCTTTAAGATAGAGGGGGAAAAATCAGCTACATAAAGACATACTTAAGCTTACAGTCCTCGAAGAGAAAACAATCCTCATTAGTGACTAAATTATTGGCTTTTGGAGTCAAAAGTGCTTAGCAACCTAAGATAATTTAAATGTGAAAACATATTGCTTTGATTGCAATTACCACCTAGGTTTCAATAATTAATCTCTAAGAAATATGTATTGTGTACTTGCATATGTGGGAGAAAAGAAGTAAGGAGAAATGTCAATGTTTTAGGACACAAAAATATTTAAGCTTGTATTCCTGATGCAATTGTTTAACAAACACATGTGAAATTTCAATCTGAGGTTCTGGTCTTGTGCCAGGAGGTGGAGCCCTTCAGCTATCCCTTGGTGCTCCTGGAACCCCAGACTAGGTGAACTCCTATCATCTTGCAGATTATAACAAAATGGTTTAATATTTGAAAATGATAATGGTAAATTTTAATATGTAAAGGCAGAATCAGGAGAGGTAAGGATTTTACAAACGATAATACAAATGACATGACTTCTTTTCTTTCTCAAATATTAATATGTAAGTTAATTGTAATATATTACATGTTATATATTAATGTGTGATAAATATACTATTAATATGTTAATGCATGTATTGATATGAGAGTTAATTAAGTTAATATGTTCTAATAATTATAATTAGAAATTCTTGAAATTGTATATAAGGAACTAGAACTGTTGGAGCTGATTCTGAAGATGGTTGCATTTAAAAAATACACAAGTAAAGAATGTGGCTGCACTTCAGGAGATAAATGTTTATTGTGTAGAAAGGACAGATCTCCTGCAGAGATTTCAAGCATTCCATGGCTTATCCACTGGTTTTACATATTGGAAGTCAGAATACAAGTAGTTCTTCTGTCCCTGTGAGGCCTACCAATAAGGGACCTATTAGGAGTTGAGATGAGTGTCATCAGTCAAGAATATCTCTGCTTCCATTAGCTTTTTAAGTTTACATTGAAAGCTGCCAAAGGTATAAGACATTTACTACATTCATTTTGAACACCTAAGTCTAGGTTTTAATTTTTTAGCCAGAGTGGCAAGACTTCATATTATTATTACCAGAGCTCTCTGTTTCTGCATTTCTTTTTCTTTCTTTCTTTCTTTTTTTTAATAGACTTTATTTTGGGGGATGGTTTTTGGTTCACACAAAAATCGAATGGCAAGTACAGAATTCTCATGTAGTCCTCCCCTCACACACCCATAGCCTCCCACTGCACCAGAGTGATACATTTGTTACTGGCAACGAACTGACGTTGACACATCATTATCACCCACAGTCCATAGTTTCCTTTAGGCTTCACTCTTGGTGATATGCAGTCTATGGGTTTTGATACATGTATAATGACATGTATCCATCATTATAGTATCCTACAGAATGGTTTCACTGCCCTACAATTCACTTGTGCTCCACTTTTTTATCCCTCCCTCCCTCCAAATCTCTGGCAACCACTGTTCCTTTTACTATTCCCATTGTTTTGCCTTTTATAGAATGCCTCATATTTGAATCACACCATATATAAGCTCTTCCAGTGCCGATAGGGCATATATGTTGACTACATTACCATGGATCCATTAAGCCCCCAAATTTTGCTGTTTGAACCAGTTAATACATCAAGAGATACAGAAAAAAAATTCCAAAGGAAAAAAAAATGACTTTAGGGAATTTACTTGGGTCTCTAACAGTACATAGAATCCTTAAGATGCTATGACTTAAAAAAAATGATGATTGTATCATTAAAAAAATAAGCTCATGAAACATCAAGAGAGAAATTCAGTCAAATATTGAAGAAATCATTGGCATAAAGTAGTTATTAAATCATTGGAAGGATCGCAAATAATAGTATGTGCAACTGATACCAAGAAAATGTGTTCAAATTACTTTCTTTGCCATGCTGTCACTTCATATTAAGAAATAGATACACTGAAAAATCATAGTAAATTTGCAAAGCAGTGAAACTCCAACAGAGTTTTGACCTTTTTAATAGGTTGTTGGAGCACAAAAATGAAAGTATTAGATTCAACATTTCAACTCTGCATTGGGAAAAATATATGCTGAAATTTTGACAAACTCCAGTTTAATGTGTTGTCAACATATATTCATAAAGAAATACCTGCTTAGGCTCTTAATATGTTATTTTTAAATAAATTCATATTTTAAATACCCATCTAAAATGTGAGCTATATTTGAAAATTTCATTACAGAAATGTTGTAAATATATATATTTCCCTTTTCACTATTTAAACCAATGTTCATCTAAAATACTTTCATGTATTTTTACGTAGAGAGTTAAAATAGACTTTTATCAAGGAAGATCGGTTTGCTTCTCAGAGATGGCCCAATAAGTTGTAGTAGTGTGTGGGTTCCTCTTTTCCATGATAAGTACTTGATTTTATTCAATAGCTAAATTATTAAGCTAAGAGTCAAATGCTATGTTTAACTTTTAAGAAAAGCAAACATAAAGTGTTGCTATCATATTGAGTAAGCTGATTAAATGCAACATCAATAGGAACTAGGGAAAGTGAGATTCAAAATCAGATCTATCTTTACTACTGTGTATATTGCTTTCCAATCAGCATTTATCTGGACTTCAAGATATGGATTCATGCTAATTAGTGTAAATGAGATTGATACAGGTATCACAATACAATCGATAATATTTAAAAAGAAAGATAATTCTTTCCACAGCCTGAACGACTTTTATCAGTCCAAGTACCACTTCCTTTAAAAGTCTACAAGAGGAACGAATACAGAGAAAATGGTAACTGTTTATCCATGTTATATTATATACAGTGCAGTATATTAAAAATACTCAACATCATATGAGAAAAAATCCTACATCATCCTTGCATTCCCAACACCTGTGACTTACCAAATACACGGGTTTCAGTTTTCAGTCACACAGCCCCACCCTTTGACACACTCCCAGATTCCAGCGAGATCTCATGTAGATATAGGTCTTGTAGTAGATAGGCTACAAAGACAGCCTTTATTAATGTTTTCCCTATCTCTACGTACACACCAGTTCTCCCAGGAAGTGAACTAGCTCCTCTCCCCTTTAAAGTAGTCCCTGCTCTAACAAAAACTTAATCCTTGTGGTATTGGCTCTGGAATGAAGCAGTAAGCAAAGTCCAGAAAGACAGCAGGAAGATTATCAGTAGAAACAGAAAATTCAGGGAGAAAACTGATAATGGAGACTGAAAAAAACCAGGCACGTTACATTTTGGTAGGAAAACCTGCAAGGCTGTTGACTGTGTTACATGTATTGATAGAAAATATACCTAATAGATTTGAGAGCTAAGTAAACATATTTTAAGCATAAGGTTCAAAGTGCCAGTTGGTTTAAACATGCTCCCTTTAAGCTATTGTAAAGAAAAAGAGATGAACTAAAGAAGGAGCTGTTCAGTTTTCCAGCAGAGTTTGGGGGAAATATTTCAAATCCATTATTTGCTAAGTTAGAAAATATAACCTTTTCTCATCCCCTACTACTCCTGACAAAAAACATTTTCTCCAAGTGAGAAATCGCATTAAGATAAATATCAGTCCATAGTGTTTCCAGTAAAATATGGCTTCAGGGTTTAGGCTGCAAGTTTCTTATTACGATCTTTGAAAGATTTAAAGTGGTGCTTTACAATCTCTTGCAGCTAAACCAAATGGATTCTAAGAATCTGAGGAGCATTGTCCCATAGCAGTCTTACCTGTGAAAGCAGAAGTGTGTTTGTCTCCGATGGAATTATGAATGAGTCTTCGGGGGCATTGAGTCAATTTCAGTGTTACTTATTAAAACCAACAATGTTTTTAAAAGAACTGTATTGGTGAAAGAATCAACAGCCTGGACTAAAAGGGGGAAGGCAGTGTAAAAGAAAAGAGAAATATGGGCCTCCTATTTTTAAGGGCAGTGTAGCTAAGAAGCTAAGAAAGCTATTCAGTTGTAAGCACAGGCTATTTTTCAAGACATAAGAAAGAGGAAACTCAAAAGGCAGAGAAAAGCTCTTAGGAGGTAGTGTGAAAAGTTTTGGAAAATACTCCCAGGGAGAGAAACTAGGCCTTAATTGAAGAACATCTCCTGTTTCAGAAGTAGGAGTCTCTAATAAAATATCCACAATTGGATTTCAAAACTTCTGTGGACAAGTGGCTGCTATGTGCTTCTATTTCCCACCTTTTTGGAGTTTCTGTGATTTTTTTTTTTTTTTTTCTGTTCCTGACTCATCATTGTATTTTGAGTTGTAGGATAAGGGGGAAGATTTTTATTTTTTGTACACATATATTTAGATTTAGGTAACTTTTTTTTTTTTTTAAGAGAGGGAGGGAGGTGGGGAAGGGCAGAGGGAGAGGGAGAGAATCTTAAGCAGGCTCCACGCCCAGTGTGGAGCCCAACACCAGGCTCGATCTCACAACCCTGAGATCATGACCTGCGCCAAAATCAAGAGTCAGATGTCTAACCAACTGAGCCAACCAGTCACTCCATCTTTTTAGTTCTGGAATAAGAATCACTAAACTGAGAAGCCACAGTGAGAAACTGCCCCTAAGGAAGTCCCTCTCAACTGGACCTGATTTACATGATACAATCCTGGCTTTGTGCTAATGCAGGTTTTGGATAGATTTTGCATGAGGTGGGTGTGTATTTTACATATTTCTGGTCTAGTTCATTCCAGTCATCAGTTGAATACAGCTGAGAGAATAACCATGGTCTGTCATCATATGGAACAGAACTGCCCAGCACAGCCCCATGTGAATTTCTGTCCCACAAAATCATGAGAAAGAATACATCCTTGTTCTAAACTACAAACTACTGGAACTATTATTCAGGATTGGATAACTGACACAGAATGAGATATCATCGATCTCTTGGAGTGAAGTTATTATATAGATAACCGTGGATAGTTCTGTAACAGTTAGGTATTATAGATACATTATAATCACTCTGACAAATATGAGAATCAATTGAAAATGAAGAATATTTATTTATTTATAAAGATTTTATTTATTTGAGAGAGAGAGAGAGCATGAGTGGGGGGCGAGGGGCAGAGGGAGGGGGAGAAGCAGATTCCTTGTTGTGCAGGGTGCTGGACCCTGTGATCATGACCTGAGCCAAAGGCAGATGCTTAACGACTGAGCCACCCAGGCACCCTGAGGAATTTTTATTTAAAAAATGGAATCAAGTGGGGTGCCTGGGTGGCTCAGTTGGTTAAGCGACTGCCTTCGGCTCAGGTCATGATCCTGGAGACCCGGGATCGAGTCCGGCATCAGGCTCCCTGCTCAGCAGGGAGTCTGCTTCTCCCTCTGACCCTCCCCCTTCTCATGCTCTCTCTCTCTTAAATAAATAAAATCTTAAAAAAAAAAAATGGAATCAAGTGCATTATACAGAAGTTAGTAAAATTTAAATTTTACCTCAGATTCTGGATCAAATTAGAATAATGCATTGGGCCTAAAGAATAATTTTGCATGGCATATTTTAATTTTTTTTATTTTCATAAAGATACGTATATCTCTCAGATGACCTGGTGTTTTTGTCACGGACAAGCACCATGGCTGTGAAATAATGATACAGAGTTCATAAGAGAGAGAAAAAGCAGAATTCAGTCGTTAATTTTAGAATTGGATTATTTCAATCATACATTTATTCAATCACATTTTAATATATCTTATTATGAGATCTCATAATGTGGTTCATCTAGTTGTAGTCCTCTTTTATTTGTTGAAATGTACATGATATATGAAAATTACTTGTCATATGGAGAGGCCCTTTATGGTTTCTGTGAGTCTATCATAAACATCTTACCAGTTCATTGAGAAAGTAATACTGTTATAAAGCTCATAATTTAATTCGTGACACTGAGCAAAATGCATTTTAACATTACTCCCTTTGTATTATTTATTTTTTATTGTTCATCTGAGAAATAGTCAAAATAAGCAAAAATGTTTGTTTTGTGTGACTCAGAAGGAGGGGCAGGATTAGACTTTCTATGGGTAGTTATTCCTGGACTAAGCACATCTTCACTTGCACGGATAATTGCTGAGATCATAGGAATATATGATAACTGTATAGTTTTTCTTTTATAGTGTTACTTGTTGAAAATCACTACATTAATATTTTAAATGGATACAAAGCAGATTTTAAGAGAATAGTGATAAAATATGAAAAAAGTTAACAGTACTTAAAATATTCCTCATTGACCTTATTTTTAGGTCTATTTCTGCTGAAAGTGACAGAAAACTAACTTGAACTGATTTATGCCAAAAAAGAAATGATTGCAAAGCAGTGGAAAAGCCTTTGTGAGTAATTTTGAATTCAGGCATGGATTTAAATTGTATCATCAAGACTAGATTTCTCTCTACATTTTGGTTCTGCCATCCTTCTGCTGCCTTCACACTCATGTCCTCCATGATACTGATAGTAAATCTGTACCATTAAGCAGTGAGTGCACCTGGAATGCTCATTAGACTCACTTAAGGAACTCTAAACACTTACCTAAATCCAGCTCCTCAGATTCAGTCTTAGTTGGTCTGCAGTAGACCTACACATCCATATTTTTTAAAGCTCTTCAAATGTTTGTGACAAAGAGAGTTCTCCTCTTCCGTCAACACAGGAACAAGTCTTAGGAGCAAATCTCACTGGACTCTACTGAATCAGTATCCCAACCTTGAAGCAATCATTTTAGGTCACTCAGAGGACTCTCAGGCCAATCAGGGATGGCCAGCCAATTTGCTAGCAATTGGGACAATTCCATCAAAACCACAAGTGGAAAGGCAGTTGTGGAGTGTGGTACTTAAGGAAAGTTAGGGTAATATTTTGACACAAAGATGACAGAATTCCTGATAGCAAAAGCGGCAAGGTATCCACCATAGGTCAAACATTTAATGTACTTGTGTGTTATTTTTCTAATTCTTGGTGAATCAGGACTCAAGAAATTAGAATGCAAAAGCATTCACTGTAAGTTACAGTAGTTTGTTTTCTGTGTGTCATGCAAATTTCCCAGATGTAGGCATTATATTTTAAATACATCAAATAAAAATACAAATATAAATGTTTATTTCATTTATGCTTTGAGTTATTATTTTTTTAAAGATTTATTTATTTGAGAGCGAGAGTGGGGGGGAGCAAAGGGGGAGGGAGAGAGACAACCCCAAGCAGACTCCCCACTGAGCATGGAGCCCAATGTAGGGCTCGATCCCAAGACCCTGAGATCATGACACGAGCCAAAATAAGAATCAGGCACTCAACCAACTGAAGCACCCAGGCACTCCTATTATTATTATTATTATAATAACCAAGAGCCTTTTCTTCCCACTATATACAAATTATTCTATAACTAAAAACAATGTATCTGTTATAGATTTTTTTTGTATGAAAGAGCTAAAAATTGTATCAAAATTATACCCTCCTAAATTCAAGCAGTGAAGGAAAGACTCTGATATACACATTAGGATCTTATTCTTTATATATTCTTCATTTTCCTTCATAGAGAAATATGTCATTTCACAATGTACTTGAGTATCCAATGCTCACTTAAATCTCAAAAACTCAGATTCCACTGTGAAACACCATTAAGTAAATAGACCACAATTATCAGAGAAATTGAGGTTACATGCAGTGACTCACAAAGAAAAAGAAAGAAGTTGTTTTACTTTAACAGGCCCTCTGGTATTAATAGTACCTGTCAACAACAGAGAAGATGCTTTCTGGGAAGCAGGAGTTGCAAGTTCCCTGTTAATTCATTTATTGATCTATGACCTAATGAATAGAGGATAATTAAGTGAAACTCTTTGTGGACATCTATCACACTAAGGTGAACACATAGCATTCATTTGTTAGTTTTTGTTTTTGTTGTTTTGGTTGTAATCACAATAGCTTCACTTTGGTTAACATGAAGGAACATGAACTTATTGAAAAGACATGGACTATGTCAAGAAATTAGAAGAAATAACTCAAAGGCAGAAAAGAAGCCTAGAAACTTTAAGAGCATCAGCACAGAATTTCGCTGACCTTCTCTCCAATGAATATCCTTGCTTTGCTCAATGTAGCCCAGCTATCAGCAGCATTGGCACCACCTGAGTGCTTATTGAAAACACAAAACAGTGTGCTGTATTGTAGACCAGAATCTGCATTCTAACGAGTTCCCTGGTTTACCCTGATGCACAAAGATTGAGAAACACTTCAATTAATGTGACTCAAATATAACAATAAATCTCTGTCTCTCTGTTCCTAAGTTAAGAGGGTGGGAGAGAAAATCTGGTCAACTTGGCTCTAGTTGAGTGTTTTTCAGTTATATCACATATAGAGTAGGGCTAGGTCACATAGAACAAATGCTGGCTCTTAGTCTCTTGTTATACCAGTGTGTGGACTCAACTGGTACATTATTTTAGGAATGCAGAATCACTCCCCTGCCTTTTGACAGATGTAAATATGATATGAACATGGAATTAAAAAGGCGGGGGGCACCTGGGTGGCTCAGTCAGTTAGGCGTCTGCCTTTGGCTCGGGTCATGGTCCCAGGGTCCTGGGATTGAGCCCCATGTCAGGCTCCCTGCTCATTGGGGAGCCTGCTTTCCCTCTCCCCTTTGCTCCTGCTCTCTCTCTCGCTATCTCTCTCTCTCAAATAAATTTAAAAAATCTTAAAAAAAAAAGAAAAAGCTAGAATTTAGGAATTTGTAAAAAAGAAATGCAAAAAAAAAAAAAAAAAGAAATGAAACAAGTGTTAGAATCCATGACATTTCAAAAGAAAAAAATATATAAATAAGTTTTAATTAAGTTTGGAAGTCTCTTTAACAAATCACCAGTGAAAAATTTTGGAGATATGCTTATTGAAAGACAAGAGAAAATACTTAATGGTAGATAGTTGGGGATACTTGGGAGTATGATCATGAGTGCTAGCTTTTTCCATATATGAACTGTTGTATATATGTGAACAGCTAATGTATAAATTGAATGGATATAGAAATTAATGTATATGTAAATGTGCATTAGTATACATACATATACTTATTATCTTTCTCCATTATGTTGCTAGAAAACAAGAAAGTTCACAAAGTGATGGGAACATGTCACATGGATAAAAGAAGCAAACTGAAAAAGTTCCCAGGGGCCAAGACTGAGACAATTTGAGTAAAATAATAATGAAACTACTAGATTTTTCACCCATGTAATAAAATAAATGCCCTTGAGTCTATACTGATGTAAATAAAGGAATGAAAAATATATAATTTTCTTGGGGTGCCTGGGTGGCTCAATCGGTTAAGTCTCTGCCTTCAGTTCAGGTCATAATCTCAGGGTCCTCGGATCCAGTCCCACATTGGGCTCCCTGCTCAGGAGGGGAGTCTGCTTCTTCCTCTCCCTTTGTCCCTGCCCCCCACTTGTTCTCTCTCCCTCTCTTTCTCTCTCTCAAATAAATAATATCTTTTTAAAAAAGAAAAATACATAATTTTCTTAAAATAGAATTCCAATTAATAAACATAGAAAGAATGATGGAGGTAGAAAATTGCCATTTGCCAAACAACATAATGTTAATCACTGCAAGCTAGAACTGTTGATAGATAGTAAAGTTACTAAGACATGGGGTGCCTAGGTGGCTCAGTTGTTAAGCGTCTGCCTTCGGCTCAGGTCATGATCCCAGGATCCTGGAATCGAGCCCCGCATCGGGCTCCCTGCTCAGCGGGGAGTCTGCTTTGTCCTCTCCCTCTGCCTGTCGCTCTCCCTGCTTGTGCTGGCTCTCGCTCACTCTCTCTCCCTCTCTCTCAAATAAATAAATAAAATCTTTAAAAAAATAAAATAAAGTTAGTAAGACAAAGTATGATGAGATACGAGGATATTATTGAGGTCTCAAAGTATCTCCCCAAAAGAGAATTATTAATTACAATGGGAAAAAAATAGTAACATTAGAATCCAGAAATCTGACAGACACAACTTAAACAAACAGCGCCAGTATTATGACATATTGGCATCATGCATCTCCTGACCCAATATAGTATGAAGAACATGATACCATGTCTATGTCAGTCTTTCACCAAATGCATGACATCACTATAATCATGAGAAACAATTAGGCAAACCTAAATTAAGGAAAAGTCTCCAATATAGCAGACCAGGGTTGGTGAAAAATAGGAAGGAAAGACTAGGGACAGTCTTTAACAGATAATCAGCCTATAATAGATTAGCAGAGACTAAGGAAACATGACAAATAAATATAATGTAGTATTCTTCATTGGAACCTAGTCCAGAAAAAAGTAGAGGTTGGGAACCTGGTGAAATATGTGTAAGGTCTAAAGCTTAGTTAATAGTATTTATAGCAATGTTAATTACCTGGTATGATATTTGTACCATGGTTATGTAAGATGTTAACATCGGGTAAACTAGGTGAAGCATTCATGCGGAAACTATATACTACCTTTAAGTCTCAATGTATTTCTAAATAAAAGGTGAAAAATAAAAACTTACTTTTTTTCTTCATATACATTTTTTAAATATTTTCTTCAGCTAAGGAGTAATTCCCTCCATAGTTATTAAATATCCTAACAGATTGGACAATAAAAATCCAATTCAAGTAAAGTGTTGAATATACGTATGGATTAGAAAGACTCTTTTCGATGATGTATTAATTTAGTAGATGTTTCATATTATTGTATTTTTGGTTGTCCATCTCTTTACTATTAATATTTAAGAGATTTTAGGAAGTCATTCTTTCTGTGATAGTAAAGCAAAAAATATCAATTTTGTTTACCCATATAAAAAATGTATATGATTAGAAGGTAATATTTTTTCTATTTTATAGCTGGTACACAGAATCAAATGCTACAATATTTAACTTCTGATCGCTGGATTTAAATAAGCATTATTTTTTGTTGTTGTTGAATCAAACACTACAATATTTAATTTCTGATCACTGGATTTAAATAAGCATTATTTTTGTTGCTGTTGAGTCAAATACTACAATATTTAATTTCTGATCACTGGATTTAAATAAGCATTATTTTTGTTGCTGTTGAGTCAAATACTACAATATTTAATTTCTGATCACTGGATTTAAATAAGCATTATTTTTTGTTGTTGTTGAATGCTAAATCATGACATTAGCCCACTACTCAATTTCAGCAATAAATATCTCCTGTTAATAAAGGTCTCATTCCTATAGATTTTCCAGCTTATACAAATATTTCCTAAGACCACATCATATTTATAGTGCAGTTTTAGGTTCACAGCAAGATTAAAAAGTGTAGAGATTTCCCATATACCACCTGCCACCACACTTGCACAACCTCCTCCACTGCCAATATCCAGATTGGTACATTTATTAAAATCAATGAGTCTACATTGACACCTCATTATCCAAAATCCATAGTTGACATTAGGGATCAGTGTTGGTGTAATACATTCTACGTATAATGAAATGTATCTGCCATTTTAGTATTGTACAAAATTAGTTTCACTACCCTAAAGTCCTCTATGTTCCACCTATCCATTCTTTCCTTTCCACTAACCCCTGGAATTACTGATCATTCTCCTGTCTCCATCATTTTGCTTTTTCCAGAATGTCAGATTGCTGGAATTACACAGTATATAGTCTTTCCAGATTGGCTTCCTCCTTGTGTTTTCATGGCTTGATAGCCCATTAGTTTTTATCTCTGAATAACTTTCCTTTAGCTGGATGAACCACAGTTTATGCGTTCACTTCCTGAAGGGCATCTCCTTTGCTTCCAAGTTTTGGCAATTTGGAATAAAGCTACTATAAATATCCATGTGCAGGTTGTGGGGCACTCTGACTGGGGAGGGGCCAGGGGTGAAAGAATTCACCCAAGGCCGAACCAAAAAGATGAAAATTTATCGAATACACTGCAAAGAAGCAGAAGACAAGGCCGCAGAGGACAGACTGTCTACCGTGAAGTGGTGGTAAGGGGCCACAATTATAGAGCAGAATGAGGGAGTATGGGGATGCATGGAATTTTCCCTTTTTTGGTAATCTTAGAAACTGTGCCTGGTTGTAATTGGTCAGTTAGAGCCTATAGTTATTTCGAGGTGGGTTGCTTAATGAGCCTGTTTTCATTCAGCTTGGTTGTCACTAGGGTCCATTTGCCTTGATCAAGTTTCCATTGCTCAAGCCTGTTGCCTAAAAGCAGCCTCTATACAGGTTTTCTCCTGGTATCATTCAACTCATTTGGGTAAATGCCACGGTACGATGGCTATATCTTATGGTAAGAGCATGTTCAGTTTTGTAAGAAACTGCTAAACTGTCTTCCAAGTGGCTATTCTATCTTACATTTCTACCAGCAATGAATTTAATGTAGTGTTTTGGATTTTGGCCATTCCGATAGGTGTGCAGTGGTATTTCATTCTTGTTTTAATTTGCAATTCCTTAATGACATGAGATAATTGAGCATATTTTCATGTATTTATTTGCCATCTGTGTATCTTCTTTAGTGAGGTGTCTGTACAGAGATCTTTTGCCCATTTTTAAATTGGATTGTTCATTTTCTTCTTGTCAAGGTTTAAGTGTTCTTTGTGTATTTTGGAAAAGTTTTATTATATATGTCTTTTGCAAATATTTTTTTTCAGTCTGTGTTGTCTTCTCATTCTCTTAACATTGTTTTTCCCAGAGCAGAAGTGTTTAATTTTCATCAAATTTAGCTTATCAAGTATGTTTTCCATGGATCACATTTTTGATGCTGTATCTAAAAAGTCATGTCCAATCCCAAGGTCATTTAGATTTTCTCCTATATTATCTTCTAGTTTTACAGTTTTGCATTTTACAGTTAAGTCTGTGATCCGTTTTGAGTTAGTTTTTGTGAAGGGCCTAAGTTACGTGACTAGATTCATTTGGCTGATAAATGACTAGTTGTTCCAGCACCATTTGTTGAAAAGACTATCTTTGGTCCATTGTACTGTCTTTGTCTCTTTGTCAAAGATCAGTTGAGTATATTTTTGTGGGTTGCTTCTTTTTCAAATTAGTTTTTATCTATTTTATGAAAATGTGAAAATATCTGAAAAAATATGGTCCTTATATTCAAGATGAAAAGGATTTTTTTCCTAAGAATTGGCAGTGTGAGAAATGAACAAAATTCAAAATTTGTTCATTCCAAAATGAACAAAATGAGGGGTGCCTAGTTGGCTCAGCCGGTTAAGCATCGGCCTTCCACTTAGGTCATGATCCCGGAGTCCTGGGATTGAGCCCAGCATCTCCATGCCTGGCTGAGAGCCTGCTTCTCCCGCTGCCCTTCACCCCACTCATATTCTCTCTCTCCCTTGCTCTCTTTCTCAAATAAGTAAATAAAATCTTTTAAAAAATGAACAAAATGAGAAAATTCTGTGTTCATTAACTTACATCTAACACATTTAAATTTTCTAAAAAATTTACTTCAGTGTATCTAGATATTCTCCTGGAGATTAAAGATGTAGAGGAATACCAGAATTCTAGCTTCAGGACGGGAGGGGAGGGACCCAATCAATTTCTTTTTTCATTTTTAGATTATTGTTATAGTATCGTTATCAACAATAGACAAGCTATTATGTCACCATACTATTAAAGAAGAAAAGCATTTAGTCACTTCACTGAGTTTCTTATACCTGCTTAATCACTATGCTATTCTATCACATTGTAAGCATGTATTAGCATATATTAAGAGCAATACAGCAAAATCAAACTTTCACAATATGTCAAACATTTTGCAAAAAACATGAAAAGCAAGACACTCATTTACTTCTTTAGAAATGCTAATTAATCATGAACAGTACTACAGAAGAAGTTATCTAAGAGCAAGCCTACTCATAGCAACAGCTTTGTGGGTTAGGAAGATGGCATTGTTCCAAAAAATCTTTTATATGAGCATTAAAGAAAAAATGCAGCAAACTTCAATCTTAATTGGCAATATCGAAAAGAAACTTTGAAACCCAGAGGATGGAAATGAAGCAAAAGACTGAAAAAATGATAAAAAAGAAACACAGACACTTCAAAATAAATTCCCTTAGGAAAAAGATTGAAATTACAGTGTTCCTTCCTAGAGAAATCTCAATAGATAGTTTCCAATCTACATCTGAAAATAATATTTTCTGATCACAGATGTCTAAAAATTTTAACAATAACTTCAGTGTTCAAAATCATGGCAATAAAAGCAAAAAGCCTGTGTGGCCAGTGAGTTAATACTAAATGGTGCTGGTTTGTTTTCAGATTTACAAGACAAAATGTGGCCAAGAAACTTTTAATTATTTTTGCATGCAAGAATTAAATTACTAACTAAATGAAATTATGGAAGAATGAAAGTATGCATTTGTTAAAGTATGTGTTATTTAACAGTATGCTCTCAGATTTGGAACTATGTAAAGCTCTATTGCTATTTTTAATTTTTTTAATATTTAGGAGATAGACAATGTCTAAGCAGTCAGTTCTGTATATTTCAAGCTCTGTTACTTAAAAGAATGCTATGTGCTGCCATTGAAGTACAGATAAACAAGCCACTATTATTTATTGAAAAAGCAATAATTATTGATGGATTTGAAAACCATGGAAATCTTTCATCCCAGCTCAGTTTATCTCAATTTATCTATGTGGAAACTGAATTAGAAAGATGAATTGACTTGCCTAACTTTGTATTGGAAAGCTAGCAAAGCTGCAACTTTGCCTCCTATATGTTGTAGATAATTCCACTTTATGATCTAATTTTTGTTCCAATATTACTTTGTGATATTCTTGTTGAAAATCTGAACACATGCTTCTCTTGTGGAAGCAATGTTGGATATGACAATATACTCTATGCCCTGCATACCCAACGTCTGTATGAGCTACATCATATTTGTTAAAGGCTCACTTCTTGGTTCCTATAGTAGAAGCCCCTTCTGTACACAAAGGAAAAGAAATGTATCTTTTCCTTTTTGAATTTTTCTTAGGATTTGCGTTATGTATTTGGATTAATAGGACTCCTTTAATTTGCAGATATCCCTTTGGCACACCTGTCGAGGAGTATGACTTCCTTTCTCCTTTGTGGCCATACTCCCTCTCATATTTTTATTTCCCTCCCTCTAGGCTGTCAGGGACTTCATGAGCTTTCTTTAAGCCATCGTTTATAATTATTTTTCTTTCTATCAATTATTTTGAGAATGATTTTTTTTTAGTCAACTAAGTTCACAGAGAAATGAACTTAATTCTCTGTCACCATGTTATCCCAATATCCCATTACAGAATATATATTGAATTAAAATATGGCTATAATCCCAGTGGAGCTCCTTCCATATACTGTGATATACTTGTATTACAAATAGAAAGACTCTGGCTTTTTAATTGGCAGAATTATTTTCAATGAACAGGTTTATCATAAATTATCTATAAAATACTGGTCATGTCTTCAGTTCCATATTGCTTGGGCCTTAGCATCCAAACCTCAGGTCCTGGTTAAGATGAACACTCCAGTTGGAATTTAAGACTCTTTGTGTGTGTGTGTGTGTGTGTGTGTGTGCTGGGGTAGTGGTTTCTTTGCAGGGGAGCTGGGCTGCCCCGTAAGACTCTTTAAATGTAGTAAATGAACTGGTCTATTCGCTTGAAGCCAAAGACTGTTTCCAGCTGATAAGTTTGATTGCTCTCTTTTAGTCAATGCAAAAGCCCTGAAGGGGAATTGCTTTAGATTTCTTTTTAGACCCTAAGCCAGCTCTGCAAAGCTCGGAGAAGACTAAACAAATTAAAAGACTTGGGGAGTGATTTTAAAGTGAAAGCAAAATGGTTTAGGGGAACATAAATAATGCATTATGTAACGGGGGGGGGGGGGGAATGATGGACTCAATCAAGCTCTATGAAAAAGACAAAAGTAATCCCTCTGAAACAACTTAAGTTAAATATATGAAAAATATTATAGCACACTTAAATTGTTTTATTGCTCTAACTCTAAAATTTTGTAATGACAATCTTATTTTTCATAAATAAAACTGAAAAGATCATGCCTATTTTGCTCAATTGAAATGAATAGTCGTTTTAAACTTATAAAGCAGAATTGGATCATTCGGTACTGGAAATGATGTTACAGCAACATGGCATTCCAAGCTATCTGCAATCATGTGAATTATTCCAGTGGCATTTAAGCTAGGAACAGCTAATTGTAAGACTGATGAATAATAAGTAAATAGTGGTTTCCTCATTATTTTAAATTATAAGTTTTCAAATATTCAGAGCTATGTTTATTAGAGAATAAAGGAGAGAAATCAAAGCTGTATCAATGTTAAACTCTCACCTAAACAGATTATGAGCTTTTAAATATTAAATTATTTCAGTTCCTGTACTTATCTCTAAGAATAGATACCATAAAATATATTTTTTCAAATGTACCATTTTCCTATACTGTTAATTTTTATAAATCTGAGGAAAGGATGACAGTAATATTAGTCTATTTCCTCTCACACCATATAAAAGATTTCTAATTTGGAGACTACCTCTCCTCTCCAAGACATATAGCATAGAAAAAGAAGTAAGTCTGTGTCCACAAAATTAACTGAGTGGTATGTGGATACACTCTAGAAAGAGGTGGGATTTGAAGGGAGATGGAAAGAGGAAGTAGTGTTGACTCTGGGGTAATTGCTGGTAGAAGGAAACTGAAAAAAAATGTAACAGAAAGAATGAAATCAAATTGTTCTTCATCTCTGAATGAAGGACAAGGTAACAAATGACAGCAAAGACAAATAACAGTTGAAGAACTGGCCAAGACTAAACCATTTTGGAGTTTGAGTATCAAAAATGCTGTAATGAGTAGGGGGGATGGGGGGACAAAAGCTTTTATTTAAGTAATTGCTTCCATGGGAAGCCACCGCCTTTACAAGAATGTTGCAACATTCTAGGGAGCGAGAGTAATTCCACAGTTTCAAGGCTCACACAGGTTGTTGTTACCTTGGTCAAATAAACTGATTATTATAAATGTGTTTTATTGGGAATAATATTCTGAAAATAACTGACATGATTTTATCTTTTGCCTTTTAAGTATAAAATGTACACACGAATCTTACTAAAGATACTTTATGACTATAGGGAAATTAGGATTGGCTATCAAAGGAAATAAAATGTAAGTCTAAGATAATAACACTTTTCTGGTATGTGAAACAGGGTTATAAAGCTAGACCATAACATTCAGAACCAGGTATTTAGGAGGGCCATCATTTTTCCTGATTGTTTTTTCTTCCATTTAAATAAATCACGGTTCAAAACAGGAAGGCTCAGTCCATAGTGTTCTCTTGAAATACGGAGAAAAATCTATTATATCTATGACAGTTCCATGCAGCTATAGCAAAGATGCCTAAGAAATAGGGGGCCTGAAAGGATAACTCCCCTATATGGGGGAGCATAGAGGATTACGGGAAGGAAGCAAAGCAATCAAATGGAAAGAATTTTTCTCTCTCTGAGCTTTGACCATTGAAGAGGAAGTGCTTTAGTAAGAGGTTACCCTTTAGGGCAGACTAGGGCTCTGACACTTACATTAGGGACTCAGTGGAGAGGCTGCTGAGCAGAATATTCCATACTAATTTGAAGTTGGGTCATATCAAGGTACATCTGGTAGCGCTACATGCACAGACAGAGGGAAGGAAGTCCATGACGTTTTATTTCTGCCTCTACTTCTCATGATGTGTTGATGGCTGGATCCAGTTATGGCTGGGCATCTGCACAGGGAGTTTGCCCTAGAAAAACCAGTTTTGTAATGTGCCTGCAGAGCAGACTGCCAGAAATGTTCCTTTAAATCACATTATGGAATTGTTTTATATATGTCTTATGATCATGTCGTGATAAAAACAAGATAATATTGAATCATTCCTGAAATAATATAACACTACATATAGGGCCTAATATGTCTACAAGCATTTTATCTATATTCTTTGAAGTTTCACAAGAGTCTCACAAGAAAGTTAAGTGTTATTATTATTACTGTCTTAAAATCTCTGTGATGTTTATGCCATCACCTAAAACATCAAATGGCAAATTGGGAAATCTACCGGATTTCCACTACCATCTTCACTGTACCATCTATCAATGCTTTGAGCCCAGTATCTAAAGATCTTGATTTCTGCCCACCAGACTCAAAAACCGGACTTACAGTCATCTCCAATCATTAATCTTTGTCCTTTTTATTTTCATAGAAATCTCCCTCATTAAATATCTGATTGTATGCAACATCCAGAAAATATTTTCTACTACTAAGATTCATCAGATGACTCAAATAGTCCTTCAGCAGCAGAAATCTAGTGAAAAAACTAAGTAAATATGTTTTCCTAAGTCATTCAATGGGAAACTTGGTTTCCTTTGAATAAAAGGAAAGACTGACCAAGATGACAATTTTTCCTTGCCATGTCTAAGATAAGAAAAGCCTTCCCTGGGGCTAATAACCTCATCAGTTTATTCATGGATCACACAATGTTCATAATACTAGTAATGCTTTGAGTAAACAGGTACAACCGTTTATTTTCAAGACATATTTTCTTCTGCACATAATGCGTATTTACCAGTTTTACAACAGTAAATAAAAATTAAGTTACAGTTTTTAAACTGTTTATAAATATAGAATGTCTTTCCAATAGTCATAATAATAACACTTCTTGTTTTAAGTTAAAAAAAAGAAAAATGCATCTCATGTCTAGTACTCTTTCAGGTAACAAAACATATTTGTCATTATATACCAAGTTCAGATAATAAAAGGAAAGAAAATGCCTTTCAATCCTTATTTTGATATAAATACTTCAGGGATTGACTCATCACAAAAAATAATTTTTATATGAGCATATTTAATACAACTAGGCTTATCCCTTTAAAACTATTGAATATCTTCATATTGTTTATTTAGACGTGAAACATTACCTGTCCAATGATGTATAAAACCTGAAAAGCCCCAAAGTGTTCTCTGGGCTAACTTGTAGACACACATGGCTCTCAGATGTTACTCTCTTCCCCTGACTTAGTTTGTATTTGATTATCTAGCCTTCACTCCCATTCTTTCTAAAAATTATACCTAACCTTATTTTTTCCCTCTCCAAATTGCATGTTATTAACTACATGCTCTTTAAAAAAAAAAAAACTGTGTATCTGGATGATCAGATGGACCTGACATAATTAGAAGCTTCTGGTCCAGAGGAATATTTTAATTCATCTCAGAAGAGTTTTAAGGTGTTATAGAAATGTGATTAACTGATAAACTGATATAAGAGGAGTGATTATGTCAAAACACTAGAGTCCTATCTCAAGCTTTTTCCTGATCAAATAATACAGCATCTTAGTACCTCCAATACTCTAGCAACACAAGCAACCCTATATAGGACTGTATTTTCCAATTGTAAGAAAAAAAAAAAGTTAGGTAATTTCAATTCAGCAACTTCTGGATATATGTGTTGATGTTTGAAAATCATTTTCATGTGATACTTAATAAATTGTTTAGATCCTGTGATAGTAAATCTTTCCATAGGAGAATGACAAAGGATGAAGGTAGCAGGTGTGAGCAACTTTCAATTTGGATTTGATTGCTACTCAAGCTACTTAAGAATCAAGAAACTGAATTTTATATCTGTGTACCTTCTGTATATAATGAAGCTAATTATTCTAAAAATAATTGAGCTGACATTTCTGTGGTAATACCATCAAACCTGATTGTCATAATCTTTGAAAAGAAAAGGCTGCAGTTTAAATGATTATTTCTTATTTATAATATAATAATTTAGCAGAGCCTGGAAATTACTTTGTAGGATTAGAATAGATGTTAATCAAATCCAAACAAGATGTGAGAAAATAATTGGAGTTTAGGGTGCGGGTTTAATTAAGGGGTGCTTAAGAACCTGCATCACTCATTTATTTATGTAGAAAACACACATAATAACCTTTAAGGATTTTTTTTTTAAGATTTTATTTATTTATTTGAGAGAGAGAGAATGAGAGAGAGCACATGAGAGGGGGGAGGGCCAGAGGGAGAAGCAGACTCCCTGCCAAGCAGGGAGCCCGATGCGGGACTCGATCCAGGGACTCCAGGATCATGACCTGAGCCGAAGGCAGTCGCTTAACCAACTGAGCCACCCAGGCGCCCATAACCTTTAAGGAATTTTTGAGAGCAAATGTATGGCATTCAGAAAACCTTGTGGGTATTGCAGACACACTCAACAATCACCTAACAAAAACAAAAGTATTATACTTATTTCTTTCCAAAGGTGGAACAAAATAGGAGATAGTGTATGATGAATGTTAATTATGCAAGTTAAATATATACAAAAGCACAGACTGAAAAGCAGTGTTTCTCAAAATGTGGTCACCAGACAACTTGATTATGAATAATATCTGGTGCTTATTTAAGAGGCAGATGGATGAATCTCATCAGAATACTCATAAGTAGAATCTAGGATCTGGATCTTCTTTTTCTCTTTTTAAAAGACTTATTTATTGGGGAGCCTGGGTGGCTCAGTAGGTTGAGCATCTGCCTTCAGCTCAGGTCATGATCCCAGGGTCCTGGCATGGGACTCCCTCCTCAGTGGAGAGCCTGCTTCTCCCTCTCCTTCTGCCCCTCTTCCCCACCCCCCCGACTCGTGCTTTCACTCTCGCATGCTATCTCAAATAAGTAAATAAAATCTTAAAAAAAAAGATTTATTTATTTATTTATTTGAGAGAAACACACACACACACACACACACAGTGGGGAGAGGGGCAGAGGGAGAGAATCTTCAAACTGACTTCCCGCTGAGGACGTAGCCAGATGGGGGCTCGATCCCACAACCCATGAGATCATGACCTGTGCTGAAAGCGAGTGGGATGCTTGATTGACTGAGACACCCAGGTGACCCCCACTTTTTAATGGATCTTATTTCTCAAGGACCCCACCAAGATTCATATGAACACTAACATTTGAGAATCACAGAAGAAAGATGTAGCAAAAATTTGAAATTATCCCACTAGGACTCCAAGTTAGGTCTGTTACATAGTAGGTGCATAAACTTCAGGCAATTTCTTATTCCTAAGTAAAATGGAGAACTTAACAATATATACTCATCTATCTCACAGGGATTTTTGATGAAAAAAAAAAATCACTTTCAGTTGTTACCTGACACACATTATTTGTTGTTTGATCATTTTTTAAGATTGCAAATGAGATAGTTTTATATATATATAGAGAGAGAGAGAGAGAGAGAGAGAGAGAGAGTATATATATATATATTTATATATATATATATATATATACTCTAGAAAAATATAGTATTTGGGGGTCTATATAACTTCAATTATCTAGATCTCAGTGTCATTGTTATTATAATCTTGGATCTTGGTCAAACATTTTCTATTATCTCTATACCTTTCATCTGTCACTATTCAAATAATATTTTAATGATTTTGATTCATTAGTAAATGATAAGCCTAGAAATTAGAAATAATTATCCCATATATATGCTTTTCAATTATAAATTATCAATTGATCATTTTATTGGCCTTTTCCTTAATACCCAAGCACTAGGTCAGGACATTTTTTTTTTTAAAGATTTTATTTATTTATTTGACAGAGAGAGACACAGTGAGAAAGAGAACACAAGCAGGCGGAGTGGGAGAGGGAGAAGCAGGCTTCCCCCTGAGCAGGGAGCCTGATGTAGGGCTCAATCCCAGGACCCTGGGACCATGACCTGAGCCGAAGGCAGACGCTTAATGACTCAGCCACCCAGGCGCCCCAAGTCAGGACATTTTAACTTTTAGAACAGAATTATCCATTCTCAGAGCAGTTTTTTTTTTTTTTTCAAAATTGTATGCATGTGATTTGTTAAAGCAAATGTAGATATACAGAAATAATAACTAAAAACAAATAGCATATAAGTACATTTAATACATGCAGATAAGTCATTATGGTAAAAGTTAAGGAGCAAAACTGGACTAAAATCATATATAGTAGTCAAAGCATAAGTGGGCAAACTCACATTTTAGTTGTTACTGGTGCAAAAGAATAATAAATTTAAGGTGTTCCAAAAATATGCCTCTATACTTAATAAAAGCAAATATTTAACTGATATAAACACATCAAGCAATACAAAAAATCATGAAATAATTATAATAGAAATTATCATGTACCTATTGCCATAGCAACACCTCCTTTATTTTTAAGCCACTGGTTGTGATAGTTGTATATAGGTATTTATTAATTTATTCATTTGATAAAGACATCTTTCTAGTCACTCTCCAAGTACTTTAAAAATATTAACTCATTTAAAAGATGCTCAACATCACTAATCATCAGGAAAATGCAAATCAAAACCACAGTGAGATTTAACCTCACACCAGTCACACCAGTATCAAAAAGACAAGAAATAACAAGTGTTGGTGGGATGTGGAGAAAAGGGAACCCTTGTGCACTGTTGTTAAGTGAAATAAGTCAGACAGAGAAAGACAAATACCATACGGTTATCATTTATATGTGGGATCTCTGAAACCAGAACAAACAGACAATACAGAGAACAAACTGGTGGTTGCCAGAGGGAAGGTGGGTGGGGGATGGGCAAAATAGATGAAGAGGATTTATAACTTTCAGTTATAAAATAAATAAGTTACAGAGAGGAAAAGTACAGCATAGGGAATATAGCCAATAATATTATAATAACATTGTATGGTGACAGATGGTGACTATACTATTGTGACGAGCAATATTGTGGTGAGTAATGAATAGAATTGTCAAATCAATGTGTTGTACACCTAAAACTAATATAAGCATTGTATGTTAATTATGTGTCAATAAAAACAAATCATTGTCACCACAAGAAAAACATTTTTATATTCCATAGGCCATTTTTGGTTTATGTAATTGGAATGAACTTTCATCTATGACAACATAAAGGTATTGTATTGTTGAAGCTAACATCTGCAGATCATACATTTTTGTGGGTTTAGACATTTTAAAAAATTAACTCATTTAGTAATCACTAAAGTACTTAAATAAAGAGAATAATCCCACAAATATATATATATATATATATTTATATATGATTATTTATATTTGTTATATATATAGAGAGGGATATATAGATTTGTTTATCACTATAAAGAAGGATGTATAGATTTGTTTATCACTTTGGGCTTTGTTATCTTTCTGTATGGTTTGCCTGTTTTTAGGCAAAATCATATCATTGATTTCTATTCTTATCTTTTTCATACCACTCAAGTTTATATATATATATTTAAGTAAATACATATCTAGAGAGAGAATTATGACAATAAATCCAACAACTTATATTACATGAAGAAATATCATAAAAATATAACTTATCAGAATTGACCCAAGATGCAATATAAAACATCTTTCTAGTCCAGTATCTGTTGGAAGACTGAAATCATTTTCAAAGGCTTTACTTTAAACAAAAGTCCAGAATACCAACCCTACACAATTCTCAAAAGGAGAGGAGGAAGAAACACCTTCCAACTGATCTTATAAAGAAGAAAAACATGTATGATCAGTTTAATAGTTGCTGGAAAAGCATTTGAAGAAGTTAACCTCCAAAATTCTCAGCAAATTAAAAACAGAAAAGACTCCTCCTTGAAGGGCAAGTACAAACAAACCTACGTGTGGACTTTGTGCTCCTAGTCCTCTGCCTTGTAGGTAAGACATCGATTTAGGAGTAAGGTCTTTCACAAAACTTCCTTGACTATGTTCTGTGCCCTCTGGATCTGCCACCCTCTGTAAGGATCTTTTTCATTATTCTCAATGGCCAAATCTGAGCTGGAAATGCACAGCTTAAATAGTTCATCCTAGAAAACTTATTTTAAGACCAAACAGCCTTCTCTGTTTTCTGAGTAATTGGGCCTGAGTATGTTTAAATTTGGAAAATGCCACCACAATTGCCACTGGGCAAGTAGGGAACTGAGGGAGATTCCTGAGGCCTCATTCACTCTGTATAAAATAAGAACGGGAAATGCTCTTGCAGATTCTTGTTTCTCTAGCAACCAGTTTCTACGTGAAGATCTACTAAGACGATTTGTCCCTCTGCTGTCAAAAAGCAGTCCATTCTGGTATTTGTAGCAGAGGGTATTATGTTTCTCCTTATATTTTAGGTACAAAATGAATATAACTTTGTATGAACTCAGCCATATTTGGAAGTTCAATGTCTCTTTCTATATAAATTTATCCAATTAGGTAGGTTAAATATCTTGAAAAATCAGGCGCCTGGGTGGCTCAGTCGGTTAAGCCGTCTGCCTTCTGCTCAGGTCACGATCCCGGGGTCCTAGGATCGAGCCCCGCATCGGTCTCCCTGCTCCGTGGGGAGCCTGCTTCTCCCTCTCCCTCTGCTGCTCTCTTTCACTCTCTATCTCAAATAAATAAATAAAATCTTAAAAAATATATATCTTGGGGGCGCCTGGGTGGCTCAGTCGTTAAGCATCTGCCTTTGGCTCAGGTCATGGTCCCAGGGTCCTGGGATCGAGTCCCACATCGGGCTCCCTGCTCGGCAAGAAGCCTGCTTCTCCCTCTCCCATTCCCCCTGCTTGTGTTCCTGCTCTCCCTCTCTCTCTGTCAAATAAATAAATAAAATCTTAAAAAAAAAAAAAAAATATATATATATATCTTGAAAAATGACTCATATATTGGTAGGATTAAAGTACCTAATGGAAGAAAATGAGATTCATTGTATTAGACTTGCTTCTGAGAAACTGACTCTGCAAATATGTGCAGATAGAATGCTGACCCACAAAACTGACCCACACTCTACAGCCCAGGAAGCCAAACCAGTCTCTGTGGCACTGTGGCAGTTGGTCCGAGTGGTCAGGACTTAATCACTAACTGCCGGTTTTCCTAATTTTTGTTTCCCTTCTCACTCACACTTCCAGCTTAGAACCAATCACCACAGAAAGGCAAACGTGCTCTCCTAACCAATCCCAAAGGATGCCTCACTTCTAGCTAGGCCATCTCCTGAAGTAATACAGGGAGTAATAATATGAGGAATAATATGGGGAAGCCAATAATATGGGGAAATAATATACCGATAATACTGGCTTCCCCAGGCCAATAACCTCCAACCAGGGCACACATGAAGCCCTACCTTTCCCCCCACTCTTCTGCTTGCCTTTGAGTCTGTGCCAAACACATGTAATGGTGGTGGCTTCTTATCTGTCATGGCAAGCTCTGCATGAATAGTCTTAGTTTTCATTTGGGTGATCTTCATTTATTTCTCTCAGTTGGAGGAAAATATACAACCTCATTCTAACCTGGTAAATATATATTTCAATGAGCCATTTAATCCATTTTCTATTAAAATCAAACATATTAGAAGTGATGGCAACAAAAATAACAATCAAATCAGTCAATTGGACATGTTTATGAGATTAGTGCAGGATGACTGAAATTCTTTATGATGATTTGTAGATTTACTTACAATGGCAGAAAATTCATTTCAATATTAATTAATTATTTAATTACCTCAACATTAGTTTTAAAGGGAAACTTTATTTCAACATTTATTTCAGTCATATTGACTAAAATGTAAGAAAAGTTTAAAATTGGTTTCCAGAAATAAGTTTTCAATAATATGATGAAGTTTTAAGTATGTATTTTATTAGAAATGCCAAACCATGTGACTTCTTTATACTTGCAAGGCACCCTCCACTGGATTCCAAAGTATTTTCAATTCTGATAGTTGTCTTTAATATTTGCATCAGTCTTGTTGCTTTTGGAGCCCTGAGACTTAACAACTGGATCGCCTGGGGGAGTTGAACAACAAATCAGAAATCCCATAACGGAGAAATTGTCAGTGTTCTTGTTAGAAATAGACTAAGGGAAAGGTAAATTAGGCCCAACAGTTTTGGGGAAGAAATTCAGATTTAGGACAAGGGTGCCATTTCATTGGCAAGATAATATAAATTACAGAACAAATCTGGGCTGAGATATTTTTAAGTTATCTCTGGCTTATGGTAAAATACAAGATGGAAGCTATCAGTTATCTCTTGGACACACTTTTTTTGGACATCCTGTTTTTGGGCATCCGGTTCTACATAAAATTAGTCCCACGTTCAGTTTCCAAAATGATTTTGAGAAGTTCTTCAACTTCATGATTTTTCAGTCTGTGTGATATCTTTCTGCCCCCCTTCCAAATGTGTAGGTTGATTTGAGATGTCAGATTCTGTAATTATACCATATTCCAAGTTTTCAAGCCACCTTTTTAACTTTTAAACCATTCTTGTCCTTTGATTTTTTAAAATTTTTATTCTCATGTGCTTGAAATGGTATTCTTTATGTTTAGTACAGACTAAAGTAGCATCTTTAAATTAACATGAAACAACATACTCCTAGAAAGTAACTTTTGCTTCATTTAGTGGAAAGCAAAAATATTTACTTTCCTAAAGCTATGCCTTCAGCGTATTCATTTCGCTGATTTTAAATAAACAGCTGCTTTTCCAAACTTAACTGACTTTAATGAAGGATAGTCAAAATAAGGTGATTAAAAACTTTGGGGGATTCAGTCATTATGAGTTAGTTCATTAAACAGCCAAAGGCCTTTGCAGAAAACAATCACAGGGTTTCAGTATTTCTTTTCCTTTGGTGCCCGTGGTTCTTGGTCATGCCCCTTTGAAGAATGAAGAGGTAGTCCAGATGAAGAGTGGTGGGCAGCAAAGCAGTTTACTGAGCGATAGTACAAAGCTTCCAAAGAGGGAGGGGACCCAAGAGGGTTGCTGCTGGAGTTTCTAAGTCTGGGGGTTTTTAGGAGAATTGGCGGCAGTTTTAATCTGATTAACCCTCCATGCGCCTGTCACCCAATCCGGTTTTTGTCCAAGCGCTCATCTACCTATCAGGTAGTTGTTCACGTGGGAAAAGGTGGCTGGCTCTTTCCCCCTTGGTGTAAAATCATCTTAAGGGTGGTTTCTTCTTGCTGGGGCAGGGAGGTTGTCCCTGCCTGCCTTTCTTCTGACTATCCTTCGTTAATAGTTAACAAAAATTTAAGTCTCATAATACAAGTCCGGTTTATCCTGAGGAGTGCTAATTTTCCCAAGGGCTCATTTCAAATTAGAGTAAGTTGGCTAAATGAAAGCAAAGCTTACAAACAAAAGCAATAGTGAGAGTTTTCTTTATGGATTATCGCTTATTGATTTCCTCTGAATTATAGTCAGTATGATTTGACTGATATTTATTTGTACATAAAAATACTATTGTTGCCATACCAGGACTCTTATAAAAGAGGGTCACCATAACAATCACATAGGATATTCACAGGGTTCCACTGGTGCCACCTCCTCCTGATTCATAGGAAAATCATGTTCCAATCCTATTCCTTCCTGTTGCTCTGAGAATGTTCTGGACCTTTTCTGGACCTTTCCGAAGTGTTTTGTAATTCTTTTGATACTCCCTGACAGCTTCTTTTTTTTTTTTTTTTTTTTTAACTACTCTGTTTTGGGTAAATTATCACGCTATTGTCAACAGAAACATCAAGAGATTTGCAGACAAATCCCACTGAGGGAGCATGTGGTTCTACTGATGACTACCCAGAGGATATGTTTCTTTGCAGAGCCAAGACTTTGGTCTACTTTATATAAAGCTGCTGTTATCAGGGCTGCTAAGATTGGTGTTACAGTCTCTTTAAGTTTGCACTTCCTTGAAAAATGATTGTCATTTTATTATTGATTTGTAGGAATACATGCTATATTCTGATTAAAACACCTCATCGGTTCTATTTGTTACAAATAACTTCTCCCCTCTTTGCCTTGCTTTTTAATTTGTTTCTATCTTTTAATGAAAAGAAGTTGTTAATTGTAATGTAGCCATTTGTCAATATTTTTCTTAATGTTTCTTAGGTTTTCTAACGTTCTAAGTTTTGGTTAAGAAATTTTTCCTACTCTAAGTTTCTGAAGATATTCTCTGATCTGGAAGATTTATTAACCTCACTTTCACATTTAGACATACCATAACAACAAAAAAAGTAATTGATATGAATGGTGTGAGGTAGGTTGTGAATTTTCAGTGTTTTATATACAGCTATCTAGTAGACCCAGCATCATTTGAAGTAATCTTTCCTCAGCACTGCAATACTGCCTTTGTATTAAATGAAATGTGTCGATTTTTCAACTTGCTATCTTGATCCATGGACTTCCTTGCTTATCTTTTAGGAAATAAAACAGAGTACTTCACTAGTGTTTTTTTTAATTTAAATTCAATTAGTCAACATATAGTACATCATTAGTTTCAGATGTAGAGTTCAGTAATTCATCAGTTGCATATAACACCCAGTGCTCATTACATCATGTGCACTCCTTAATGCCCATCACCCACTTACCCCATCCCCCACTAGTGTTGTTTTTAACAACTCATCATATCTAGTAGAGGGAGTATCCCTCTTTGGTCATCTTTACATCTTTTTATCATTCTTGGTCGTTTGAATTTTCATATACATTTTAGAATCAACTTGTTAATTTACCAAAAAAAATGTGGGGGAGAGGAAACTTCTGTAGTTTCAACTGGATTTTCTTTGAATTTATACATCAATAGATCAATTTAGGAAAATGTGTCCTTTAGTCATTTGAAGTCCTCAAATTCAAGAATATATTTATACCCCTCCATTTGTTAGCATCCTCTTCAATATAGGAGAAATAAAGATTCCTTACATATATATTTAGATTAATCCTTATTTAATGACTTTTAACTTTATTCTGTTATGTTTTACTTTTTATAACTGCTTCTATTTTATATAAATACAACTGATTTTTCATATTGCAATTACATATTGATTTTAGTATATTGATCTTGCATCTAAGTACATTGCTAAATTTACTTATTAACTGATAATTTATTTGCAGAGTCTTGATATGGCACATAGCTGTGTCATCTGTAAATTATTAAAGCTGTATTTCATTATTTTCAATTCTTATGCTATTTAATAGTTTTGTCTTATTTATTGGCTAAGACCTTCAATACAATATTGAATGAAAGCAGTGAAAATGAATGATCATTTCTCATTTTTGATCTCAAAAAAAGTGAGTGAGCTAAATGTTTCTGATTAAGTGGAATGTTTACTATAGATTTTATGTATGTACTTTTTATTTGAATATAGAATTTCTACACTAAAATTTGGAAGTATTTTAATCACAAATGAATATTGAGTATTATCAACTGTCTCATCTGTATTGGTTAAAGTACAATATCAGTACTGTTTAGCTGTTATAATTGTTTCTTCTCTCTCCTTATTTGGTTAATTAATATATTTGGTTACTATAGTACATTTTTTGGTTATTTGGGGGATTTTGTTGAAGCACACAAATCCTAGATCTACAATTCAATGAAACAGTCATGCACTTAACATGTACTTAACTGTAACCAGTATGCAGATTAAGAAAAACTGCACTAAGCCCCCAAACCCTCTGATGCTTCTTTACAGTGACCAAACTATGTTAACTTCTAACTCCGTGTATTAATTTTGTCTGTTTTTGAACATTATGTAAATTGAATCACATATGTGTACTCTTTTTTACCTGCCTTTTTAAATCTGAAATTATTTTCTAAGATTCATTTCTATTGGTGCATGTAGTTGCAACTTGTATAATCAATTTCAGGAGTATTTTATGTGTAAATACATCATAATTTACTATCTTTTCTGCAATGATGATCACTGAGTTTCCAGTCTGGCTGTTATTATAAATAGAACTATTACTATATAGGGCGCCTGGGTGGCTCAGTCGGTTAAGCGACTGCCTTCGGCTCAGGTCATGATCCTGGAGTCCCGGGATCGAGTTCCGCGTCGGGCTCCCTGCTCAGCAGGGAGTCTGCTTCTCCCTCTGACCCTCCCCCTCTCATGCTCTCTCTCTCTCTCTCAAATAAATAAATAAAATCTTAAAAAAAAAAAAAGAACTATTACTATATATGGTACTGGGTGGTATGATTAGTTGGATTTATCCTCCTGCTTATAATCCTGTTGAGGGGGGCTTATTACATGCCAGTCTATGTCTTTCAGATTAATCAGAGTGAATAAGGAGTGGAATATTCATAGAAAAAAAATTCAGAAGACATGATGATGTACACATGAGGGGTATGTGTTGTTTGTGGACAATGCACCATGGTATCTCTACATATCTTGGGGCAGATTTTGTTGCACACTCTATTTTCAAGGAGGTTTACCTAGCAAATAATATTGGAAGATAAAGTGTCTTCCACTAGGGTAGAAAGAATATTGGCTTCTTTCTTTATTGGTAAAAATAATCTCTCTCTCTAGAGCAAAAGTTGGGAAGATTTGCTTGCAGCTTCCCTATAAGAGTAGGGGTTTTCTAAGCTAGAGGTGCCTCAACTGTGAAACAAATTCATTGTATGTGTAGCCTTTATCTTGGTCTACCTCACCACCATCCCCGCGGAATTTGTGGAATGTGGGGAATAAATTGGATATGAACATAAAGCTCATGCTACCTGCCCTGCTCTCAAATAAAGTTCATTGTTTCTGAGTGAAGAATCTTGTATTTGCTGACAGCATCAGTGAAGCTGAACCAGACTAATTTGTTAGCTTGCATCATCTCCTAGCTCTCACAATTTTTACATATCTCTGTTTCCTTCTGAATATTTATTTTCTGGCTTACCTTCTAGTTTAATAATACTCTTTTCACCAGTATCTAATCTGATCTTCAATGCATTTATTGAGTTCTTAATTTCATTTACTATAACTCTTTTTTTTTTTAACATTTTTTTTAAAGATTTTATTTATTTGAGAGAGAGAGTGAGAGAGAGAAAGAGCACAAGATGGGGGAGTGGGAGAGGGAGAAGCAGACTCCCCGCTGAGCAGGGAGCCCGACGTGGGACTCGATCCCGGGACTCCAGGATCATGACCTGAGCCGAAGGCAGTCGCTTAACCAACTGAGCCACCCAGGCGCCCTCATTTACTATAACTCTTAGTTCTGATTACGTTTACATTCTCATTTTCTTTTTTTGTCTTTTAGCTTTTTAGGCATCCTAATCATTGCTTATTTTAAAGACTGTGACTGGTAACTTTGTTATCTGTATTCTCTATGGGTCTCTGCCTTTGGCCATTTGTTTTTCTTGGTTTTCATTCACATTCTGTTCCTTATATGCCTGGTTAATTTTGATCGAGTGCTTGACATTTTATATTGTACCTTATTAAGATAATTTGAGGCTTTGGATTATGTAAATCTTATCTACAGAGAATTTATCTTTGCTTCTGGCAGTGTTATAAAATTGAGATGATCTGAAATTCTAATTTTAGCGAAGACTTGTTTCTTTACAGTTCATGTTTATTCCTTTACTGTAGCTGTCTGAGGGCCCATTCCAAATTCTATGGATTTTTTTCCAGATGGCCTTAAACTCCAAGCTTGTCCTTTTAAGTTCACAAGTCTGTGGAAAGCTTTGCTCAGCTTCTCAACCTCTTAGCTGCTGCTTCCAAATCATTGTGCTTTTCTAAACGAGAAAAGGTCCCAAATGTCCATTTCATCCATTTATTATCCTCTGCTCTCCCAGACTGATTTCACAATTACCCACTGCCTTGTTCTTCTCTAATGCATTTTTCCTCCTGAAGGCTATGGGGTCAAGGGATAGCTTTCTTTCTTTCTTTCTTTTTTTTAAGATTTTATTTATTTGACAGAGAGAGCACAAGCAGAGGGAGAGAGAAGGAGAAGAAGGCTCCCTGCTGAGCAAGGAGCTTTATGTGGGACTCGATCCCAGGACTCTGGGATCATGACCCGGGCCAAAGGCAGCCGCTTAACCAACGGAGCCACACAGGCATCCCAAGGGATAGCTTTCCAGGAGATATTCCTTAGAGTGGTACATCTTGCCATCCACTTTGTTTGGAAATAGATATGGCATGAGATAAGAATATTCCATAATTCATAGCGAGGGTGGTTAATTTTGTTGGACAGTCAAGGAAATGAAAGAAGCAAGTTTGAGCAATTAGAAAGAATGAGGATTCTTGCAGACGGAAGTTGTATAATGGCCCAGAGTATAAAAATATTTGTGTCACATGTGAATTCTTATTCAAAAGCTATTTGCCAGAGGAGATTTTAATTATCAGCTGGACAAGCTTACTTAAGCTAAATATGTAAGTGAGCCTCCTTCAACTGCCACTGTAATACTCTCACAAAGACCTCATAAAGAGACAATTTTGCAAATAGGAGGCTATGCAGAAAATCAATGGCATGGACTTCCATAACTAAGGTTATTTTAGTTATGGCTGCCACTGAGTAATTAAACTTGCTAGTAGAAATAAGCAGCCTCAAGCCCTTAATATTGTATAATATTCTAAGTAAGAGTAGCCTTGAAATAGGTCAATTTTATTTACCCCTTCTACCTTAGAGAAAGTAGCAATTTATTCTCAAAGAGATGCTCATTCAGGTTTCCAAAATACTTGATCTGCCCTCATGCCTTTATCAGTACCAAAGTCCATACACTGACTAAATGATGACAAACTGCTTTAGTATTTTATAGAGCATTGCTTTTGACTGAGGAATTCTTTATACAGCAACATAAGGAAGGCAGTAGGCCAGTGTCTATAGAAATCATTGGCTTTCTCAGTCAGGGATCAGTTGTAAACAACATCATGCAAGGTGTAGAATATATTCTGTGCAGATCTGAAAGTTAATAAATAGAAATAAGGTATGACACCTGCCATAGTTATTTTTAAGTATCCACTCACAAAACATTTGTCTAGTAGTTCCATGACTGTCATCTTGTGCAATTTAGAGATTTTACTACCTCAAAAATACAGGCTTCCACTATTGGATCCATGATTCCATTGAATTAGATGATGTGACAGAAACTTACTTTTTGAAGCTTCTGATACCATTTGGGGAAAATAGGAATTTTAATGTTGGTTTCAGTGATTTCTGCAGATTGGAAACATGGGAAAGTTTGGATGGAGCCAACATTTATTCTGGGAATACTTCGCTTTTTTTTTTTTTTAATACAATGATGAATGTCAATGAAAGACTACCATAACAGTATAAAAGCAGCACCATCCTGGGCTCAGATCTTTCAGAAGTAAAGGGTTGTGTTATAAAAAAAAAAGTCTTAGGGGTACCTGGGTGGTGCAGTCAGTTAAGAATCCAACTCTTGGTTTCAGCTCAGGTCTGATCTCAGGGTGGTGAGATCAAGCCCCACATTGGTCTCCATGCTCAGCGCAGAGTCTGCTTGGGTTTCTCTCTCCCTCTCCATCTGCCACCTCCCACCCCCGCTCTCTCTCTAAAATAAATAAATCTTTTTAAAAAAAGTCTTAGAAACTTACCAGTTGAGTTCCAGATCGAATTCAAATTCCAGATTGAATTTAAAAGAATATTTAAAGAAGATGAATGTTCATGAATTCCAACTATGACTCAGTGATCAGCTGCAGGACTGAGGAATTATCTTTTCCTAAAATTAATTTAATTGCCTTTCTTTTCAGAGATATCTAAATCTATCTACATTTTTTTATTAGTTTCTTCTACCAAACTATATAGAGCATATATTGCTTGTGGTTAACTATGCAACTTAATCAGTATGTGAAATAATATTTAGATAGCATCAGATCAGAACTAGAGGAGAAATGGACAACACTGAGTTATCTGGACATTAGCATTCTATGTGATAATGTTGAGTTTGCCTCCCTTTGGGTCACATGGTCCACATATGCATAAATTTTGCATGGAAAAGGAGACAGATGCATTATGCTTCTTGAGAGCAATTTTCTGGTCTGGAAGTTTACGTATGGGAAGATTTATGTGGATGTTGAGCAACCAAGTTTTGTATTATTATAGTTGTCTTATTTTTATTACTCAGCATGTGAACACACTACATATTTTAAGTTAGTCTACTACTATGCTATTCTGAATTCTTCTTCTACCTACACTATGGAAAAAAAGGGCTCCCTGTTTTTTTGTTTTCAGCTCCTGGAGAGCTGAAAATGAGCATATGACCTACAATCACCCATTTCAGTCCTCTTACCTGGAGCTGTAAATATTGTGAGGATAGCTTAAAAATAAATAGCCAATCACAGCAGTGATGTAGAGATTAGAGGTAATGTTGGGAGCCAATGAAGTGGGACCTTTGGGAACATCCAAAAAAGTCCATTTTTGTGATATGGTATTTATTGAATTTCACATTGCCTAGTTTTCCCTTTTCCCGACAATTTCCTAAACCTTGTTCTCTAGTCTTTTTGATGATTCTTTGAGAAGCTAGATCTAGACAGACTTCTGATAACAAAATGAGACCCAAACTGACACGAAGGAAAAAGCATGTGATTTGCTAAGAAACTGAAGTAAAAGACATATATAAGTGTCAAAGCTGTTTTTTCCTCATAGTATGTAGCATATGTAAACAAAAGGTAATTTCACAAGATAACTGCACATTCTGTACCAAGGAAACAAAAACATGGGGAAAGGAGTACAATTCTAGGAACAAAATTTATATGAAGGACACAGGCATAAGTGAGAGCTCTGGAGTAGATTGAGGAACAGATTAATCAAAGGGCACAGGTACTCTTGATTACTAAAGTATAAAAGATAAAGTGGAACACTAAGACTGAATCATTGTTTCACAAATCTACCTGAGTATAAGAATTACTTGGAAGCCTTATTATGGACCCTCTACTGAGAGCCTTGTGTGTTAATGTTGGGATGAGTTTAAGGATATCTATACTTTTATCTAAGTCCCTAAATAATCTCACAATCCACAGCGCCTGGGACAATTCTGGACTAAAAATAAGTTTGTATGAATAAGAGTACTAATTATCAACAGATGTTTGAAACTCAGATAGTTATGATTTAAAGGATACTTTTGCTTATAATAATAACATAATCATGCTTTTGAAAAAGCTTCAAAAATGAGATTTGAAAAAAGCCACCCAGCTTCAGAATGTGTTCTCTAGCTCAACAAACTGGAGAGATGTTAAGTTATTTTATTATGTTGTTTGTAATTAGCTTGGACCCAAAAGTGCAGAAAGGGAGAGATGATTGTCTGTGGCTCCCTGAAAGAATCATACGTTGCTTTCAAATTCAGTTGGCAAGAATTCAGTCAGAAACATCTGTAAGAATTTAGCACTGAGCCATGTATTCACTGATCTCTCTACCTGTTACTCTAATTACAACACTATAAAATTTTTATTTTTATTCTAGTTCCCTCTGATGCTGCTGGAAGATCATAGAATAAACACAGCAGGGAATGGGAGTCTAAGATAAGAAAGCAATGGAAGAGAATAAGGCAGGAAAACAGAGAAAATGAACTTGGAAGCTATGTGTCATCATCTATGGAATAACAAAGACCCTCCACATCCTATGGTTTCTGCCTCCAACATAGCCTCAGAAGAAATGGAAATTGCCTTTAAGTTGGGTAACATACTTGGTAGGACAGTTTGGTATTAAGTAATAAGTTGAGTCAGTGTACATATATTAAAAGAGGGGGAGATAAATTTATTATGAGGCAATACTTCCATAGATTTCCTTCACTTCCTGCTCATCTGTTTTTTAAGCTATATTGCAAGCAGAAGATATTCTGAGATCTCCCGGTTTTTCTTAAATCTGAACATATTTGGGTCAGCGTTGGTCATATTTCCTTTTGTGATTTAACTAGCTCTATCAAGGAGGTAGTCTATTTTATACACATATGATTTTGAGGGTCTATACTATATTGCTTTGGAAATGGGAATGGACAAAGGGGGAAAAAAAAGGAGAGGTAATTGTGAGAAAGACCAATATCCCAAATAGTAATTAAGCTCATGATCCTGTAAGTTTATCACTTAGATTCTGCATTGTTCTTGGAGTCTCAAATTTCCAATTAATTACTTTTTAAATATAATAGAAATGAAAACCCAATATAAACTCCTTTAAAGAAAGTGGAACTTAGAGGTTATGTTGCTTAAAATCCAGAGTATAGTGAAATGGGACCTAGGTGCTCCAATGTGTCTCAGGACTCTCTGCTGGTTTTAAGGCTGGCTTCTTGGTCAAATAAGGTGTTACCATGCAGTGTGAGCATGCAGTGACACCACAGTAATTCCTGATGGTATCCTCCAGATGACAAATTCACATGAAAAGTAGAGTCTGCCTCTTTATATACAGAGACAAAGAAGAGTCCAGAGATGACGTCCTACAGCCACTAGTTACCTTATGTAACCAATTTTCTGGTCAGTTATTCTGAGTTGGGAATACTGGATCATATTTTTGCCCCTAGAGCCACAGATAAAATTGACTGTACCTGAAAAAATGGGAAGAGAATTAGAAATAAATAGTAACTTAAATGTGGGCTCTCTCACCAAAAAAATAAGGGAAGACTGTGGGTTTTCCATTAGTATGTTTACAAATTTATTCCAGGATAGTTAGATAGTTGGGTAATGTTTCAGCCCCCAAATTGAACATCATATCAATTAGAGCATTCTGAAGTACCCTAAACATGCACAGGAAAGTTAATTACAAGTTTTTGAAAGTACCCATGCCATACTCTATCACAAGTGATAATTAATAGCTGGGTACTTCTTTCATTCTACCATCATTAAAAATAAACCAAACTTTCATGGTTGAACAGTTCATTTTATTTCCAATTGCTTCCAGGATAACTATTTATTTTTAAATGTTACCAAAACCATGCAATTAATAATTAAAAATGTTTATCTAAGGATGATTCCAGTATAAGATGCTGTTAGTCACAGGTTTTTAAACAAATACCTGGGAATAACTTCTTTAATACATCTAAGCTGAAGGAAAAAGTAAACTGTTTTCATGCAATTAAACTATCTTAATTTTTAAAATAATTCTGTGATTTAATAATGGTCTGGTGTTGACTGTGCTTTTACCTTGTAAATTTGGTTCCTAAAGATTTGTCTTTATTTATTAAGAGTATTAATATTTTTAAAATTTATATTATAAGGGAGTCAAGTGCAAATTTACTATTTTGATAGTAAATAAGTATCTCAAAATTAAAGTCTTTATTTTTAAAACAAAAGGAAGAGACTTGTTTAAACTTAAACTTAATGTATTTGTACTCTTGGTTACAAGTGATAGAAATCCTTAAAGTAGCTTAAAAAATAAGGGAAATATACTAAATCTCAGACTCCAAGGAATATTTTAGAAACTATATTAAGGGCACGCGGATGGTGCAGTTGGTTAAACATTGGACTCTTGGTTTGGGCTCAGGTTGTGATCTCAGGGTCACGATCTCAGGGTTGTGAGATAGAGTTCTGTGTTTGGCTCCAAGCTCAACTTGGGTTTACTTGAGATTCTCTCCCTCTCCCTCCCCCTCCCCCTCTGCCCTTCTCCCTGCCCCTCCTGTGTGCATGTGTGTTCTCTCTCTCTCTCTCTCAAATAAATAATCTAAAAAAAAAAGAAACTATTTTAGAAACTTCTGAGAACCATGACTTGTGTGCTACCATGACTTTTTCCTAAATGCTTTTTTTTTTTTTTTTTCTGTTTAGATCAGTTTCTTCTTTTATTGTGTTAAGGTTTGCTTTATACCCATGGCATGAGAGATACTAAAAACTCCAACTTTTATCTTTGGTTTCCTTTTCCAGTGAAAAATATTACTTCCAGTATTAATCTATTCACAAGTTCTGAATCCAATTGAATCAAGTACCACCTTTGGTCCAAATCAATTTTACTAACAAGGCAGTTCCCTTATTAAATCTAAGGGGGGAACAAGAACAGTTCAAGAAAAGGTGCTCAGTGCTGAATGTTCCAGGTCTTACATTAATAACTTAAGGTGACATATACCTCATTTTTACCACTTCCTATATTATCCTTACTTCTAAATAATATACATGAGATAGGTGAATAAACTCTTTCGGCTACCATGGTTCTACTGAGCTATCCTTAAACCTGTTTTTGTGGGTTAACTGAAATGCATTGCATAGGAATCCAAAGATTCCAATCAATCAAATTAATTTTAATAAAGCTAAACAAGATTTAGCTCAACAGCATTTTATTTAACTTCAATTTCCTAGATCATTACCTCATTCTTGCTGTTATGTTTGTCTACTTTGAATTTGTAAATTAAGTATATATATATGTGTGTATATATATATGTATATATATATAAATATACATATATATATATTTGGTAAAGAAATCTAGGCAAAAATCTCAGATTGGTAAAAGGAAATACTGAAAGTATTCAACACTTATTTGGGCATATTGGTATTTCTATCATGCAAAGTTTTAAAGTACATGCTTTCTGTGGAGCACTAAAAATCACAGCTCTTCCGGTTCACATTTATGTCTCATCTAAGAACAGGTGTAAGAAGTCTGCATGCCAAAAAGTTTCCCTCAGTATTCACAGTTTGAGAGCTTGAACTCAAAGGGGATCATCTGATTTGTAAAGAGGTTTTATTTTCATATAATTGATATGAAACTGGCAATACATCATACAGGTATGTCATAGACTATTACCCTTCACACAATACAACATTCTTAAAACTGCTAGCAAATTGTGCTTTTAATCTGTAACTCAACATTTCTAAAAATAAAATAATATATTGTTGTTGGTTTTTTTTTAAGATTTTATTTTATTTATTTGACAGAGAGAGAGAACGAAAGAGAGGGAACACAAGCAGGGAGAGTGGAAGAGGGAGAAGCAGGCTTCCCGCGGAGCAGGAAGCCTGATGAGGGGCTCGATCCCAGGACCCTGGGATCATGACCCGAGCCAAAGGCAGACGCCTAATGACTGAGCCAACCAGGCATCCCCAAATAATTTATTGTTAATTGTCAAGCATAAAATATGTATTTTTCTCACTCGGTAAATACATGGTATCTCACTATACTCACAGTCTAAAATAAATGACATGAATGGTTTCCTTTGCACTTGCATAATCATTTCTGTACTAAATTTACACCAAAAAAGTTTTGATAAAGGCTTAAGTGGCATTATCACTTGAAGAAACATTTCTAAGCCCATTGGTAATTGTTTCCTTATACCAGTGTCGATGCAAGGAGTCTCTTTGTAGATAGTAGGATCAGAATAATTTTTTATGTCCTTTTCTAGAACCTGGCCTTGCACTCCTTATAGAAGGTAGGGATGTTATTTCAAGGAACAGAGATATTGTAACTGGAGCTACAATTAATAAAGGAAAATAAAATCAGTCATATACTCTTTAAAATTTTATTTTACTTAATGCAATTTTTATTTTACTTAATGAACATTAGCCAATTCATTCCAACAATGTATAAAGAGAATTATATACCATGACCAAGGGGGATTTATCCCACATATATAGGATGGGTTCAACATTTGGAAATCATTTAACTCCTTCCATCATGTCAATATGCCAAAAAAAGAAAATTAAATGGTCATACCAATACATGCAGAAAAAAACATTTGACAAAATCTGAAACACTTTCATAATAAAAACAGTAAAGTAGGAATAAAGGGGAACTGTTCAATTTGATAAAGAATACCTTAAAAAACTCATAACCAACATACTTGGTTGTGAGAAATTAAAAACTTTTCCAACAAGGCAAGGAGTCCCTTCTCATTACTCTTTTTCAACATCCTAATGGAACTTCTAGCTAATGTAAAAGACAAGAACAGGAAATAAAAGATATGCAGATTGAGAAAGAAAAAAAAACTGCCTTTGTTCACAGATGACATGATTATCTATGTAGAAAATCCAAAAGAATAGACAACAAAACTCTTGGAACTGATAAGGGATTATAGCCAGGTAGCAGGATAGAAGATCAATACACAAAAATTAATTGCTTTTCTATATATAAGCAATGAACAAGTGGAATTTGAAATTAAAAAGATATTATTTATATCAGTACCTAAAAACGAAATACTTAAAGATTTTTATTTATTTATTTGACAGAGAGAGAGATAGCGAGAGCAGGAACACAAGCAGGGGGAGTGGGAGAGGGAGAAGTAGGCTTCCTGCCGAGCAGGGAGCCCGATGTGGGACTCGATCCCAGGACCCTGGGATCATGACCTGAGCCGAAGGCAGACGCTTAACGACTGCGCCACCCAGGCGCCGAAAACGAAATACTTAGATATAAATCTAACAAAATATGTGCAAGATTTATATGTGGGAAACTATCAAACTCTGATGAATGACTTTAAGGATGAACTAAATAAATGGAGAGATATAGCATGTTCATGGATAGGAATACTCAATATTGTCAAAATGTCAGTTCTTCCCAATTTGATTTATAGATTTAATGCAATCCCAGTCAAAATCCCAGCCAGTTATTTTGTGGATATAAACAAACTAATTATACAGAAAGGCAAGAGACCCAGAATGGCCAATACAATATTGAAGGAGAAGAACAAAGTTGAGAGTAGACATTCCCTGACTTCAAGTCTTTCTATAAAGCTACAATAATCAAGCGAGTGTGGTATTGGTGAAAAGATAGACAAATGGATCAATGGAACAGAATAAAGAGCCCAGAAATAGATCCACATAAATATAGTCCACTAATCATTGACAAAAGAGCAAAGGCAATACAATGGAGCAAAAATGGTCATTTTGACAAATGGTGCTGAACAGCTGGGCCATCCACATGCAAAAAATAAACAAATAAATCTAGACACAGACTTTTCACCCTTCACAAAAATTAACTCAAAATGGATCACAGACCTAAATGTAAAATGCAAAACTATAGAAATCATAAGAGATGATATAGGAGAAACCTAGACAACCTTGGGTATATCTATGACATTTTAGGTACAACATCAAAGGTATGATCTATGAAACAAATAATTGATAAGCTGCACTTCTTCATATTTAAAAACTTCTCTGTGACAGACAATATCAAGAGAACGAGAAAATCAGCCACAGACTGGGAGAAAATATTTGCAAAAGACGCATCTGATAAAGGACTATTATCCAAAATATGCAAAGAACTCTTAAAACTCCACAAGAAGAAAACAAACAACCTGATTTAAAAAAGGCCCAAACCATAATAGACACCTCATCAAAGAACATGTACATATGACAAATAAGCATATGTAAAGATATTCTACACCATATGTTACAAGAGAAATGCAAATTCAAGTAACAGTGAGATACTATTACACACCTATTAGAATGGTCAAAATTGGGAACACTGATAACACCAAATGCTGGTGAGGATTTGGAGCAGTAGGGATACTCAGACATTGCTGGTGGGAATGCCCAATTGTACAGTCACTCGGCAAGACGTTTGGTAGCTTCTCACAACACCAAACACAGTCTTACCATAAGATCCAGACATCATGCTCCCTGGTATTTACCTAACTGAGTAAAAAATTATGTCTACAAAAAATCCTACACATGGATATTTATAACAGCTTTATTTGTAATTGCCCAAACTTGGAAGTTACCAAGGTGTCTTTTAGTAGGTGAATGGATACCTAAAGTGTGGTATAGCCAGACAATGGGATATTATTCAGCGTTAAAAAGAAATGAACTATTGCACCCTGAAAAGACATGGAGGAAACTTAAATGCACAATACTAAGTGAGAGAAGCCAGTCTGCAAAGACTGCATGAGAAAGATGTGAATTCCTGGAAACAAAAAGGAGTGTTATAAGGAGTGAATGGTACAGAGAATTAAATGATATTGTATAAGATTATTTTTAATGTCAACATTCAATAATTTTTGATTGGTAAATAACTATCTGGTTTTGAAACATTAAATGATACTTTGCCTTCTTAATTATTAAGCCGATGAAAATACTGTGTGTTGCATTAAAACCTGATTTACCAAATTTTCTTTTTTTTTTTTAAATATTGCGGAGAAAGACATGGTTTCTTTTGGAAAGGTGCTGTTTTAAAATATAGTCTGAAGCTACATAAAGAGGAAGGGAGAAGCACAAGCAGATGCTGAACCTAATGGCCCTCCTTTTATAACGGAGAAGAAATGCAAAGCTCCCGTAACAGTGTTATTTGGGAACTAACCAACAGACACTTGCGTGAGGCTCTTCTATGAGCCGAGTATCTGAGGATGTTAAAAACCTCCCTGTGGGATTGGCTCTCTTTTTCTTAATTTTGAAATGGAAAAACACTGTTTTGAACTTCTTCTTTACACAAGTTAGCCAGCTTGGTTGCAAAAAAAAAGGAGAGATGTTTCCAGTCTAATGGATGATTCAGAGAAGTTATTTCCCAGCTTTCTGGAAGAAGCTGAAGGCAGAGGAAATGTTACAACCCTGAAAGGTAACCCAGCCCTCTATGACAGAAATAACTCAGATGCAAAAGTACTCTTTTCTAAGATTGCTACGCCAATTGGCATTGCAATTTAAAAATTCCACTGGGGAGAGATCTCAGCCCTGCTGATTTAATTACTAGGATTTGCCTGACCTTATTTGTTTAGATTTTGCTGTATTGAGTGTTGCTATGGAATCCTGCCTACATTTATTTAGTAGTATTGAAAGAAAATATGATGGCACTAACTATTTTAGTTAAAAATAACAAAAACAAAACGGGATTTGTACAGCTAAGAAAAGATCTTGTTAGAGAGACCACTTTTTTATTTTTATTTTTATTTTTTTAATTCCCAGATGCTTGTCTGGTCATCCAAGCCAAATGAAGAGAATTGTTGGTAATTAAAAAGTAATTCACTGAAGTGAGTACAGCTGTAGCCATGGCTTTTCTGCCAGACTCAATGTGATCTAGAGAAGCAGATTGTAATTGTTTCAAGTGAAAAAATGTTCTTTACTTATGAGGATACATCTGAAATGTTTATTTCATTTATAAAAACTTTGGTGAATTTTTAGCAATGAAATCATAAAGAAGAAAGGGAAGTTTGCCAATTTGACAGATATTAGCCTCACATATGTGTGCCTCTGAATAATTATGTACAAACTGCTCTAAAATAAGCAAGTGAATATTGTACAGCCATTTTATTTCCTATTTTATCCCTTGGGTTTAAAAGGCTTGAAAATAAGGAGCCTGGAAAAGGGAGGGAGAAAAAAAGCATTTAAATTATTTATTTATTTTGACTTTTAAGTACCAATAATACTTTTAAACTTGGTATTAAAATACCACTAAGGCTATGAATATTTATTAACCTTCTTTGGGCATTTGCTTTGCCAAGTATTGTTTCTATGACCTTCAAGTCAAAGGTTTCTGCATGGTGAGTCCCTTCCATACCCACCTGAGGGTGTATGTTTCCTTTAGTTGGTATCTCCCAGATTCCTTCAGGCTGTTGCTTGCTTTATCCTGTCAGCACTCTGAACATTTTTTTTTTTCTATTTTGGCACTTAAGTTTTGAAACTACTTATTTCTATTTTTGTCTTCTCTAAGAGACTGCTATTTTTTGAAGGTCAGAGCAGAAAACATTTTCACCTTTATTGTTATGCCCTACCTTCACACATCACTTTCAGTGCATAGCAGAGTTTGGGCACTCAGGAGGGCACTGGTAAAAGTAAACTAAGTGAAGAAAGAGCAAAAGAGTGATAAATCTTATATAAACTCTTATAATTTATTTTTATTGGAGTTTTTACTGAAATGTATCAGTGCTATTTTTAATGCATAAGAAGTATTAGTACATGGGTTATATTTATTAATGAAATGTTGATTACTAGCAATACAGGTGGTTTATTGCTCTACTTTTATTAAATATATGCATTTTTATTAGACTTATGTTCAAACTATATAATGTGAAGATTTATTGAGAAACTGCATTAACCACAATTAACTTTAAAGCAGAATTGTTAAGATTATAAAATTCTAAAAACTGAAGGATAGACTTATTCTCTGTCAGACTATATATGTATATACATGAACATTTTATGGATCTCAATTGTAAAACACTATCTTCTGAACTGTTCATAAACTTCATGTTGGATCCATAAGTTAAGTTATGAAATAAATAAGTCTTCTCCATTTAAAATACAAAATATTTAAAAGCAGGATTCAAAGACTTTAATAGCTATTATCACTTGAGAAGTTATTAAAAAGAACAAAAAAAAGAACAAAACATAAAACTGTGCATGGAAACAGTAATACCTTGTTGTAGGTATAAAGGCTATAAAGGTATAAAGAGGCAGTGGATAATCCTAAATTAAAAATTAAAGCACATTTGGGGCACCTTGGCTCAGTTGGTTAAGCATCTGACTCTTGATTTCATCTCAGGTCATGATTTCAGGGTCGTGAGATCAAGGCCTGCATTGGGCTCCATACTGGACATAGAGCCTGCTTAAGATTCTCTCTCTCTCTCCCCCTCTTTCCACTCCTCCCCACCTCTCTAAAAAAATAATAATTAAAAAAAATTAAAGCACATTCATTCATTCCATAACTATGTTCTGAGATATTCGATGTACCAGTTACTGAAAATACAAAAATATATTTAGCATTTGCTTTTATAGTTTACTTTCTAGTATGGGTGGGGCAAGAGACAATAAACATGAATGAATGAATGAATGAATGAATATTGGGTATATGTGAAATGAAGAAAAATAAAGATAAAATGACAACTGGAGGTCAACTGATAAAGGTCCATGTGAGCAGAGACTTGAAGTATGGGAGTGAAATATCTGGATAGCCAGGGAAGAGCTTTTTGGGGCAGAGGGAACAGTTTGGTAAAAGTCCCTGTGGCATGGGGCGCCTGGGTGGCTCAGTTGTTAAGCATCTGCCTTCGGCTCAGGTCATGATCCCAGGGTCCTGGGATTGAGCCCCACATCGGGCTCCCTGCTCGGCGGGAGGCCTGCTTCTCCCTCTCCACTCCCCCTGCTTGTGTTCCTCTCTCGCTGTATCTCTCTCTGTCAAATAAATAAAATCTTAAAAAAAAAAAAAAAAGGCCCTGTGGCAGGACTATCCCTTGATTGTTCCATAAACACAGGGTAATTTGTGTGCCTGAAATGAAATGAGTGAGACAGACACAGTTATATCAGATTACAGAGTGGTCCAGCACAACATGATGTAGGGCCATGTAGTTTATGGAATGACATCTTTCATTCTGAGAAAAATGTTAAGCCACTGGATGGTTTGGAGTCAAGGAACATGTCTAAGTGTTTCAAAAAGCACATTATTATTGCTTTGTGAAGAATAAATTATAGAAGGCCAAAAACAGAAGCTGTGAGACTGGTTGGAAGCTTTTGTGACTAGAGTTCCGTATTTAGCTAGAATGCCCTAGTGTGACAATACCTGCTATTTATGACAATCGTCTTTCAGAATTTGTAAAACATACACTATATGACAATTCCGATTTCCTTGAATTTACCTTTCATATTTTTTCATAAAACTAGTTTTACTTTTTTCTTCTGTTTTGGATACTATTTCTGCACTTTTACCATCTCTTTATCTAATGAACATGATTAATACAAATACATGCAGCTTTCACTTAATATTCATGTACTATGTAGCACGTTGTGTACATAAACTGCAACAATCCCCTGAGGCAGGAGTTATCATACCCTACTTCATAACGAAAAGTGAAGCACCTAGAGGTTTAATCAACTTGCCTAATTTTCTGCTATTAAATAGCAGATCTGCCACTCAGATCCAGGTCTGTTTCCCACCATGGCCTGCCTGCTCTTTTCCCCTGAATTACGCGGACGTTCCTAGTCATTGTGGCCTATTGATTATAGCAGAGTCTAAGCAAAAGACTTACAGTGATTCTAAAAGAAAAAAGATTTCCAAATTAGAAAGATTTAAGAGTCTCAGAGTTATACCTTTGGCTCAAAATACATTTACTGGAAATTCATATCTATACTGCTCAATTGTTTTCTAGAATAATGGTATCTATAAAACATAGGCATGGAAATTAGAAATAATCTGTTTACTCCATTGCTTTCAGACTGTTACGCTAGATAAAATATTTGATCAAATTATTTATTTTTCAAATATTGAAAAATTGGTTGCAAATTTCATACACAAACTCTTCCCAGAACAAAGTATTGCTTATTACTTATGTTTTCTCAGTTAGCCTACCCATCATAGACTATACATAAGAAATAAACTACTTTCAAATCTGTACATTGTCTCAACCTTTTCTCTAGGAATTATGTGATTGTTGCTACTAAAAATCTTTTTTTTTTAAAGATTATTTATTTATTTTAGAGAGAGAGAGTAGAGGGAGGAGCAGAGGGGGGAGGGAAAAAGAGGGGGAAGAATCTCAAGCAGATTCCATGCTGAGCATGGAGCCCTAAGTGGGGCTTGATCTCCCAACCCTGAGATCATGACCCCAGTTGAAACCAAGAATCAGGTGCTTAACTGAGCCACCCAGGTGCCCCCCAAAATCATTTTTGAGATAGTACAGTCTTTCCTTTAGTATAGCAATAAATATATCCAGTTTCTGGCATTTAGTGGGAAAGAAATTTAAGACTAATAAAGTATTTGCATATACAGTTCATTGCTGTGAAGAATAGTGTGTAAAGCCTTGTAAATCCACAAAAATAAATACTAGAAATTTATCCAGCTATTTTCATAATCCTGATACACTTGAATGGACTGATACACTTGAATGACCAAAAATTTATTTTTCAATTTATTTGTTACAAAGTGTTACTGGATGTCTAATTGAATTACCCACTATTTTTCAAGGAATTAATAAGTGAGATATAAAAAAAAGATGTAATTTCAATCAAATATTATTTTTTTCCTTTTTAATATTAGCATAGTAAGCTAACATTAATATGCATTTAAAAAGTATAGAAAATATGACTTGACTGAGAAGTAGCCAATGAGAGAAGTGATCTTGTGGGGGAAATTCAGAGTATATCTCCTAAAAAATTAGTAACTGCTGTTTATATTACCTTAGAATTTTCCTTTAACTTTTCATTTTATTTGGTAACTTTTTAAAAAATTATACATTCTCTGACTGTAGAAAATGTAATCGCCGTTTCTGAAAATAGTTGAAATATTCTCTTTTTTAGATGCCTCTCCATATTTCTGAGGATTTATTGAAAATATATGTTGAAGGGCATCTTCCTAAGAAATCAACAAGTTCATGGTAAAATATTTAAAATACCTACTTTCTCCAAGAAAAGAAAATAAACCTTCCACTAATTGCAATTAAATTAGTTCTTTAAATGAAACCTTCCCGAACTTTAAGATATATTTGATAAATGAAATTGATATTGACTTGCCAAACCTATAGTCAAAGTTTTCAAGCATTGCTTTATGCTATCCATGGGGACGTCTGGAATAAGAGTGTTCCAACAAGAGGAACAAGTGAAAATCCTGTCAGGACTTTGACCTGGTTTATTTGCAGCCCACTGAGAAAGGGATAGAGCTGTAGGACATGAGGTCAGGGACACTACAAGGCAGTAGAGGATCTTATGTTCTACATAAAGACATCTTCAGATGGAAATAGAAAGCATCGAAAGGCTTAAGCAAAGCAGTGAAGATCTGAATTGCATTTTAATCAATATATTTAATTATTCATTGAAGAAAATAAATGTCAGACATTCCAGATTAGTAAGGGACTTATTCCTTTAAAGAATGGAATTGAAAAGCTAAAAAGTTTCTCACATTTCAGTGACATTCATAATTCTGGATGTAAATTCAATCTTTAAAATGTTTTCCAGCACCTGACTTGGTAAGTGAAAATCAACCATATGTCAGCAAATTCTTCCCCATTTGCCCCAACACAAACCTCTGCCAACTCTACCTTTACTGTGACAAATCAGATAAAATAAGAAAACAAACAAACGAAATCCTGGGAAATTTGCTTGCTAGTTTTTGCTTTGTTTTGTTTTGTTTTTTATAGGGACTTGGGGATAGAAATGAATTTAAACCTAAAGGGAGCAGGTTAAATATATTCTCTGTTTTACATTCTGCTGCTTGATGAACCTAGCAACTTGATGAAGGTAAGGACTTTATCACACTGGGTCAACACATATTTTAATATATAAAATAATTTATACTTGTAGGTAGGGACATTTTGCCTTTCTAGATGCTTGTAGATATTGTATCTTCTTGTGGATGGGTAAGGTAGGATATTGTATCTTCTTGTGGATTGTGAAAGGGAGATTGGGACACTCATACTTAAAACCATATTGCCTGTAATTATGAAAACCATTTATAGTAGTAAACCTCTAATCCAACTTCCATTTAACTGTATTTATGCCTTGCTTGTTTTATCTAAAATCCGTAAGTTTCTGAGTATTTTTTCCTTACACAGAGACATTTATCTATCTCTAGGTTATTTCTTTCAAAAACATGAACTCAGTGTTTGCAAGCTGCATATCAAAATGATTCTTCTAAATAAAGACAATTTCTTCCCAAAATGTACCAGCTGGTAAAATAATTTTCATCCTATTACACATGTAAGTCAGGAAGGAAATACACTACAATATTTAATGGAATTACAGATAAAGTCCTTTTCATGGTCTGAAATATTGTACAGTTAGAAAAAGTGATTGAAAATACTACATTTATAAAGGAGATGCACATTAGCATAGTTCTTCTGTCCTAATTTATCACTGTTAGTGGGAAAATGTGGAATTACAGAATCAGACAGTTTAAAGGAAATTTCAGCAAACATGTCGGACATACTTCTACGAGTATCCTAAAACAAAACAAAACAAAACAAAAAAAACCCTTTACCTTTTTAAAGAGAATGGAGAAATACACATTGGAAATTTCACATCTGTGGTTTTCAAAGGACACTCACATAAATTACAATATTCATTTTGCACTTACTTAATGTAATATGAAGGAGAAAGCACCTATTATTTTCAGCTTACTATTAAGCAATGAATTATTTTTTTAAAGATTTTATTCATTTATTTGAGAGAGAGAGAGAAAAAGCAGGAGTGAGGGGAGAGGAGAAGGAGAGGAAGAAGCAGATTCCCTGCTCAGGGGGAGCTCAACATGGAACTCCATCTCGGGACTCCAGGATCATGACCTGAGCCAAAGGCAAATGCTTAACCAACTGAACCACCCAGGCACCCCTTTAGCAATGAATTAATATCTAAATCCAAAGTTATCTATCCATTAACTAATTGAGTCAAGAATAAACTCCATATCTATGCTATCTTTAATTAGTTCCTTGTTATAACTTCAAATTGCTAAGGGAACATAAAAATGACATTTTAAAGTAAAATTAAATTTATATTTTTGTTTCTATTATTGATTGAATTATCTCTTATATTATTCCTTGAATGCAAAATTTATTTTTTATATATTCTCCTTATTTCAGTTCTAAGCAAAATTAAATATGCAATATCACTCACTATAGTAGTATGGTTAAGATGACAAGATATAATGTAAATGAAGACTGGAAGTCTTTTATTTATATTTGTCCTTACCCTTGTGAACAAATTCTGGTAACTCTAAGTTTTGGTGCAGCTTTTAAATCCAGTTTGAACCTAGTTCCATTTAATAAATAAACATACGCAAAATTAAAAATCTGCTTTCTTCCCCCAACAAAGCACAAATGGAGTTTGAGAGATGTAAATATTTTTTTTTCAAAAGTAAAAGAAATGTTCAAAATAGGGACTCCATCTCAGCAGTTTTGACACGTTAGTGGGTTTCCCTTCAATCTCTCACTATTTATCACAGGCTGTTCAACTATAATCTACTTTCCAGCTCATTACTATGCTTTTACATTGTGTGACTTAAGAATCAAAGTTTTTTGGTCAATTAATTCAACTGTGCTACACCTAGAACAGTATTTGCTTCGCAAATATACAAAATATAGGATTTTATATCTTTTGGATTCTCTAATAAAGGCAGAAATAATCTATAGAATTGAAAATAAATTAAAAACTTTTCCATTTCCTTCATTCATTTATTGATTTAATAAATATTTACTGAGATTCTGTATGTAGTGAATTTTATGTAAAGTATTTAAATACATTGGTGAAGTAGGGAAGCTTCCCATATTCTCATACTGTTTATGGGCAGTTTACTAATAGTGTCTATAAAAAGGGGATGAGCAGATGTTGCACACCTCTGAAGCTCAAGAAAAGAAACTACTGTTAGACATAATCAGTGTATTAGAGGTAATTGTATTCGGGGGTATAATGATGCCATTTGGGATAATATGGTAAATTTTAAGGAGTTATATAAAAGTTAGATAGTATTTTTCCTAATGTGTGTGTCTGTCTGTGTAATTTTGCATATGGGAATAAGGCATGTTTTTAAAAATTGGATTGAATTTCAATTAGGTTGTATTAATAAGACTTTTTAAACATTACTTAATTTTTAAATGCTATGTCTTCAATAAGTGTTAGAATATGACTGATGATTAAAGAGGCAAAGAAGACAAAGTCTATTAAGGAAACTATGAGTTATTCTATTATTATACCTGGATTTTGTACTGCTTGGGGAGGAAAAAAAAAGTTGATTTCCTAATTTACATTTAAAAAATATCTAGTAGTCTCAAGACTGCTCAGAAGCAGGGTTTGTCAGTGCTAGGATTGTTGACATTTAGGGCTGGATAACTTTTTGTTGTGAGGATCTGTTCATGCATTATAGAAATGGTTCATATCATCTCTGGCCTCTGCCCACTAAATTCAAATAGCTTCCCCAGCTCCTCTCCTCCAATTTGTTGACAACTAAAAATATCTCTAGACCCTGCCAAATAAACCCTATGTAGGGTGCAAATTGCCTTGGCTGATAACCAATGATTTAGGAAAAACTCTCAGCAGAGCATTTTTTTTTAAGATTTTATTTATTTATTTGACAGAGTTAGAGAGAGAGAGAGCACAAGTAGGCAGAGAGACAGGCAGAGGGAGAGGGAGAAGCAGGTTCTCCGCTGAGCGGGAGTCCAATGTGGGACTCGATCCCAGGATACTGGGATCCTGACCTTAGCTGAAGGCAGCCGCTTAACCCACTGAACCACCCAGGTGCCCAGCAGAGCATATTTTTGATAAAAGTTATTTTGTCCTATTTTATCTTTTGCTTTCAATGTCTAAATAACATTTGCATCAGTGGTTTAAAAAATATAAGTTCAATGGGCATAAATTCATTGTAGATTGTAAAATGTATTATTTTATTATATATTGGGTATTTTATATTAAATATAAAATTTTAAAAAGCTTAAAAAAACACTTTTCCTTAGCTTTGTTAAATGGGTAAAACTGATAAACTTTACACGAGAAACATGCAATTGCCTCATCTTGCTTTTAAAGTAAATAGTCATAGGAGAGCATTTTATAGTAGTATTGTTTTAAATAAAACTCACTGAAATTTTACAGGCATCAAAACTTAATTGAAATACATTAACCTGTGCTTGTAACTTGAGTATTATCTCATGCAGGTATTTCTATGTTAATAAAACTTATTATTAAGGACTTGTGTATGTCTCCAAAAAGTCTATCAAATGTTGTATTTCCATATGTTTACCCTCCCACACCCTTTTATGTTTTTGTTTGTCATGCTTTGTAAATGTAACCTGGAGGAGTGCTGGTATTTTTGGAACTTGTATAGTTGAAAGAATGACTAGTTACACTGTTACAATTAATTGTAGTTGCTTTATTGTATTATATCTAATAATTGGCCATTTCATTTATATCTGTGAAATTATCTCCTAATCGATATTTTCATGTGTAATATTCATGGATATAGTCTTACAAATACATGCATTTTTAAAACAAAAGAAGTAAAACTAATGAAGACTATTTTATAATATCTTAAGGCTTTTTCTCATTATCTCTCAATATGTCATTAATTATTTTCATTTCATTTACTTAATTATCCTTCATCCCATAAATGTTATCACTTAGTCATTCAGATTTTCAATGTTAATTTACTTGGAAATTAAGACATGACTTTAAGTTATTTCTTTGGAAAGTGACTAATAAAATTTTATATTTGGAATAAATTTACCTTCTTTTAATGAACTAATTTTTTATTCATTATCTTGTTGGCAGTCTTTTCTAAGCTATCTGTGGTTTCTTTATACTTAGCAGGTAATTAAAGGTTTCAAACTAAACACAATATTCCATGTGCAGCCTTACTAGTCTTTTGGAATTTATGTATTTATTTCTTATTGCTAGAAACCATATATTATGACAATAGCGATTTCTTGTACCACTTACTATGTTGTTTCTCCTCTTGTAACACTCAGCTAAGCATCTTAGCAGCACCACTTACAAGTGGCTGGCAGTTTCTCAGATGGACATGAAATTTGTAATGATATTTACTTGTACTTGAGGGATTTCTAAATCCATTTAGGCTAGAAATACATACTGCTACCTTTTGGTTATCTGTGGTTACATGAGACTAGCAAAAATAAGGATGTCAATACATTTGAGAATTTCTTTTTGGCTTTATCCTTTAAGGCATTTAATGACAAATTTTAGTGGTATTTTGATAATACCTCCTTTTCATTATTACCTTAAGGTTATTTTTCCAAAATTTAATACCAACTTTTTTAATCATATCGATATCCCGTTCTAAACAGGGGATAATGGAACAGGACTGAGGCTTTTAGGATTATAGCACTAGCTCCCAGACAACCGAAAAGAAATGGATAAAAATGTGTGGAAACAGAGGTGACAGTCTTAGAAAGGTGCCCATTTTGGAGAGAGAGAGGTGGGTTGGAATAAAAGAGCTATCCCTTGGAATCTTGATGGTAAAAAGTAGAAGGAAACAAGTTGCAGATGTCAAGAGTCATAAATAAATAAACATCTTCAAGCAGAAGAAACAGTATCCATAACCCCAACATAAACAGAGGTACCATCTAGTAAAGACACTGCAATATAAAACAAAGAAATCCAGTAAGTTCAAAAACCCTATGAGAATCATATGTTACTAGAAGCACAGAATATTGAAATTCCATTGCTTACTTACCATGTCAGCAAAAATACAAAAACATGTTAAAACTTTCACTTAGTGAGTTTGTAAGGAATCCTCATCTGTAGTAGTGATAGGTGTACATCTTTTGGTTGAATGACTCTTAATGTTCGAGTCCCTCTTGATCTGCTTGTTAGAAAGTAGTTGAGATAATGGGATATAACATCAAGAAAAATAAATGTGGGTCCTGTTTTCACAGGGCTCAATCTTTAGCTGACATCAAAAAGTTAGAGATTGGATTTGGCATCCTCTATGTGGTAAGCATATATTTTCTCTAGATAGATGCCGAGTAAATCAAAGTTAAGGTCATGAAAAAATTGTTCACCATGATTATGGTCCAACAGCATTTAATAGTCAATCACAGGCAATTTCATGCTGAGAACAAAGGGAAAAAATGGAAACAACGACCTGTCTCTCCTTTTTATTAACTTATTTTTTTTTTACATTCCTGACCCAAAAGGCTTGAACAGTATCTCTTAGGATAGATATACTTGCAAATAAATAGAATACTAGTAAATTCTCTTGGCCAGAAGACTGTGCTGGAAATCTGCTAATTCTTACATGTTGGTTTAGGTCAAAACATTCATACGGGACTTAAGGCATCACTGAAATATGAAGGAACTGATATATGATAAATGCTAGAGTCATACCTCATGACCAGACCTTTGTCGTTTTGTAGCTCCTCTTCCTCTCCTGTCATCTGAGTCGTATCTACTCCCAGTATCTACCCTCAAAGGTTGTAGTATGCATCAAAGTTACTAATTACCACTGATAATTATCCATTAAAATGCCTTACCATGTTTCTACAGTTAAAGGTTACTAACCCCAGGAATTAAAATATTTTAAAAATATGGCCTTTATAATCAGTAATAGATAATCATTCCTATAGTATTGCTAAAAAACTTTTAGTATATAAATATCAGAAATTTTACCTCCCTTCATAATACATGGTGAGATAATCACCAATGAATAATTAGAGATATCCGTATGAACTCAAACTAATCAAACCATAGTTGTAAGTAATAAGATGCAACATTTCTTTCTATTGAAGTCCTCCTTTTATTTAGGGCAAGTTAACAAAGTATCAGTGGGCTCTTACTTCGAATTGCTGCCATCTTCTTTTACTCTCATCTGTAAAAACCAGTTGTAAAATAGGAGTTCCAACCACAGGAAGAGAAGTGGAATAAATGTACTTTGCTCTACAGCCTTTGAAAAATGTAAAACTAATTCCAAATCTCTATTAATCTGGTTCAACAGAGAAATATCATTTCAGTCATCAATTTCAGCTTTTTTTGGTCATATTACCTTTTCATATTTTACAGAGGTTTTAGGGTTTTTTAAAATCTGCCAAAATTTCAGAGAAGTCCTGTATTTCTATCTCCCCATGGGTTATTGACTCGTCCCTTCTAACTCAATGATGACTTTGCAGCTTCTGTGCTCTTCTTGAAAGAATGGAAACTGGCCCAGTATCCCTAGGCAACAAGGTATGTTCCCTCTGAAGATACACCATCTACTCCAGGGAAAATGCATATATGATGAATGGCCAAAACTCTGGTGAAAATATGTCATAAAATTTAACTGGCTGAAAGATAATTTACTGAATGACCAGGTCATTATGTTGAAAAACTTACCTATTTACCAAATATTATATTTTCTATGTATTTGTAAAATTCACAAGGTCTATAGAATGTTATAGCTTTCACAGCATTTGAGTCTCTCTCCTGAATTATAATTGCAGGTTCAGACTTACAGTTTAATTTTAATTGTAATTTCTTTTTTATTTGCCTGCTGCAGTTTTGCCACAGCATTTCCACTGTGAACAAACCACAGAGTACTCTGGGCTCTTGAAGAGGTCAAGCTTATGACATTTGGGAATGCATTTCTTGGGAGTTTTGACTTACAAGTGTTTACAAAGGGTGAATGTCAATACATTTGTAAATCATGAAATTGTCTCAATTTCAACACATTTGCCATCCTAATCCAGAAATATAATTGACCTTATCAAATATAGTTTTTGTACATTGAAAAAAAATGAGATGTTCAGTGTCTGAAATATGAATGCATACGCATTGGCATTCAACTCAGCTAATCCTCAAAACCACAGCTAACTGGCTGAATCAGTGATCTGAGATCTAAACACACACATTAAAAATAAAAGTGAACTGAACAAAAACTTCAAAAATATTCAGAGATTGTTGAAACCATCCCATGTAGTAAAACTTGCTAGAAACTTTGCAAATATTTACCAGGAACATGTTTTGTGATAACATGTAACTTGACAAGCATAATGAGTTGTTTTGAGTAACTTCTCCAATAGGACACTTAGCAAAGTCTCATAAATAAGCTTGGGCTTTCATGTACATATAAAACTGAAACTTGTTTATAGTAGCTTCCCCTACCTATCTTGCAAAAACTTCTTAGGCAATGATATATGAAAGGCCGATTTGTCCTTTGGAATGGGAGAGGAAAATGTTTAATAAAAAGGGAAAACAAAAAAAAAATTTAAATTTAAAAAATGGAAAACAAATACAAATTGAAATTTCAATGCATCATTTTGCTACTTCAGAAAATAATGAAATTACAAATAATGCACTTGTAACAAATTACATAAACCATAAATGAAAATGATAAACCCATCAAATGATTGGTGCTGTGACCCATACCTGCACTGCAAAATTATTTAAAATGCTTTGGGGATAAAGAAATCGGATTGTTTTGGCTCACTGCCCATTCTATAAAAGCAAATCTGTAGAAGAATTACAGTATATTTATACCTTCTCAATTTTTTTTTCTTCTAAAGATTTTTATCTATCTATTCATGAGAGACAGAGAGAGAAAGAGAGAGAGAGAGAAGCAGAGGCAGAAACAGGCTCCCCGCTGAGCAGGGAGCCCAATGTGGGACTTGATCTCAGGACCCTTGGATCATGACCTGAGCCAAAGGCAGACACTTAACCATCTGAGCCAGCCAGGTGCCCCAATACCTTCTCAATGTTTAATTGTTGCTGAAGTGTATCTGCTTGATATTTTTAGTGAAATGTTACATCTACTCTCCTTGCCAAAGGTCAAAAAGCAAAGGGTCTAGGAAAAAGACATTTGAGTGTATGATAAAAGACCGATGAAACACATATTTTGCAGTAAACTTGTGGTTTGCCTCTTCCACTGTTTAAGCCATTTAAGGAAGAGGATGAACTCACTGCTTTTGTATTCTTCGGACAAGTTTATTAGAGCCCACTGAAAGAAATTCCTTGCTTCTCTCAGATTACAACACACTTTGAACCCAAATCCAATAAATCACTCATATTTTCAAGTTTATTTGCACCTGTAATTTAAGCACAATTTCAACACCATCAGTAAGGTTACTATGTAGCCTTGCAGTGTACAGAACAAGAATGCAAATTTGCGGCTCAATATGGATTTTTTTTTTTTCAAGTTCCTCATGCTTTTGTTATGCATTTCCTAAATCAACCACTGCTAACCTTGTCAGTGAAGTGCTCCCTGGTTACACGGATGGGATCTCACTTTCCCTTGTACCCGCGTTGCCGGCACCCTGCCGCCTCAGACTGCATTGTGCATTCCTCTCTAGTGCTTCCGTGGGCTCTGGGGAACTAGCTGTGACACCATCCCTGGTGTGCAGCCAGCGCTTCTGCCTTCTACATGCTTTCATTTCACGTCTTCTCTAGATTTTAGGAAATGTTCTTATAAGAGTTCAACATGACCATTCAGCTGATCTAGGGTTTTAACTGCGAATTTGCCTAAATTTTATCCAACCTCCTATGCAATGCATAGATTCTCTTTTTAACATTTGGGATCAAGACAGGCTGAAATTTAAGCAAATTCTCAGACTCATTTGTAGCATCAGTTTCAAAAGCAGCAAGTGAGAGCCCTTGCCACTGATGTTATAGTCCTGGAGTTATATGTAACATTTGTTAAATTAGTGAAATGTCAAGTCATTTTTCCTGAGGAAAGATAATTAGATGTGTGTGGTTATGATGATAATAATGCTGATGGTCTGAGGGGTTATACTGCATAGGAGAAGAGAAGGATCCATGTTTGAGCATCAGAAATTGAAATATTATGTATAACTTGGACAAAAACTAGACTTTAAGAAGATTTGGAATCATAAAAAAGGAAAAATTATTCCAGCAACATAAAGAATTTAGAATAGATGCCAACCCTCTAAAACTAGGAATTAGATACTGAAGGTGCCGTTTAGAGCCTTCTCTTTCATGCAAGGTAGACACGCATGTGTGTGCTCTCACACATACACACGCACACACACACACGCACACACACACAGGCTTGGCATTTGCCACTGAACATGCATAGATATATAAATCTGACTTCATAATCAGAGAAATGACCCTGTTTCTCAGCCCTCAGGGATACTGGGCAGGTATCTGTACAAAATAACAAAGCAAAACAAAACACTATATATATATTTCTAATTCTATAATTCAAAGTACAAAAAAAATAACCATACTCTTTGGCTCATAGTAAATGGAAAGTAACACTCTAAACAAGGTCCCTTTCTCCTTTTAGTGTTTTTCTTTACCCTATCCTGACCACTGTTTTCCTCAGGCCCACCATCCACCACAGGCTTTCACTCTCATGTGTGTAACAGAGGTGTATGTGTATGCTTATCTGAAATTGTATGACACTGTTTCACGAATGTATCTGCTTATAATTTACACAAGTGATATTTTTTCTATAAATCTCATTGCATTTTAGTTTTAGTCGCTCAACAATTTGTTCTGAGTTATGCATGTATGCATAACATCTTGCTACATAAAACTACTTCATTTTAATTATTTACTGAACTTATTTTTGGTTGCCAATAACCCTCAGATATAATGTAAAAATGCCAGAAAATACTGGATGTCATTGCCCATTTCTTCACTGCTAGTTATCTAAAGGACAAGATTATCATATGATTGAACTGACGGCGAGGTGACTCACAGTCATGACCAGGGACAACATTCCAATTCTAAACTAAAATTGACCCAGATGAAGAATTTTTTTTGAGTCATCGGATGAAAATATAGATGCCTGTGTGACTTCTTCATAAAGATACTACATTTTGGGTTTCTCTTTTCGTGAAATCTAGAGGTCGTGTTGTAATTTCAAGAACAGAGTGGAGCTTCATGAGACAGTGACAGTCTTTTAAAGCTATCACAGTTGGAGACCTACCTTAGCTGCTGCTTATGATATCCATGCTTAACGTATACATTTTTACTGATTCTTTTAAATAAAATGTTTCCTATTTAAGTGATAAATGGTCAGAGTTGTTACTTTTTTTTCTCTTGGAAATGCCATCTCAATATGAACCTATGTATATTCATAAAGAATGATTTTTATTAGATTCAGCTGCCATTCTAAAGAAAATCCAAATAATATTGATTTAAACAGGAGAGGAACTTACTTATTTTTTTATGAAACTCTTCTTATCTACTCTACCACTCTGGCATTACATCAGAATCTTAAGCAGGAGGAAGCAGGGGAGAGAGGGGACAAGTGGAACTTTTGAGTCATCTCTTCAAGTTTCCAGGAAGTTCAGCTTATACTTTGTTAGTCAACACTTATTCATGTGGCCATGCAATATGACTCAAGGAAGGCTTGTCTTTATTCCAGGCAGCTGTGTGCTCAGGATTGGGGAACTATTTGCTGCTACAGAAACAGGTGGTTCCTGAAAATATGGCCCATCTTTGTAATTCTTTGTGTAGCTATATATCCTTTGCTTCTTTGAATCAAACCAGTAACTTTATCCATTACTACTCTTGACTTCAGAATGAGCATTTCAACTGTAGATTTTTTTCTGTAGTTCTTTGAGCTGTGTCAAGGATAGTCCTGCTGTGCTTCTTGTCTTCACTTCTACCCAGATAACTTCTGCTCAGCCTCAGCTGCTTTTGGCAGCCCCAATATGTATTTTTGAGTTTGGGATTATATTTATCTCCAAGATACTCTAAAAATGAAATTTCTGAGTTCTTCAAAAAATTCAAAAATATATTCTTATGCTTTTGTAAAGATTCCAAGAGGATAAGGAGGAAATGCTGAAATACCGTCTTGTTTAAAGCAGATGTTCTTATAAGTATTTTAAATTCTGTTCCAGTGAAAGAAAAATAAAAAGGATAATAGAGACGATTTTAGTTCAACTTGGAAAGCGTAATTGACAAGAAGCTGAATACGTTTTCTTACAGAAGTCCATAAACATCTAGATAATAATGTGATTATAATCCTCGCTACAAGAGAAGGGGTATAGTAAATGGGAAAGAGAAGAGAGAGGCTTGAAGAAGCAAGTTGTCAACATGGAAGTGATCTTTCAACATTTTCCAGACCCATCAATTTTGGAGGTTTATTTTCCATCCTTTGCCATGTATTTAACTAGATGTATAGAATAATTGTGACATCCTAACAACCAGGTCTAGTTAGCATCAATATCATTGATAATCATCAATGTAATAAATCAGTGTAACAGACCAGTCCAGCAGCATGGAGAAGTGAGCAAAGTTGCTCCAAGATTAGACTATACTGCAGGATTATGAGAGTTACATAGCTATGAGGTAGGGCAGTAAAGACATATTACTGGTATGTTCAGCTGAAAGAAAAGCACTTTTGATGATTTTTACCAACAAATATAGAGGAAAAAAATATTTTCCAAATCAATAGCTGCATACCAAGTGCTAGCTGAGGGATATGTTAATTTATTCCAGCTATGAAACCTCATCTGTAACAGTAGCTGCAATTGGAGTCAATAAGTGATTGAGATGATAATAATCCATCATTATTCTCCAAGATCCATCTGGACTGTGTATGATCCCTGTAGACAAAGTGAACGAAATGTAGCATGAATCACCATCCTTGTAATGTTCAAGTCTTTTAGAGTGGCACTAACCTTGGCAATACCATCACGATTGATTTGTAATTACTGTTTTGGTAGATAAAACCAATTCTAGTGGTTTTCATTTGACCTTTGTAGATAAAACCAATTCTACTGGTTTTCATTTGACCTTTCTTATTACAAGAGTCCAGGGAATCAATGTGGAAATCCTGCCAGCTGCTAAGTGTAACTATTCCAAATTATGGGAAATAACCTCAGGATGTGTTCAAGGATCAACGAGGCCCTCTTTGAAATGGGCACAAGCCCTTAAGGTGCCTAGGTGGCTCAGTCGGTTAAGCATCTGCCTTTGGCTCAGGTCATGATCCCAGGATCCTGGGATTGAGCCCTACATCGGGTTCTCTGCTCAACAGGGAGTCTGCTTCTCCCTCTCCCTCTGCCTGCCGCTCCCCATGTTTGTTTGCACTCTCTCTCTCAAATAAATAAATAAAAAAAAATGGCACAAGCTCAAACTTCATTGCTCAATTAACCTTCATAAGCCTCAAATCTGACTGGTAGAACACAATGGCATTTCAGGTGTCCTGGATTAAGGTCATTTCAGAGACAGAGTCCAGCAATGTTTCAAAAATCTGATTATTTTCTCTTTACCAGTACACAATCACCCTAGTAAATGGTCACAGGTTATTTGAGGGAAGGGAGAAAGAAATTTTAAGTATTCATTTTTTTGGCTTTATGGAAGAATCCCTCTTTAAGGAGACTTGACCTCTACTTCAATCAAGAGACTGTAGGTCTATGAACTGGCTTAAGTCTTAGAATTCATTTAGAGACTGTGACTCTCTATTATGGTGATTTAAATACTTTTGTTAGCCAAACTTAGAGTTTAGTTACTCATATGAATTTAGTAGACTACCCATATATTTCATTTTAGAGATACAGTGTTTAACTAGTCAATGCTAAAAATTTTATCAGATTATTCTCATTTTTAGATTGGCTTTGTCACCCATTATGGTAAACATGTATACCTTATGTTTGACAATTAAGAATCACAACTTGGTCCAGACTTGCTTATCCTCATTAAATTTGGAGAACTTAGTTCTATGACAGCAGTTTCCACTATCATTTCTGGCTTGCAAAGAATAGCCATCACAAAATTATTCAAGCATGGAAGGGTTCCACTCATGAATGTATTTTCTAGACTTGGAAAGAAATGTCCTTTGTAACCTTTGTGGACATAGTTAGCAAGTTTTATCTGATAAATCCATTCAAGCATTCCAGTCTACCCCATACTTGGGTATCTTCATCCACAACAAACTTAAGAAGTTCTGGTATTTCCCCTTCATTTAATATAGTACAGATTTGGGTCCAAATCAAACAGGCAAAATATTAGAGGTATTCTCAGCCAGTTAAGTCAAGCCATTCAATGCTCACATTTATTGAACATTGATATAATATTGAGATGAATATTAAATGGGGAATATCTATTTCAGAAGCCTAAATTCAGCCTGATCTAACATATTCTTAAACCTGATTTAACACTTTTAGAATTGATTTCAACACGTGTCCACTAGATTTCTATGTACTTTTGCAAAATCTTGGTAATCCTTTCATGCATATTAGACCTTCTCATGGGTCATATTTTGTACCTTATTCTCTAGCATTGTTGGAATTTAAGTCCCGTTATATATATCTCCATGTAATGAATTGTGGGTAGTTAGGACTTGAGGAAGATCAGAAGTCCTTGGAACAACAGTACCACAGCAGAGGCCACTAAATTTTTTCAGGCAGAAGTAGACCACCTCCTCAGAAAGGGAGAAAATAGTGTTTCTACTGACAAATGAGGCTTAGCAAAAATTTTAGGGATTCACCTGGCTTATTGTAGTATAAAAGCAAATGTCCGTCACAATTTTCAGTGCCCCATTCCTTCCTAAACATTGGTTTTTTTGTCCCTACCTAACAAGGATACTTTACTTTCCGTTTACAATTACATGTTCCTCACATCTTTGAGCTCTCACTGGCAACATCCTGAAAGTCCATATTTTTACTAGCAGTCTGTTCAAGGAAATTTAAGCTTTCTATATCATACTCCTCAAAAATCTTTTAGCCTCTGCCCACTGCCTGATTCTAAAGCCCCTCTCACATTTTTAGGTATTTTTTACAGCAGCACCCCACTTCTAGGTAATAAAATCTCTATTAATTTTCTATTATTTCCCAACAAATTACCACAAAAGTAGTGACTTAAAGCAACACAGATTTATTACGTCAAGGTTTCTATGAATCAGGAGTCTGGACATAGATTAACTGGGTCCTCTGCTCAGGGTCTCACCAGGCTGAAATAAGGTCTCCATTGGGCCTATTTTCCTATCTGAGACTCAGGGTCCTTTTCTAAGCTTATTTGGATTGTTGGCAAGGTCAAGTTCCCTTTGGTTGTACCACTGAGCTCCCTGCTTTCTTGCTTGTTGTCCATCGGGTCTGTCCTCAGCTACCATAGACTATCAGCAGTTCTTTGCCCTGTGACTCTTTCCATTGCATTGCAGTTTGCTCATTCAAGGTCAGCAGACAAATTTTCTATTTCACCTTGTTTTAGGAAGTCAGCAAATTAGGTCAAGCCCACCCAGTATAACCTCCTTTTGATTATTTAAAGGTCAACTGATTAGGAAATTAATCATGAGAATGATATCCTATTTTATTCACAATTTCTGCATTCATGCAAGGGGGAGGGACTGTAAAAGTCATGAACACCAAAGGGCAGGAATCTTGTAGACCATCTTAGAATTTTGTCTATGACACCCAATGAAAAAGAAAATATCAACAAAACATTATACTTCTTATTTTCATGAAATGTCTATGATAGCAACTTATTGATCCTCCAAAGTTTCATTCCCATAGATACTAAATACAGTTGTCTACAGGGGCTAATTTAAGTAATTTCTTTGCCACTTCATGCCATAGACTACCAATGGCCATTTTACCACTGGAAACAGCATCATTAACGTTTTTAAATATAATCAGGTAGAAACCACATCCAGATAACCCAGGCCCAATTCAAAGAACCCACCATTAATGTCCTATTCCTGTGAAATCTTTTAGTCTACTTATTTTTCTAAAAATTAGGGTTTATTCAGAGAGAAGCAAAACCATCCTGAATGAAATAGTATACAGGATTTATCATAGTGTTTATGTCTTATGCAGTTTGGGAGCTAGTAGAATATTTGCCATTCTTTACCCTGGCCCAAGACCAGAGAAGATGAAGGAGTAAATCAGATGGGAACTGGAGAAGCTGCAGTTCCAGGTGGTAACCAAATACATTAGACTAATGCCAACAAGATGGTTAAACACATTGGTGACATGTGCAAACTGTCATGGTGACTGGCACCCTCCTTCAATCTTCACAGTATAAAAATATGGCTCCTATTTCATTTCTGCCTTCAGACCCTCACAGAAATTTATCCTGTCATCAACACTAACCTAGGGTCATATAGTAAAATAATTCTGAGCAATGCAGTTGTAGCCTAACTAAATTGACTTAGTAGTATACCCCATAATTTACAAAACTATAGCTACCTGAGATTCAAATGAAGTAGTATGAAAACCTTTCTTAAAATATCACATTCTGTCAGATAAGTAAATATTTATAGATATTATATTTTAAAGCTTTTTTATAATAACAGGAATGTGAAATCATAGGCATTGGGACACTATTTTAGCTATGTCACTTTTCAAAGAAAATAGATTTATATAATGCATAGTTTTGCAGTTCATTTTACTAATATAGAGCCAATTTTTACATTACAATATTTCATGATTCTGTTTTTTTTTTTTTTTTTTTTACATTATTTGTTTAGGCAGTTATATTTTGATTTGACATTTCAAAATCCCTGACATATATGGCAAAGTTATATTAAGTCATGATAGAGACAATTAACATCTAATTATAAGAAATCAAGGTCCATCTCTTTTATGGTAGTACTTGATCCTTTGTTACAGGCTACAATTTACCTGTCCTTTAACACAATTTATGGGCTTCTCAGAACAGTAGTACTCCAAAATAATATAGGTGCTTTTATGGATATAATCTGAACTTCAAAAATTTTCCATAATTGCTTTGCTTCTTTAGAGTAGTTTTTTTTAACTTTTGTTGGCATATCTTATTTTTTAAAAACAAGTTCTTCATTTCTCTTTTGTGGGGCCTATGTTGCCTCTTCTTTTAGATTCTACATGCTTCCTGTTTCTCCCATCCCCGCCCTGGCCTAAGGCAATGACTGGAATATACCAAGAACTTAATCAATGTTTCATTGACTTGAGCATTCCCAGCAATGTTTTTATATTTGCCACAAACTATGTAGCTTCCAGCCTGAGAGTTTATATACGTTTGAGAAAAAATTGACTTTAAAATAACCTTACCCTTCACAAATCATTTAAATAATGAGGTTTCTCAGAGATTATTAATCAAACTACATGGAGAAGAGTTATAAATATTGATGAATTGTTTAATACTGTTGTTGTTAATGATTGCACTGCTCATTTTATATAAAAATTCAATCTTTTTTCCTATGTATCATTTGGTAAAGCTCTTTAGTGACTGAACAGAATGTGAATGATTATCAATTCTTTTCTTGCTTTGATGTACAGTCTGTGCCTGAAGGAAGATAAACCAAAGCATACATATATCCACAAAGTTGTGATGCTTGTTCAGAAATGATATGAATTTGAGAGATTATGCAGATAGCATCATTCAACTAGCTTGGCTTTTCCTATTTCCTGATTTTTTTTTGCATTAGTAAGTCTTTGTAAATTCTATAAACCCTCGAATTGTCCACAATTATTCACCAGCTATGCATGAATACCCACGTATCCAGGCTGAATACTGTAATTATCAGGACTGATTTTTATTGTGAAGTTATAACCACATCATCTCTTTCTAATGTGAATCAGGCTTATAAGAATGTTATGTGGTTTGTAAATGGTAATTAGGTAAATATGAAAAAAAAAAGAATGACTTTAGAGGGGAGGCTGTAATGGCTTTCTGGCTTAACAAATTAGAAGGGTGGCTGGTTACAATTGAGTATTTATTGAAGATGTCTTTTTAAAAAAATCAAATATTTTAACAGTTTTCATTGCTTCCTAAGTCAAAATTGGATCGCTCAACTTGTAAAAGTCAAGGCTTTAACCTCTTTCCATCTTAGACTTAAGTACTTTCATATGAGGTATATAGATACAGATTTAAATCGGTACTTGAAAAGTAAAAGATGCAAATGAGCACAGGGTAGCTAAATTAACATGGAGCAGAAGCTGTATAAGGATATTTGAAAAGTAAGCATAAGGCAAAAAGTTTTTGGAAAGAAAGTGCTAATTCAAGTATATAGATTCTGTTTTCTTCTTTCTGAAAATTTTGTGCATGATCTTACTATGTTCATCAATGTTGCCTCATGTTTGATAACTATGGTTTGCTTCTCACCTAGTAATATTTCCCTAGAAAGTGAATATTTTTACTACTGGCATAACTGAAGTTATACTACCATAAAGATTGTAATTTGTTGAATTATCTTCCTAGATTAGAAATATTATGTATTAAAAATCAGTCAGCACAGACAATTAAGCAATAAGCACCAATTTATCTACTGTAAACATAAATTTGACTTTTAAGGAATCCTAATTAAAGATACTTTCCCTGGTTTATTTGCCTGAATGATAGACACTTTCCCAAGGGAGATATGTCTGTTGCTGGATTAGGTCATATTGAGATTTTTAAACAAAACAAACAAAAAGTTTATAAATGCATGGAAAACAAAGAAACAAACAAAAATTATTTTAAGCAGTGTCTTACTCAGAGAAATTTTCAAAAGAAATTGATATCTTGCATTTTTCTTGTTGTAATATTTCCCTGATTCCTTGAGTGAATTTTTACGTTATCACCATGAAAGATCCTATGGGGATTATCCAAACATAAGCCCATTCAAATGAATGGTGATCTTGTTCAGTGAAGAAGAGACATTTCCCTGATTCAACGAAGCAACTTACACATACTTAGTTCTCATGTTTTTATTTTTTAAGAAGATGTTTAGTCAGTATCTTTCAATTTATCTAATATGTAATTAACTTCAATTCTCCCAAATTTTAGAGAAATCTAATCACATTTAAGAAGACATGTAAATGGATCTCTTAGAATAAAAGTTGGAGATGAAGACAGATCATTAATGAGTTTATAACTAAGATATTTTTTTTAAAGTCTGATTTTATAAGGAAATAGAACATTCAAAATTCAACCCTCAATTTCATAAACTCATGGTGTCATTGATGGCTATTTCAGTTCAGTTTAGTGAAATAAAATGGAGGTAGCATTCTACACAAAGTAGAACATCAACTATATTTTAAATATATTAGTGTCGATTTATGTATAATGTAAAATTTAATTTTTATCTTTTACCTTTTCAAGATTTTTTTTCCCCAGAATGGTTAAGAAGATGATAGTTATTTTGTTTGGCTTTGTCACATATACACATAACCAGCATATTTTTAGTCTCTGGTCTCCTATCCTCCCTCCAAGTGTTCTACTTTGTGATGTTTCTGACAGAGGAGTTGGTCATCGCTCTGTTCCAGACCTTCCTCTGGTGCTCTGCCTCTGGACCCTGGAGTCCCAGCTCTGTTAGTGCACCTCATGCAGGCAGGCTGCCCCTTTTCCATTGCTCCTTTGTGAAGAGGAAAGTGTGTTTCTTCCCTTATCGTTTACCTTTTCTATCATTAGCAAGTCTTTCTTCTTGTCTTAACAACTTTACTTCATTGTTTTCTTATTTTTCTTTATTTCTAATTGTACTCATCTTAAATGAGCTTCAATTCAAATGTACTAAGAGTTCTTCAAAATTAATTAACAACTAAATGCACATAGATTATAGGGCAGTGGGGGGTGGTGGTGGCTGGGTGGCTCAGTCAGTTAAGTTTTTGACTTTTCATTTTCCCTCAGGTCATGATCTCAGAGTTGTGGGATGGAGCCCACATTGGCTCCATGCTGGGCTTGGAGCTTGCTTGGGATTCTCTTGCTCCCTCCCCCATTCCCTCTCATAAATAAAGAAATAAAAATAAAAATAAATAAATAAATAAATAAATAAACAAACAAATAAATAAATAAATAAAGGTACACAGACTACATTTGGGGTAGAAATAATTGTATAACATCTATAACAACCTAACACATTTGCTTCTCTGAATAGCTGGCTACTGAATGAGAAAATGCCCTTGTTCAGTATATACTGGGTACTTAGTTAATTGATTTATTTGAAATTACCTTAACATTGTACCTGGTCTTGCCTTTTCTTTAATAGAAAATGACTACTATTTCTAAATAAACTCTAATAAATCAGTTTACTATTTAAAGCATATTTTTTCAATCAATCATTCTTTCATTCTTCTAAAACCTTTGATTTAGTCTGTACTCCAAAGTGGAGCACTGGGCATGGTTCCCAAGATAATATACAGCAAAATTATTGGTATCTTCCCTCATAGAGCTTATAGTTTGATGGACGACCCTGGAATTAATCAGATAATCATACACAGAGTCATGCTATAAAAGTAATAATATGTAAATTACTAACATTTACGTGATTAAAAAAAAGGCTCAACCCAGACATGACTTTTTCCATGAAGTTTTAACTGATCTCTCTAAATTCAGAATTTCCCAGTCTCTCTTTTTGATTTCTAAAACACTTAATTTATTTTAGGTTGTCAGACTTAACTGCTCTCTCTACATTCAGAATTTCCCATTCTTTCTCTTTTCAATTGCTAATAAATTTACTTATTTTAGGTTGTCAGATTTGGTAAATAAGACAAAAATTAGACACCCAATTAAATTTGAACTTCAGATGAGCAACAGATAATATTTTTAGTTTCCTCTGCTGCCGTAACAAATTATAACTATCACAAATTACCGCAAAAAATTATAATATATAAAAACCCTCACATTATACACGAATTGATACTAATTTGAAATACTCAAAATGTAGAAGCTTAAAACAATGCATACGTATCATTGTAGAGTTCTAGGGGTCAGAAATCCAAAAGAGGTCACTGAGCTAAAATCAAGTATCAGGAGAACTAAGTTACTTCTGGAGGCTTTAGCAGGCAATGTTTCCTTGCATTTTCCAACTTCTATATGTTGCCCACATTCCTTGGCTCACTGACCCATTCCACCTACAAAGCCTAAAGTGATGGGTTGAGTCCTAACATTGAATCACACCTAAATTGCTTCCATAAAACATGAGCCATACAATATATAGGGATATATTTGAGACTATATATAGACACACACACACACACACACAATCATATATAATATATACACATATACAATTCACCAACCCTAATTTATGTCTTGTTTGCATGTTACAGCACAAATTTCTATTTTTATTCCAGTTATTTGATTAGATATATGACATTCAGTTTAGAAGGGTAAGGACTCTATTCAGGGCAATGTAATCTATCATCATGCTTAGGGTCAGAAGCAAATACACACTTTATTTTTATTAAGCAACTAATACATTGGCTCCAGGTGTCTTCATTTTTTTATGTTGCTTAGATTCATTCTATTATGCTCAGAATAAATTTTGAAACACAGCTATCTTAGGGTGCCTCTATTTTCTTCTCCTTGTTTATTGATCATTTATTGTTAGAGATGAGATGGAAAAGTCATTCCTGGAAGTCCTGTCCTAGTTCAACAGTGGAAATACCTGATAATATATGATGAAGACCCATTCTATATTCTAGGAATCCTTAAAAGTAAAAATAAAGAGTAAAAATATCTTGAAAATATAGAATGCTTATAAAGTGCTAGGTACTAAGCACCTGATTTTTTTTTAACATTTATTCCCTGATTTGTTTTTGACTTTTTATTTATATTGGAGGGGAGGGGAGGGGCATCTTAATCTTTTTAGATCCCGGGGGCTCTAACATCTTACTCCAGCCCTGATCTTGGGTTTAAGACTTCACAGGTGCATCTATGACTGCTTCATTGTTTTTCTAGTTACAGATTATCCCACTCTGTGTATGTTCCAATCTCTTACGATGGATGTGTAGGTTGTTTTCTGTCTTTTGCTATTACAAACAAAGCTGCAATGCCTTTGCTCATCCATGCCTCTTTGCACATGTGTGAGCATATCTGTTTTATAAAATCCTAGCAGTAAGCACACGATTTTTAAATTTAATCCTAAGAAGACTCAGGGAGTCATTATATGTGTCCCATTTTCCAAAAGATAAATCTGGAACATTTAAATTGTTTACTGAAGGTCATACAGTGCTAGGATTCAAAGTTCCTTACCACTGGGACATTTTATCCAAGGAATGATTGGGATTACATACATCATACTATCTCTCAAATAGAAATTTATCAAGGAAAACCTGCCTGATAGTATGATTTTTGGCCTATATAATTCAAATTGAAAGAATCCTTGCTCATGTTGCCACTGAGCACATTAGCATCCTATTATCTTTACAAGGTTAATTTAATGGACTGTTATGCATATTGAAGAATACTTCTGAGTTCCTTCAAAGTCACTGAATTAGAATTTCTAAATGTTCATTAGCCATATATATAATAGAATTGGTCTAGACTCGATGAATTTGTTATACCCTTTCTAAAACTGATCTTAAAATTGCATATACTAATGTAAATTCAGATTGTTGTAATAAAAATAGACATGTGTAGGGGCACCTGGATGGCTCAGTCATTAAGCGTCTGCCTTCGGCTCAGGTCATGATCCCAGGGTCCTGGGATCAAGCCCCACATCGGGCTCCCTGCTCCACCGGAAGCCTGCTTCTCCCTCTCCCACTCCCCCTGCTTGTGTTCCCTCTCTCGCTATGCCTCTGTCAAATAAATAAATAAAATCTTAAAAAAAAGAAAAATAGACATGTGTACATGAAAAAAACTCATTTTTTTTTCATTTATCAAAGTTACTAAGTTCATTAGTGGCTAAGTTATTTATTGGGTTAAGACATTTAATCAGAAAATGGTCCTTCTGTCTTTCTCCTAGTATTCATTTAGAAACGCCTTACTTAAAATGTAAGAAATTTCCAGTAAGTTTCCAGGCCGCAGAAATACATTAGTTATGTTAACAAACTGGAAAGAGTTCATTTGCTTTAATATTTATAAGGGAGATCAATGAGACATACAATGCAGTATTACTAAGCTCTAAAACCACTACAAAACATAGGTTCAATTAATGTAATGTTAACCAAAGAATACAGTCAGCAATTCTTAAATAAATAATTGTAATAAATGTCCAGATTTTTAAGGTTCTTTGGAATACCCTACCGAAGCCAGTCGTTAAGCAATGTATTCTGCTACCTCAGTCCATTTAAAAAATGTAATTTTAAGGAAAATTACATGCAGTCTTGCTCAGAGCAGATTACATATTTTAAAGCTGTATTGGTTTTTTAAGCCTTTGAAGATAATAAGGAGGTTCATTAAGCTATTACCTTTGAGTTACTTGAAATATTGAATAACCTCAGAATGATCTGATTCAAAAAGGTTTAATTGGCACAAGCCATGCCATGCCTTTTAAATAAAATATTTTGTAAGATATTCATAAAAAATATTCATTACCAAAGTACAGTTACAGTAGATAAATTGGCAAAAATTTGGGAATAAAAATGTTTGTAAATAAAATATCTGAATCAAATGAATTTAAAGGTTACGATATTTGGAAATACAAAAAAAACCCCACAGTATATTTCATTCATATAAAACTTTAATATTGGCCTGAAAAAAATAATTTTTTTTCCTTCAGTACAAGATGTGAATTAGGAATGTGTGAAATATTAATCAGCAATATGAATTTTGAAAAAAATTCAAAGGAAGTGGAAGCGCTTTCTCTTAAAATATTTATTTTAAAAGTGATATAGGAATGACACCATAATCAATATCACTCAAATTTGTACGCAGTGACTTGTAAAGCAGGAGAACAGCAATCTAGCTGTTCATTTCACATGCCCTGCAGCTATCTGATCAAGGACAACAGTTGCCCATCAGCATCACTTCACAATTCCATACGGTTTAATTTCCGTTATTAAAAAACTGCACTAAAACATTGCAAATGAATCAGTTCATATATTGAAGTGAATATATCAGTCAACTCGAGGGATTTTTAAGCTTTATCAAATACTTTGATCTTGATCACATTGAAATTCCTTCCAGCGGTTTATGAAATGTTCATGAATTCTTGGATGAAGCCCAAAGTAAGTTATATAAGTTAACTTATTTTTGGGAGTTCTTTGTACAGCTGATATCAATAGGCTTTTGCAAAAAATAATAATTTTTTTAATTACCACTTAAAATGTTAAGTATAATATTCACTTGAGTCACCAATTTTTTTAAAATTGAGTGAGAAATTCAGCATATATCCTTCCTGACTTGATCCTAGCAAGTTATTTCTCTCCTTGAAATTATGAATTTGTAGGATAGAGTATCCATTGTCCCTTTTGACTAAAAAATAGTGTCATAATAGAATTTAAGTTTTCTGTTGCTGTTGATAATTTTTACTGGTTCTAAATTATTCCAAGTGGTAAAATTATTTTCACTGGTTTATTGACTTAGAAAAGCTCAATTGGTTGTTAGCTCAAATCACGAAGCAAATTGCTTTTGATTTTTCAGATGTTGAATAATTCAACATATTTTCTTAGTAAAAAGAACACTGATAGAAATAAAGTAGGCAGCTATGCACTAGAGACAGTTTTAACCACACAGTCTCCAAAAATGAAGACATTTGTAGGCCTATGAAGGTACTGATTAAGGGGCCCAACGCTATTCCAACTGGGGTACATAAAATGAATGTAAATGCTGTTAACATATGAAAATTCACTTGTGCTGGTAATGATTGAAAGAAAAAGAAAAACACAGAATACTTAACTTTTTTAAAAAAGAATTCACTGAGGAAGGTTGTTTCTATCTTCATTTAAAGGCTCTTCATCAGCCATTCCTACTTGCCAGAAGACCGTATACTCAACATGTCTATTTTCTCCTAATATCAGACACTAGGGAGACTCTGTATATTCAAAGCTTACATGTTGTACTATAAAGCACTAAATATTTATTTGTTGTTGTGTATTTGGATCTGAATCATAGTTTCACAACCATATGACTAACAATATTTTGTTTAGCATGGGGGAAAATGCACTGCAGTTCTTGCGATTTCTATCATGAGAAAAAAGGGCAAGAGGTAACACACATTTGTTAAAATAGTTTAGTGAAAACTATTTGATTTAGCCCTCTGGTTCTTTTAAAGTTGATTTGAGGTCTTCTGCAATTAGGAGAATAATTTACAGATTGTGAAGCTTGATCAAGTCAGGAGGAAAAAAAGTCTCCAATCTGAAGCTAGCAAGTAAGAATGCCCAGTCAATACAAGTTAGAAGAAAAACAACCATAATAAAACCAAAAAATAAGAGATGAAATTCTGAAAATAATAGGGTACATAAAAATTTCTAGGAGAGAATTAAATTCACACTGTACATGAAAGTTAAGAGTTACACAAATGTTTTCTTATTTAGGCAACCTATCTTAATATAAGAGCAATACTGTCACTTACCAGACACAGCTCCTCTTAGCAATGAAATATCCTGACATATTTCTCAGGTTTGTGTTCTTACATAAGACAATATTTATTTAAACTTACAGAAATACTAACAAATAACTCAGTGTGTCAGTTTAACTCATTCAATTATTGTGTAGTCTATTTTTTAAAGTGGATATAGGATTTTTTCACAAACATATGTGCACACACATACAACTATGTAGAAAATCAGGAGTCATCAAAATGATAATCTTGTATGATTAAGAAGTCAGTTGATAATATCAGCTGGCAATTGATAATATAATTTTTCTATTCAAAAATATTTCCCATGAGTCATGGTACAGAACTCTGGGTATAAACTGCCTTAGCCATCTGTACAATGTAAAACTGATTGATATAATGAAATTTGTCCCCAGTGTAAGCTACTTCTATAGATAAACTCTACCACATGGTTGGGTATCTGAAGTGAAATATAATCAATTTCTTTAATTCAAAAATAAAATGACAGCTTTTCCATCTTTATGTTTGGACTAGAAGCCATATATGTCTCGTTTGCCGGGGACATGATGTTAAGCTAACTGCTTTTGAGTTCCTGCCAAAAGCTCCATTTTCATAATTATATTTGGTAGTCAACAGAACATGCTAAAAATTCATTGTTGTAGGTTTTAAGCTTTATTCTTCATATTTGAAATTTGACTACCAAGAGCATACCTGTTTTCTAGAGAAAGTTTAAAACTCTTTTACAAAACAAATCCAAACCTATCATGATCTGATATAGAATTTTTTTTGTTTGCTACACATTTAAAATAAAAATATATTCACTGACTCACTAAAGCCAGCTGGGACATCCTAGCCCTGTGTTTTCCCACAGCCTTGGCAGATGCTTGCAGTCCACAAGAGGGGACACTAACTGATCACCTGGCTCTGGTGGGCAGGGACGGGGAGTACATTTCTGGGCCCCAAGGGACTGACAGAGAGTTCTTGGCAGGCTACCACCTTCAGGCATTGTATAGACTGCAGACTGAAACAAATTTCTAGTCTTTCTGTGAAAAAAAGAAAAAAAGGCCTATTTACTGTTTTGGAGCTTCAGAACACACCTGGAGGTGATGGAGGTGCGCTCAGAGAACACAGGTGAGGGTTGTCATCTTTGTTCTCTCCCATGGTCTTGCTATTGCTCACGGGTACTTCCCAGAAAGGAGCTTATCAGAAGCCTAGTCATACATCTGATAAGGGGCTGATATCCAAAATATATAAAGAACTCATACAACTCAACAGCAAAATACAAACAATCCAAAGAAAAATAAGCAGAGGATCTGAATAGGCATTTTTTCAACAAAGGCATACAGATAGCAAAAAGGCACATGAAAAGATGCTTAACATCACCAATCATTAGGGAAATGTAAATCAAAACCACAATGAGATATCACCTTACACCTGTTAAAATGGCTATTCTCAAAAAGACAAGAAATAACAAATATTGGCAAAGATGTGGAGGAAATGGGACCCTCATGCCCTGTTAGTGAAATATAAACTGGTAGAGCCACTATAGAAAACAGTATAGAGGTTCCTGGAAAACATTAATAATAAAACTATCATATGATCTAGTAATCCACTTCTGAGTATTTATCCAAAGAAAACAAAACACTAATTTGAAAAGATACATGCACTGTTATGCTCATCGCAGCATTATTTACAATATCCAAGATATGCAAACAACCTAAGTGCCCATTGATAGAAGAATGGATAAAGATGTGGTAAAGGGGTACCTGGGTGGCTCAGTTGGTTAAGTGTTCAACTCTTGATTTTGGCTCAGGGTCGTGAGATCAAGCCCTGTGACGAGCTCTAAGCTCAGCACAGAGTCTGCTTGTCCCTCTCCCTCTGCTCTTCCCCCTGCTCTCTCTCTCTTTTTCTGAAATAAATAAATAAATAAATAGATAAATAAAATCTTAAAAAAAAAGACGTGGTAAATATATACAGGGGGATACTACTCAACCACAAAAAGAATGACAACTTGCCATTTGCAAACATGGATGGACCTTGAGGATATTATGTAAGAAAATAAGTCGGGTAGAGAAAGACAAGTACCATATGATTTCACGTGTATGTGGAATCCAAAAAACAAAACAAACAAAATAAGACAAAACCAAAACCAAATTCATAGATACAGAGAAAAGAGTGATGATTGCTGGGGGAAGGGGGAGATTGCAAAAGGGATGAAGGGGGTCAAGAGGTACAAACTTCCAATTATGAAATAAATGTCATAGGGATATAATGTACAGCCTAGTGACTATAGTCAAGAATATTATATTGCATATTTAAAACTTGCTAAGAGAGTAAATCTTAAATGCTCTTACCACAAGAAAAACATTATAACTTTGATGATGGTAATAATACTTACTGGTGATCATTTTGCAATGTATACAAATACTGAATCATGTTGTACACCTGAAACTAATATATGTCAATTTTACCTTAATTAAAAAATAGCTTTAGCTTCATAATTGAAGATATTGTCTATTGTCAGGTACAATGGCACTGAGAAAAGGATTCCTGTGATACATTCCTCTTAATACTGGTATTAGTCTAATTTTTTTTTCCTCTAAGAAGACTTACAGGATTAACTATGAGAAGCCAACAATAATTTTCTATTTATTATTTTCTTCCTTATGCATGACTCCAGTAAATCTCCAAGTGAAACATAATATTTGATTGCACCAACAAGATTATCTTCAGTTGCTGCTCATACAACTGTCTTGACTCTCTTGGTATCTGTTATCTTTCCATAAATCTAACTTCTCAAACATACAAAGATATAAAGATTTAGAACTGTACTTAAATATAAACAGACAGGAAGACACTGTACTTTAATAATTAAGTAAATGCATAATATAATGAATGAGTTATAGTGTTCTTTCAAAAATAATCAATGAAAAATAAAAATTTCCCCATAGAACTCAAAACATGTTGCCTCAGTATCTTAGCAATTCATAAAAGATATTACAAAGGAGTCATTTTCAAGCTGTATTTTGAAAGCACTTAGGACATTTTAAAATAAATTGTAGCCCAATATTGCTGACATTCAAGATGAAAGGGGGATGGGGAAAATTAAAAGTGAGGGAGATAAGAAGGGATAATCAGTCATGGGCCACAATTTGAAAAGCTTTATGTGAGAAGATACAGGGCAAACTGCTGTCCCCAAGTTTGGAGAAACAGACATGAGAATCCAGGCATTACATCTTACCAGAGCTGACTCAGGACTGGAAACCACTGCAGGAACCAGCACAGGAGGAAAACTGGAACTGTAATTGACAAATTGCTGGAGGCTCGGTGAGGACAACTCTCGAGAGTTAAAAACTCCAGGGGGACTCAGTCTTAAGAAGATTCCCACAATATTGTCAGATTTACCCTCCCGGAGCTCGACCAGATTCCAGGGTAAGTAACAGAGAAAAGTAACCCTTGCTTCTTGTAGGTAGAGGAGTAAAGGAACCATTTTGAAACACGAAAGAGCTCTCTGTATTTAACAAGGTCTGCCCTCAGGAGAAACTAGTTAACCAGAACCTGACCTGCTGGGTATTATCGGAGCCTCACCTGCGGGGGCAGGAGGTATAAGGGAAATCTCTGCACCTCACCCTCAATTTTGCTGTAAATATTAAACTCTTCTAAAAAAATGAAGTCTTAATAATGAAAACAAACCACCCATATGTCACATTAGAAAATGTGCATTTTATTAATATAGATTAGTATTTAGAAGATACTACTTTTTCAGAATACAAAAATATACTTCTTTAAGAAAGTCGAGCAATACAGAAGTTATATATTAATGGAAACTTTTGGACCCCACTACCTACAGAATGGCAGATTGGAGAGTCTGTTGAAAACCTTTCCTAGAAATAAAGGTTTGATGGGGGTTATAATAAACATAAATAAAATCAATTTGCATTCATAGGTATTTACAATAAATCTCAAGGCTAAAAGGAGGAGGCATAATTCCACAGTGAAAAGCTAGTGCTAAAGCCCCAGGGTGGTTAAGGGCACATGGTGATACCAAAAATATAGATCTTTTTGTGTGAAAGCCTGGCCGGGATTCAGGAGGCAAGGTGCTGGACCTGCATAACACATGCACATGGAAATATGTCCTCCAGCTAAAGCTAGGATTTTATGGAAAACATGGGTCAGGAAAAGAAAATCAACTGCAGGCAAAAAAGAAAAAGAAAAAAAAAAAGAATGAAAAGAGAAAAAGCAACCAGATATATAATATATTGATAATGGAAGAAAATAAAAAGAAAGAAAACGAAGAAAGGAAGTAAAGGAAGAGCAAAATAGAGGAAGGAAGGAAGGAAGGAAGGAAGGAAGGAAGGAAGGAAGGAAGGAAGGAAGAATAGGAAAACAAGACTCCTTTAGTATTTTGTAGGAGCACACCAACTATTAATGCAAAAAGTCATTCTGGGTTGATAGCAAGTGGTGCCTTCAGAAGTAAAAGCAAAACTTTTGAAGGAAAAGATCCTTTGCTCAGGTCCCTCAGTAAATTATATATTCAGATCACCTAAATATGAGTCAAAAGAATACCCAAGTACAAAACCATTGCATAACAACTGCAGAGAAAAGGTACCTGAGTGAAAAAAATTAAAAACTGAATCACAGTCCCAAGAAATGTTGATGCTGAAATTATCTGTTATGATTATATAATTGCCATGTTCAAAGCATTTATATAAATAAAGTAGCAACTGAAAATGATCAGCAATGACCAGGCTAATCTGCAAAAGAACCACACATGAGAGGTCCACAGGGAAAATGTGCAGTGGCGGTGCTTACAGTGGTGGGCACCACTATTCCCACAAGGATGTTCACAAGGAAATGTAATGTTCACAAGGATATGTGAATGTTCCACATGGAAATGTACATGGTGCAATGGTGGCAGCCAATGTCCATCATATCCAAGGTTGTAAATTTTAACCTCATCTGTAATATAACTACAATTTCGAAATAGAGAAAGTACAGAAATTTTATAAACAAGGCTCATAAAGCTTTCTTTGCCAATGGTAGCATTTGGTATAGTTCCCAAATTTTCATTTGTCAATTTATATATTTCCTATGATAGGACTAATACTTAAAAATCCATTTTTAAATGTCTTCATCACATTGGTACACCTTAAATTACTGAAATATTTTCATTTTCTTGGACATCAAAATTTGCATTTTATACATGTAGATTTTTCTATATGTTAAGGTATTGTTTCTTGACAGATACAGATACCCATACAATCAAGAGCATGATAACTGACTTAAATAATAAAAATATTTTTCTTCCTTAGAATACATTGCAAAATTTTTTGAGCCTTCTCGTATTTGTTATGCATCACTAGAACATGTGAAAAATAGTTTCTTCATAATCCTGCTCAGAAAAGCACTGTCTTTCTTTGGTCTTGTTTTGTTTTGTTTTCTAATTTGGTCAGAAGAAAATTTCATGGGATTAGGGCTTTAATTAATATTTCTTTAGAGGAATTGAAGTTTTTATGCCATTATAATTAATTGTCTAATCATGCTCATTGCTTAGAAAAACATTTTAAAAACAACAATTTCCATAAAACTAATGGAATGTTGATGTAAAAATCATACAGTCTACCCAAACACTGGCAAACTGCCCACCCAATGGCTTGTATGCTGTGTTATTTGTCTTTTTTTCCCCCTGCTAAATGGAAAAGACATTTTGGTTTCTCTATATTAGTTATATACTTATCATTACTCCCACCAACACATACTCCTGTCCCCTGGTCCAGTGATTTGCACTCAGTCAGTTTGTTAAATACAGTCTGCCAATTAAAAATATGAACAAATAAATCTCTCCTGCAATGACTGTCCAAAGCACACTGTTGTGAAATATAAGCATTTCTGATATTTAGTAAAGTGAATTTCAGACTATTATTTGGAATATAAAAAAGATGACCTTCAATTAATATATCTACGTTTCTTTCTCAATTTCTTAGTTTTAATGAAGCATGGAAAGAGAGGATATATTTCTATAGATCTTGCTGAACCTTTCAGTATAAAACTCCTAAAGAGCAAGCTTTCTAAAATGACATTTCCTTAATACGCTCCTTGAAGTGTGAGTTAAGCACTTAATCGGTGTACCTAGATAACAGTCACGTTCAGTAGGCTGTATTTTCCAGGTTTTTATGTTTACTGAATTCATTCTTTTTTCCTTTCAGACAGGATAAATGTAAAAACAAAGATTATGAGAATGCTTTTAACAGCAAGCCCATATTAATGCAAAATCATTTTTCCTATTTCTAAAATAATTGATTTTTGTATTTTCAGTGGGAAGATGCATATGTGGTAAGAAAGATAAAGGATTTGGAAGAGAAGAAAAGGATAGAAGGAGAAAAGAGAAGAGTAATCATTACATCACCTCTTAGATACATGTAATATAAAATATGTTACCCCTTTAATTCAAGAGGCAAGTATACGATTCAAGGTAGAGTTGTCAACCTCCAAGTAACTGTATTTATGGCCTAGAGTAACTGAAAATCCATAGATGACAACCTTTGTTATATTGTATCTAATTTTTAAAAATATACCTTGAAAGGACAAAATAGTGAGTTCTTTGTAGTATCAAATGAATAAATGAATCATGAAAGATGAGCCATTGCTTTCTTTTTTCATTGCTCTCAGATTTACTATAATCTCCTCACATGAAATCTTTGTTTCACCGAATAACCACTAAGAATTTATTTATAACAATCAAAGTTCTTATCTTTACTCCCAGAATAAGTTTTACTCTTTGTATTTCTTCCTAGTCTTCACTGAGGTGTTCTTTATTATGTGGATCAATTTATTAAAAATATTGGGTCAGGGTCATATATTTAATTCCATTGACTTTCAACTACTTGAGATACATTGGCTCAAGACTTGCTAGTATATGTAAGATAATGCTGACAACTTTATATTGGTACTGCTTCACACATCCTATAGGACAATCAATGAACAGAGAACACTAAAATTCAATTTACACGTATAACTGAGGAAACCAACACTTGAAAATAGCAGACCCAAGTGTGAAGCCCATTTTTGAAGAGTAGTAAATTTAAAAGAAATAGAAGTTCTCTTCTACAGAAGAGAAAGTTGTGTAAAGGAACCCGAATAGCAGTGAAATATAAATAAAACTACCCCCAGAGACAGTTTCTTGCTCTGGTAAGGATGCTGAGAATGGATCAGATCTGGTGCATCAAAAAGAAAGGGTACGAAAAGCATACAACGCCAGAGGAAACAATGTAGGGAAACACCTAGGGAACAAGGAAGAAAAAAGAGGAGGCTTGGTGGTGAAAAGAGAGAAGTAATCATACCGTTCAAGTTCATAAACCTATGAAAACAAGAAAGTGTCACTGAATCACAAGCAGAAGGCATTGACCAGCCCCTGCCCTACCAATACACACACACACACCCAAAAAGGTACCATTTATTAAAGAGCTGAACTTCACTGTAACACCAAAATAGAAAGCTCTTTTTCTTTAAATTTTATTATGTTATGTTAGTCACCATACATTACATCATTAGTTTTTGATGTAGTGTTCAACAATTCATTGTTTGTGTATAACACCCAGTGCTCCATTCAATACGTGCCCTCCTTAATACCCATCACCGGGCTAACCCATCCCCCCACCTCTCTCCCCTCTAAAACCCTCAGTTTGTTTCTCGGAGTCCATAGTCTCTCATGGTTCGTCTCCCCCTCTGATTTCCCCCCCTTCATTTTTCCCTTCCTACTATCTTCTTTTTCAAAATAGAAAGCTCTTAAAGAAAATAAACAAACCATCCAAACTCCTCACCTCACTCCACCCAAATTGTTATTGCTGGTATAAAAAAAAGTCTACAAAACTTTTTATGAATAATAAAAAACAATTTATATCCATGCAAAGTTACTGTAAGCATTAAAAAGTGCCAATCAATAATTATATGTATGAAAAAGCAGGTAATTTTCTGCTGTGGGGGAGGGGACCTCTCAAAGAGAGGCAAACTGTACCTTTCTGCCTGTGATGAATAAGTTAAATAGGAAATTAGAGATACGAAAGAACAACAAATATGACATAAAAACTCTTGTTTGTGATGTACAAGCAAAAGAGAGATATAAGAACTGAACAAAAGAAAAACAACTGAAAAACAAGACATTATCTCAGAGATGTTGCAAAGTACCAATAAAAGAGTGGGTAAAACCTTTCAGCAACTCTAGGAAAAGACACAGACAGGGAAAGAGAGAGAGAAGTATTCTCTTTTCTTCCAATAATTCTAACAAATGTCTTACTGTTCACATTGGGAAATACATGCCTCAATAGCAAATAGGGTGTTTTGGTCTATTTAATACTAAAAGTTTAAATAGCATACTAACCCAAGTCCCAGGTCTGGTTGATTCATAATGCTAAATATGGGCTTCAACCTGGGAGTTTCTCTCATCTAGCAAAAGGCTTTAGAGAGATGCCTACACTTAGGCCAAAGCATGATCTCTCATTTGAGAGACTGAATTGAAAGCAATTGAAAGCAATAGTTGGAAGTAAGAAGAACAGATAATGTACCCTCCACTTGAAAGTTATTCTCAATATGGAGACTAAGTTTGGCCTTTTCTAGCAAGGAATATATATGCATCAAGTGTCCCAGAAAATTAAGTTGCTGAATTAAAATTGCAACTTAGTCTTAACGGAGCCCTAGAGTAGAGGGCTCCTTTATAAATATATGTTATAAATAAATAAAAAATACATATAAATGTATGTTATAAATAACATAGGAAGACAGAGAAACTAAGGAAATGCATTCTAAGCAGATGTTCCAGGATGGACAGATGGACAAAGACAAGAATAGTTTTGCAGGCAAATGTGTAGGTAGAGTTTAAGATAATATATATGGGTCTGGCAAAAGAAATGGCAGGAAGTAAAGTTGAAAAGTTTTGATAGGGTAAATTTGTGAAGGGTCTTGAAAATCAAGGTAAAGATTTGAGAATTCATGTAAGCTGCAACATGCATTTGAAGGTTTAGAATTTTTTTTTTTAAAGTGGGAACAGCAGAGTGAAAACAGACACTATTTTGCTACTCATACATTATGCATGAGATATAATGAAGCTCTACTAGTGACATTATGATAGAGGTGGAGGTGCATTCTTAATATGTTTCCCTGGATCTGGATGAAAGTTAGTAGATAGCAATGCTTTTAGCTTCTGGGAAAATAAAGTAGGAAAATAAAAAATGGAAATATCTAGTAAGAAGTTGGAAAATAGACCACAAGTTCAAGAGAGAGATAGGATGGAAAATATGAGAATCATAAAAATAGTAGTTACTATTTATGGATTGTCTTCTGTGAGTCAGATAGTTGTCATGCATTATTTCATGTAATCCTCAAAATCTTCTAAGTAGAAAGTTTGCCCTTTTAAAAAGGAGGAGACTAGATTTGAAAGGATTAAGAAACTTGCCTAAAGTCACACAATTAGTAAGCCACAAATTTAGTAAGCAACTTAACCAAGATTGAATATTTGGAATGTTTGAAACGTACACTTTTTTTTTTAAATATACTTTGTGTCTGTATTGGAATGATAATTGAAGCAATGCAAGCAGATAACCATATCTTATTAAAGACAATATCCAAATTATATTGAAGTACAGACACAAAGCAACATTTTTCCTTATCTACCATAGCTAAGTATCATGGACATCACATATGAATACATACATAAACACAGACACACAATCCTATGTTTTGTGTTTATGATTCTGGTCTGTTTTTGTGAAATATCTTTTAACTTCTCATCTTTTTATTATCACTTAGATCATCCAGATACTTTTGTTGTGGGTAAAATTTAAACTATGATAGTACCATTTAAGGCAATCCTCTATAAATTAAGCTTTTGGAAAGTATTAATTATCAAATTATTTTTATGGGAATGCAACAAAGACTGCTATCAGTTTACCAAACCTCATTTTTTCTTCTTCAGCACAGAGCTACTCTATGTTTCCCAGCCTCCCTTGATTTAGATAAACCCGTAAGACTGAGATAAGTGATGGGTTCTATTTCAAGACTAAGCTTAGTAAGTATTTTCCTTCCCAGACTGTCCTTCTCCTTATTCTAGGTGGATTCCTGCCATAAGGCCCTAAGGGATGGGAAAGTGAAATGATTTACAAGGCTTGGACTTTTGACTCACAGGAAATCAGGAAAACCACAATGGACTATTACATGACTAAGAAATAAACTTCTACTATGTTTGGGCCATGTAACATGTTGGGGGTCTTTATTATTATGGCCTAGCTATCCTAAAACATTGACATTGACATATAAATAAATATGTATCATCATTTTATAGGGTTCAGATTTCCATACTCCCAATTTGAAGTAAAATTAGGAACTTACAATTTAAAATCTATAATTTTGATTTTAGTTTTAACTGATTGCTAATTTACACATGAAATAGACATGATTGCCAATTTAGTTCACAGTGAATATTGTAAAAATACTTAAATGAGTGTTTGTTCTGATGGAGTAAAACTGTCAAAAACTTTTTGCCTCTAGCACAGAGAACCCCTCTCAAAATCAATAAAAATAGGTCAACACCCCAACATCTAATAGTAAAACTTACAAGTCTCAGACACAAAGAGAAAATCCTGAAAGCGGCTCGGGACAAGAGATCTGTAACCTACAATGGTAGAAACATTAAATTGGCAACAGACCTATCCACAGAGACCTGGCAGGCCAGAAAGGACTGGCATGATATATTCAGAGCACTAAATGAGAAAAATATGCAGCCAAGAATACTATATCCAGCTAGGCTGTCATTGAAAATAGAAGGAGAGATAAAAAGCTTCCAGGACAAACAAAAACTAAAGGAATTTGCAAACACAAAACCAGCCCTACAAGAAATATTGAAAGGGGTCCTCTAAGCAAAGAGAGAGCCTAAAAGCAACATAAACCAGAAAGGAACACAGACAATATACAGTAACAGTCACCTTACAGGCAATACAGTGGCACTAAATTCCTATCTTTCAATAGTTACCCTGAATGTAAATGGGCTAAATGCCCCAATCAAAAGACACAGGCTATCAGATTGGATTAAAAAACAAGACCCATTGATATGCTGTCTACAAGAGACTCATTTTAGACCCAAAGACACCCCCAGATTGAAAGTGAGGGGGTGGAAAACCATTTACCATGCTAATGGACACCAACAGAAAGCTGGGGTGGCAATCCTTATATCAGACAAATTAGATTTTAAACTAAAGACTGTAATAAGAGATGAGGAAGGACACTATATCCTACTTAAAGGGTCTATCCAACAAGAAGATCTAACGATTGTAAATATCTAGGCTCCTAACATGGGAGCAGCCAATTATATAAGGCAATTAATAACAAAAGCAAAGAAACACATTGACAACAATACAATAATAGTGGGGGACTTTAACACCCCCCTCACTGAAATGGACAGATCGTCTAAGCAAAAGATCAACAAGGAAATAAAGACTTTAAATGACACACTGGACCAAATGGACTTCACAGACATATTCAGAACATTCCATCCCAAAGCAACGGAATACACATTCTTCTCTAGTGCCCATGGAACATTCTCCAAAATACATCACATCCTAGGTCACAAATCAGGTCTCAACTGGTACCGAAAGACTGGGATTATTCCCCGCCTATTTTCAGACCACAGTGCTTTGAAACTAGAACTCAATCACAAGAGGAAAGTCAGAAAGGACTCAAATACATGGAGGCTAAAGAGCATCCTACTGAAGAATGAATGGGTCAACCAGGAAATTAAAGAAGAATTAAAAAAATTCATGGAAACCAATGAAAATGAAAACACAACTGTTCAAAATCTTTGGGGTGCAACAAAGGCAGTCCTAAGAGGAAAGTATATAGCAATACAAGCCTTTCTCAAGAAACAAGAAAGGTCTCAAATACACAGCCTAACCCTACACCTAAAGGAGCTAGAGAAAAAACAGCAAATAAAGCCTAAACCCAGGAGGAGAAGAGAAATAATAAAGATCAGCCAGAAATCAATGAAATAGAAACCAAAAGAACAGTAGAACAGATCAACAAAACTAGGAGCTGGTTCTTTGAAAGAATTAACAAGATTGATAAACCCCTGGCCAGACTTAGCAAAAAGAAAAGAGAAAGGACCCAAATCAACAAAATGATGAATGAAAGAGGAGAGATCACAACCAACATCAAAGAAATGCAAACAATTATAAGAACATATTATGAGCAACTCTATGCCAGCAAATTAGATAACCTGGAAGAAATGGATGCATTCCTAGAGATGTATAAACTACCAAAACTGAACCAGGAAGAAATAGAAAACCTGAACAGACCCATAACCACGAAGGAAATTGAAGCAGACATAAAAATCTCCCAACAAACAGAAGCCCAGGGCCAGATGGCTTCCCAGGGGAATTCTACCAAACATTTAAAGAATTAATACCCATTCTTCTGAAACTGTCCCAAAAAATAGAAATGGAAGGAAAACTTCCAAACTCATTTTATGAGGCCAGAATTACCTTGTCCCCCAATCAGACAAAGACCCCATCAAAAAGGAGAATTACAGACCAATATCCTTGATGAACATGGATGCAAAAATTCTCACCCAAATACTAGCCAATAGGATCCAACAGTACATTAAAAGGATATTCACCACGACCAAGTGGGATTTATCCCTGGGCTGCAAGGTTGGTTCAACATCTGCAAATCAATCAACGTGATACAATACATTAACAAAAGAAAGAACAAGAATCATATGATCCTCTCAATAGATGCAAAAAAAGCATTTGATGAAGTACAGCATCCTTTCTTGATCAAAACTCTTCAGAGTATAGGGATAGAGGGTACATACCTCAATATCATAAAAGCCATCTATGAAAAACCTACAGCGAATATCATTCTCAATGGGGAAAAACTGAGAGCTTTCCCCCAAGGTCAGGAACGCGGCAGGGATGTCCACTATCACCACTGCTATTCAACATAGTATTGGAAGTCCTAGCCACAGCAATCAGACAACAAAAATAAATCAAAGGCATCCAAATCAGCAAAGAAGAAATGAAAGTCTCACTCTTTGCAGATGATATGATACTTTATGTGAAAAACCCAAAAGATTCCACTCCAAAACTGCTAGAACTCACGCAGGAATTCAGTAAAGTGGCAGGATATAAAATCAATGCACAGAAATCAGTGGCATTCCTATACACCAACAACAAGACAGAAGAAAGAGAAATTAAGGAGTCGATCCCTTTACAATTGCACTCAAAACCATAAGATACCTAGGAATAAATCTAACCAAAGAGGCAAAGGATCTGTACTCAGAAAACTATAAAATACTCATGAAAGAAATTGAGGAAGACACAAACAAATGGAAAAACGTTCCATGCTCATGGATTGGAAGAATAAATATTGTGAAGATATCAATGTTACCTAGAGCAATCTACACATTCAATGCAATCCTCATCAAAATACCATCCACTTTTTTCAAAGAAATGGAACAAATAATCCTAAAATTTGTATGGAACCAGAAAAGACCCCGAATAGCCAGAGGAACATTGAAAAAGAAAAGCAAAGCTGGTGGCATCACAATTCTAGACTTTCAGCTCTATTACAAAGCTGTCATCATCAAGACAGTATGGTACTGGCACAAAACAGACACATAGATCAATGGAACAGAATAGAGAACCCAGAAATGGACCCTCAACTCTATGGTCAACTAATCTTTGACAAAGCAGGAAAGAATGTCCAATGGAAAAAAGACAGTCTCTTCAACAAATGGTGTTGGGAAAATTGGACAGCCACATGCAGAAGAATGAAACTGGACCATTTCCTTACACAACACAGAAAAATAGACTCCAAATGGTCGAAAGACCTAAATGTGAGACAGGAGTCCATCAAAATCCTTGAGGAGAACACAGGCAGCAACCTCTTCGACCTCAGCTGCAGCAACTTCTTCCCAGAAACATCGCCAAAGGCAAGGGAAGCAAGGGCAAAAATGAACTATTGGGACTTCATCAAGATAAAAAGCTTTTGCACAGCAAAAGAAACAGTCACCAAAACCAAAAGACAACTGACAGAATGGGAGAAGATAATTTGCAAATGACAATCAGATAAAGGGCTAGTATCCAAAATCTATAAAGAACTTATCAAACTCAACACCCAAAGAACAAATGATCCAATCAAGAAATGGGCAGAAGACATGAACAGGCAATTTTCCAAAGAATACATCCAAATGGCCAACAGACACATGAAAATGTGCTCAACATTGCTAGGCATCAGGGAAATCCAAATCAAAACCTCAATGAGATACCACCTCACACCAGTCAGAATGGCTAAAATTAACAAGTCAGGAAATGACAGATGTTGGCGGGGATGCAGGGAAAGGGGAACCCTCCTACAGTGTTGGTAGGAATGCAAGCTGGTGAAACAACTCTGGAAAAGAGCATGGAGGTTCCTCAAAAAGTTGAAAATAGAGCTACCATACGATCCAGCAATTGCACTACTGGGTATTTACCCCAAAGATACAAATGTAGGGATCTGAAGGGGTACGTGCACCCCGATGTTTATAGCAGCAATGTCCACAATAGCCAAACTGTGGAAAGAGCCAAGATGTCCATCGACAGATGAATGGATAAAGAAGAGGTGGTATATATATACAATGGAATATTATGCAGCCATCAGAAGGAATGAGATCTTGCCATTTGCAACCACATGGATGGAACTGGAAGGTGTTATGCTAAGCAAAATAAGTCAATCAGAGAAAGACATATATCATATGACCTCACTGATATGAGGAATTCTTAATCTCAGGAAACAAACTGAGGGTTGCTGGAGTGGTGGGGTGGGGTGGGAGGGATGGGGTGGCTGGGTGATAGACATTGGGGAGGTTAGGTGCTATGGTGAGCGCTGTGAATTGTGCAAGACTGTTGAATCACAGATCTGTACCTCTGAAACAAATAATGAAATATATGTTAAGAAAAAAAAAAAAGAAGATAGCAGGAGGGGAAGAATGAAGGGGGGGAAATCGGAGGGGTAGACGAACCATGAGAGATGATGGACTCTGAAAAACAAACTGAGGGTTCTAGAGGGGAGGGGGTGGGAGGATGGGTTAGCCTGGTGATGGGTATTAAAGAGGGCACATTCTGCATGCAGCACTGGGTGTTATGCACAAATAATGAATCATGGAACACTACATCAAAAACTAATGATGTAATGTATGGTGATTAACATAACAATAAAAAATTAAAAAAAAAACTTTTGCCTCTAATATTCATATATAGGTAAGCCAATCCTGCCACTATGTTTATTATTAACACATGGCTTTTTTAAATTTCTATTTTATCATCTCCATAGCACAACATAAATGAAAGCAATTTTGCTCATTACTAACTCCTGAGAACTAGATGTGGTATTCCAGTTACTCATTTATGAAACTATATAGAAAGTAAAATTTACTGTGAGGAAATCGTGAAAGGACAATAGCAATCTTAATAACTGGATCTTGGCATAACAAAGAAGTCCTTGAAATACTCAGACTTGAAATAATCTACTGTAATTTTCTTAGGAGCTTTTCGGTCCCAATTAAGCTTGTCTGTTGTGACTGAATTTTAATTAGTATGGATGTTTGTACTTCAGAAGTTCAGAGTTTGGATTAAACTTCATAAATTTATGAAACCAAAGGAAAAAAAAAGTGTAATTCAATAAGCTTAGAATTTTAATGAGGGCATTTGGAAATGCTAGCATTCTTCATATCATAGCTGTTATGTCATCCCAAAATACATCTATACAACTGGTTTGAAGATCCAGACTGAATTAACCAGTTGGTTGAGTCAAATATTCAAAAATGTTCACACACCAACCAAAGGCACTGTTTGAGAAATTAATACGTTAGCTGAATTATTTGGTTTTTACATTTTAAGAAAATGATGAAGTAGCTCTACAGAGATGCAGACTTGAAGTGGTTTTCAAATTACATTTTTGATTTCCAAACAATTCAAATTTTTGAAGAATTTTTCTGAGAAGCTAATGTTCATTGCACTTCAGTTACTTGAAGACTACGAAACTGAAAAGGTGAGACTGTTTCAATAGCAATTATTTGTTTTGTTTGTTGGTTGGCTTAAAAAAAGAAAAAAACTATTGAGATATGATTGACATACAAAAAACTACATATTTAATGTATACAACTTGATGAATTTGGGTACACGTATAACATCTATGAATCTGCCTTTTCATTTGTCTGTTTTTTAAAGGATGCTCAGGAAATGGTAATGCAGCAAAATCACCTTTACCATCCAAGGCAACTTTGAGCATATATCTCTCTGACAGGACATAACTGAAATGCCTTAAAATCAATGGTTTTCAAACTTACATGTGAATTACAATCATCTGGAGAGCCAGATAAAACACAATTTGCTAGGTCTCAACTCCTGAATTTCTGATTCAGTATTTCTAAGACAGGTACCAAGTATTTCGCATTTCTAATAAATCCCCAAGTGATGTGCTGCTGCTGGTCCATAGTTCTGTCTGAAATCCACTGGCTGAAGCGATGAAGCCTACTTAACACTGGAACTCTTTTTATATGATGACATTTTAAAAAATTAAGTATGTGTTGAAAACCTATATTTTGTTACAGTTAACCCTTGAACAATGTGAGGGTTAGGGATGCCGACCCACCAGATCCTCAAAATCCAGGTATAACTTTTGACTCCCCCAAAACTTAACTAGCAATAGCCTACTCTTGGCCAGAAACTTTTCTGAAAACATAAACACTTGGTTAGCACATATTTTGTATGTAATATGTGTTATATACTATATTTTTATAATAATGTAAGCTAGAGAAAAAAAATTGTTATTTAAATCCTAAGAAAAAATATATAGTGTATTTATAAAAAAAAATCTGTGCATAAGTGGACCCATGCAGTTTAAAACTGTGTTGTTCAAGGGTGCACTGTATATCAAAATTAGGCTTTCTTTCTACCTAGCATATGTTGGCTTTAAGTATAAAAAATATATCTTTTCTATATATATTTATAGAAAAGTGAGACATTTTGAAAGGAAGTTTCAAAGGAAAGGAAATTTATGTATACATAAAGGAGATAGAAATAAAAAATATACATACACACATATGTATATATTATAACTTTATTGTACATATGAACATTGTCGATTGCATATATTTGCATTGATTTCTAATTAATTTTATTGTGGTAAAAAAAGGTACTCTGTAATATTTCAACACTTTTAATTTCATTGAGATTTGTTTTATAGTACAGCATATGAATTATCTTGGTGAGTATTTCATGTTCAATTTAAAAGCTTTATAAATATTAGTTTGGGGTATAGTGTTTTGTACATGAAAATTAAGTCAAAATAATGGGTAGTTTCATTCAGATAATATTCTTCTTAGCTTTTCTGTTTATTTTAATTTCCCAAAGATGAAAGATAAAATCCAGAGATGCATGGTAAAAACGACTGTGGATTTGTCTCTTCTTCTTTGTAGTACTGCCTGATCTTGCTTCATGTATATTGAGGCTCTCTCATTGCGCACATACGCACTTATGATTTTTATGTCTTCCTATTCAACTGGCTCATTTATCATTATGAAATGTTACTTTTTATACCTTGTGGTGAAATCTATTTTTTTTTTTTAATTAAAAAGAGTCATAAAAGCTTTCTTCTGATTAAAATTTCATGGTCTATTTTTCTATTCTTTTACTTTCAACCTATCTGTGAGTTTATAATATTTATAGGCTGTGTTTCTTGTAGTTAGCATACAGTTGTGTTTTCTTTTTAATCTCTTTTTAAGTATGATAATTACTTCCCTTTATTGGATCATGTAGTTCATTTATATTTAATGTAATTATTGGTATGTTTGTGTTTACATCCACCATTTTTCTATTTGTTTTTCATTTTATGTGCTTTTTAAAAACTGTGTTTTCTCTTTTCTATCTTTTACTTTTTGGCTTAACATTTTTTTTTTTAAGATGAGGGAACATGTGCTATCTCTATCAAAATCCCAGTAGCATTTTTTACAGAAAAAGAAAAAGAAATCTTAAAATTCATATAGAACCACAGAAGACCTCAAATAATCAAAGTAATCTTAGAAAGAAGAACAAAGCTGCAGGCATCATACTTTCTGATTTCAAAATATATTCCAAAGCTACAGTATTAATAACGGTGTGGTAATTGCAGACATTTAGATAAATATAACACAATAGAAATACCAGAAATAAAGCCACTCATAAACAGTCAACTGATCTTCAACAAGGGTGCCAAGAATATACAATGGGGAAATGATCTCAATTATACTGAGAAAATTGAATACCTTCTTGCAAAAAAAAGAAATGAGACCTTTCTCCTACATCATACACAAAAATCAACTCAAGATATAAAACCTAAATGTAGGACCTGAGACTGTAAAATTCCTGGAAGAAAACATAGTGAAAACTTCTCCATATTAGTCTTGCCAATGATTTCTTGGACATGACATCAAAAGCACAGGTAAGAAAAGCAAAAATACATGGGTGGGACAACCTCAAACTAAAAAGCTTCTGTACAGCAAAGGAAATAATCAACAGAATGACAAAATAACCTATGGAATTTTTTCAATGGGATAAAATATTTTCAAATCACGTATCTGATAAGAGGTTAATATCCAAAATGTATAAGAAACTCCTTTAACTTAATAGCAAAAAACACATAATCCAATAAAAAATAGGTGAAGGCCTTGAAAAGGCACTTTTCCAAAGAAGACATACAAATGGCCAACAGGTACCTGAAAAAGTGCTCAACATCAGTAATCAACAGGAAAATATAAATCAAAACCACAATGATATATTACCTCATAACTGTTAGAAGACTATTATCAAAAAGACAAAAGATAGCAAGTGCTGTCAAAGATGTGGAGGAAAAAAAAAGATGTGGAGGAAAAAGAATTTTTGTATACTGTTGGTGGGAATGTAAACTGGTATAACCACTATGGAAAACAGTATGGAGATTCCTTTAAAAATTAAAAGTAGAACTACATATGATCCAACAACCCACTTCTGGGTGGAAGTGGAAAATATTAACATACTTTTTTTTAATACCACTTGCTTCCTTCATTAAAATTGTTTTTTGATATGATTATCTTTACATACTTTTAGAGTTTGCGCTATTGGTTGTGATTTGCATCATTACATTTTCAACAAATCTGGTAAATTTGAAAACACTACTTCAGTTCTTAGCCCCAGTCTCTCTCTTTTGTTTAAGATTCCTGATGTATACTTACTATCGTACTAGAAACTTTCTTATAATCCCTGATATTTTCCTATAACTCACAAAAATTCTAGCATTTTAACACTTATTTTTCCCTTTGTGTTTTGGTTTGAATAGTTTCTATTGCTAAATTGTTCATGTTTACTGATTTTTTTTCTTCCATATCCAATGTCCTAATAAAAACATCTGATAAAAATTTCATTTTCATTCATTTCATTTCCTTTCCCTGTATTTTTACCACTTTTATATTTCCCCTGTGAGTCCTCATCTTTACTGTTTAATATCATCTATTACTATTAAGTCCTTAAATATATTTAGAATAATTTTCATGCTCTTTGCTATTTCTACAATCAAATGCTCTACCTCTGAGCTATAGCACTTAGCTCTTTGCTATTTCTAATACCTGGATTTGAACTATATTGTCTTTCTCGAAAAAGTGTTCATTTTTTTTCTAAAAAAGAGTTAATCTATGACAGCTTTTCTTGACCATTTCAGGGCTTCAAATTAGTCTTTGTTTTGGGGGGTTTAGAGAAGTTCTTACCATGTGATGTGGTCATTGGTTTTAAGATGTGACCTATCTTTTGTCTCAAAAGAATGCTTTGGTATTATTGAAGTCTCTCTTACATGCATCAGAATGCCAAAGTCTCCAGCCCCATGTGACCTCTTCATTCCGTGGCAGCTGCTTTGTTTGGCCTTGTGAAGTTTCACCCCAAAAATGAAGAGAGCTCAAAGATCCTTAGGGAACCCCAGTCCCATGTAGTTCTCTCCTTCTGATGCACTGTCCTGCAAGTACCATCTGTAACAGTATCCTTGAACTCCACTGTCTGTCTTCTCCTCTCAATAGGACCTTTACCCTGAGACCAATAAGAGAAAATATCTCTGTGTAGAGAGATGGGGTAAGTGTGGGGCTTATCTCATATGTTTCCTTCTTTCATTTTTTGCATTTCCAGAATGTCATTTTCCTCTATGGTATGTCTGAATAGCCACCCAAAATACAGATGAGTATTCAAGTTTAAGGACAAAATTTCTAAAGGCATTCTTTTTTTTTAAAGATTTTATTTATTTATTTGACAGAGAGAGAGAGAGATGCAGCGAGAGAAGGAAAACCAGCAGGGGGAGTGGGAGAGGGAGAAGTAGGTTTCCCACCGATCAGGGAGCCCGATTCGGGCCTCGATCCCAGGACCCTGGGATCATGACCTGAGCAGAAGGCAGAGGCTTAATGACTGAGCCACCCAGCACCTTCTAAAGGCATTCTTACTCAAGAAAAACTTTACCACAGTACTCTCTCTAGCCATAATTATTCTGTTTATTTGATTTAGGCAATCATGTTATCATTATAATTTATATTGTTAATAGTAATTCTTCAGTTAAAAATGTGGTTTGGTGTTCATGATGTATTTTATTTTAAAGTGTATCTTCTAAACTTCAATTTCATCTTTTATTTTTTCCTTTGAATTTAACTTTCACATTCTTAAACACATTTTTACTTTTCTTTCTGTTGTTATTATTCTGCAAATAGTAATAACTATGGAAACTAATATGTATCAATTAATTATAACCCAGATATTAAGTTATTATTTTTATGTTTGTGTTTTTTAATATATACAATGTACATTTGGTTACTACTATATTTTGAAGATTAGGACTAAATAAAATATGTAAATATTGCTTTAATGTACTCAGGTCTTTTCCAATCTAAGTTATTTTAAATGAGAAATAAGTATTTATTGAATTGATACTTTTATTAAAGCTTCAAACATACTTAACACTATATTTTGGAATTTAACCCCAAGTAGAAAATAAAAATATTTGAAGTGGTTTGGATGGGTACACAGAATACAAGATAAAAATAACTGAGGAAACCAGAGGTTCAGAAAATTGGAATAGGAAAAGAAAGCTGAAACATGCTTCATTGATTTCTTTCTATTTATATTTTAAAGCAGTGCTTAAGGTTGATGTGATCTTTCTGTTCACTTGTGGCTTCAGTCTGGGGAAAAATGGGAAATTTTCTTAGAAAAGAGATTTCATACATGTTTACTTTATAGGTATCTAAATGTAGATGAACATTTATTTGCTGGTTTGCCACATTTCAGTATGAAAATTCTCCCTAATTTGTAACATCGGTAACTTCCTTTGATTTAATCAGTCAAATAAACCAAGTATTGGATTTTCACTCCATTAAATTTACCTTAGATCAGAATGACTTTTTAATGCTTAAGTTGCTTAGTAGTTATTCCTTTCAGTCATGCATAATTTATTATTTTTTTAATAATGTTAGTCATTGTCTCAGAATACCCTGCACACATGCTGAGAAACATTCATTAACCAAGGAAGAATTTGTGGCTTCTGAAGAAATTTTGTCATAGAAATCTCCTAATTAGAAAAAAAAAAAAGAAAATAAGGCACTATTAGACTCCAGTAAAATGATGTTTTTTAAAGTTTCTGTAATTTTTCTTTGTGAAATTCGTATCTATTTTGTCATGGAGGAACTATTTTAATAGTAAAGGATGTTGATCAACACATGTTTACTGCAATGTAGAAAGGCTACATATTAAGGATCAGTTACCCTTAAACAATGCTGTAAAACATTAAAGTCATTTTTTTCCCCAAAATGTGTGCACTTGGGAGAAAACGGAAGACAGCAACACCATCACATTGTATAAAAGGTGGATAATAAGACAGCGTTTTCTATTTGGATCTATCTACAATTCAGAGGACCATTAATTAAATTTACATAAATAAGCCCTATTCTAACTCTAGCCAAGATAAGTCATCCAGGAAAAAAATGCTTAATATGACATGGTTTCAACCAAAATCTTGCCAATAATATGCATGGTTAAATAGTAAGCTACACTTTACTAAGATTCATCTTGTTTAAAGAATGTTATGTTGAAGTTTACAAAATGTAATTTCATTTCATAATAAATGCCTACTGACATGATATTTGGGAAGTAATAAACTATTTACTATATAATATACTCCATTAAGATTCATCAGAAAATCTAGATCTATGCCAGTAAAATGGAGTGTTGTAAAGTGATGCAATGTGGAAAATTATGGGGTGTATGCAGGCATTTTATGCCGTAGAAAAGAACCTTCCCTGAAATGTACAAATGATTTACCAGAAATGTTTTATTGGAAGTAAAATACTTTATGTGGTTCTCACTTTTTTTTTTTATTCTACCATGAGTCTAGTAATTAATTTCTTGCAGTGGTCAAAATGCTACATTCTGACACATATCAAGATCGTTGCATATATGATCATATTACTTGGAATCTTTTGGCTCCTCCCTGCTCTAATATTCATACATTCCTACAGAGATGTGTACAAACAACTCGTTCAGTCTTCAGGGATCCTCTCAGAGAAATCACCTCCTAATGCCACTGTTCAGCACAGTCATTCTTTCTATGTGCTTCCATAGTATCTTTTTCATACCTTGATCACAGTATTTTAGCATATTCAGTTGTAATTCTCTCTCTCTTCAAAAGTGAATTATAATTCCTCTTCATATCCCAATGTCTACCTGCCTAGCAGAGTGCCTACCACATAATAGGAACTCCCACAGGCATATATTGCAAAAAACTAGAAATTATAGATTAACTTCCATCTACAAGTACTTTACTTTTGTTTCTTTTCATCTTTGGAGCAGTAACAGTTTTACACATTGAAAGCAGATCATCACTGCATCCATTTTGTATTCCACAATGGTATGTAATAATAATAGCTAACATTTATCAACTGCATGCTCTGTGACAGGCACTGTGGTTAGAGCTGCACGTAGATTAATCCATTGGATTATCATACACACACACAATTTGTGAAGTAGGAAAATGTATTATACCAATTTTGTAAAAGAAAATCAGAGTTCCAGAGCATTCAGTAACTTGACCAATATCAAAAGCTAAATGATTGAGGGTTAAAATGACTAAGCTAATTCTTTCTGAATCCAGTGACCTATTTCTTTTCTTTTCTTTTTTTTAAGATTTTATTTATTTGACAGAGACACAGAGAGAGAGGGAACACAAGCAGGGGGAGTGGGAGAGGGAGAGGCAGGCTTCCCACAGAGCAGGGCGCCCGATGCGGGGCTCAATCCCAGGACCCTGAGATCAGGACCCTGAGATCAGGACCTGAGCCGAAGGCAGACACTTAACAGCTGAGCCACCCAGGGGCCCCATCTGGTGACCTATTTCTTAACCACTATAGCCCAATAGTACTATTCTCTTCTCTCTCTCCCTCCTTCCCTCCTTCCTTTCTTATTTTTCTCTTACTTTGTTTACTTTGTTTTTCTATGTTTTTCATCCCTGACTTGTACTAAACACTGAATGAATTGAACTACTGATCAAATAGATCTTTTTTTTTTTTTTTTTAAGATTTTATTTATTTATTTGACAGAGACACAGCCAGAGAGGGAACACCAGCAGGGGGAGTGGGAGAGAGAGAAGCAGGCTCCCCACGGAGCAGGGAGCCCGATGTGGGGCTCAATCCCAGGAACCTGGGATCATGACCTGAGCCGAAGGCAGACGCTTAACGACTGAGCCACCCAGGTGCCCCCTGGTCAAATAGATCTTAAGAATGAGTCTTTTCTTTGAGAATATGGAAAATTTTGAAGCAAAGTACAGCACACATGTTTAACTATAGCTGTTTGGGAATAAGAAAACTAAAATCATCTTGTGTAATAAAAGTAATGTATAATATTTCAATAGTTTGGACTTCACTTACATGCCAACTGCAAATACAGCTGGACACAGCTAATGAGTGGCAAATAATAAATTTTTAAAAAATGTTCCTGTACACTTGTAAAGATGTCATAAAATCCATGGACTAAAATTCTTGTACTTTACTGATAAGATACTTCTTCAGCTTGGAAAGAAATAGCATGCCAGGGAGCAGGTTTTATTCATTACACAAACACACATAGCAACTTACTTGAATAACTGGTAAGATAAAACCTGTCTGGTGACATCAGTTACTTATATATCTTATGTCCATTCTCTATGTCTTTGTTGTTAACTAGAAAAAATTTCTCCTTTCACATTAGGTTATAATTAGTTAGTAGATTTTGGTTGAATGAATTAAGTCAATAGTGGTATTTGTGAAATCTTCATCAATGAAACATGCTTTGAAACATAAAGCCTTACAACGGGTTTTAAAAACCACCATAGACACAAATTTACATAGGTCAAATTTTCAACAGAACAAGCTTATCTAAAATATCAAGGAGAGGGTTGCTTGGGTGGCTCAGTCATTAAGTGTCTGCCTTCGGCTCAGGTCATGATCCCAGGGTCCTGGGATCGAGCCCCACGTCGGGCTCCCTGCTCTGTGGGAAGCCTGCCTCTCCCTCTCCCACTCCCCCTGCTTGTGTTCCCTCTCTCGCTGTGTCTCTCTCTGTCAAATAAATAAATAAAAATATTTTTAAAAGATAAAATATCAATGAGAACTTTATTAATATGACCATCTGAATTTATTGCTATTTTCCATAAAACCCATATAAATGTTTATATTTTAATATTTCTATACATATATCCTTATACAACAAAATTATCATAATAAAATTGTTTTGATAGAATGTTAAAACATGTCATTTGAAATGTAATTGAAGCAGAATTTGGTAACATACCAAATGTTCATTTGTTTCTGTAAGTAGAATTTAGTACAATCAATTTTCCTGTTTCAGTTAACAAGCAATCTATCTGTAAATTTCAGAACTCTGCAGATAAAAGATGGAAAGGTAAATGGAAGTCATACCTTATTCTCAAAAAACATAGTATGAGAATAGCACAGCAATTAGTTACCTAGGTAACTCATACCTATGCTATGAGGTTAGCATTTTTGAGTGATAGCAATGGCTCACTTTAACTAGTATTGTTACCAGACCAAATCCAAAGAGCCCCATAGAGAATTTTTCTAAAAACGGTTTTTTGGTCTAGTATCTCCCCGACAGGTGTTCCTGCCCAGATAAGCTTGATGCCAGACCACAAGAAACCATAAGAAACTAGATCAAACCAGACAGGCCTAAGATGGCTGACAAACTAGGACAAAGTTGACATCATTCCTTCATTATACTATATTAACATACTAAAATCTCCTTCCTAAGGGTTCCATGGTAGGAAATCCCTGAAAAGAGGAATAAGGAAGAAAATACGGAAGAAAAGGGGAAGCAGCCTAAGTTCCTGGAGATTTCTGCCCCTTCCCCCAAATCCCACTGACATCAAGAATCTTGGGTTTGCCCCCAGTCATATCATCTATGCCCCTTCCACCTCTGGGGAGGAGATGCCTTTAGAGCATGAGCTCCATTTCTCTATTCTCTGGCTATTGAATAAATTACCTGCTTCCATCAAATACTGTTTTGTTATTTGGCTATCCGGTGAACAGTACTGAGTATGGAAAGAACCTATCAATTTGGTAACAGTATCTACGGGGAAATACTTTGAACTAGTTGAAAGTGTAGCCTTCTTAACTAGTGGTAAGTATATTTAGAGTTGCTGCAAATCTGTTTCAATAAAGGCAGAAAAATGGGTGAAAGTGTGGTTTTGGAGGCAGGTAATGAAGAGGGGCAGACAGGTAACAGAGATGGGGAGGCAAGTGAAGGAAGGCAAATAAATGTCTTTTTCTTATTACTAGCAAAGTTTTCTCAATGAAACATTTTCAGTCTATGTCTGTTTCCTCAACAGGGAATAGGGAATTAAAATAATGTAAATAATTACATTACTTAAAGCATAAAATAGTTTGAAAAATGTAACTGCTATATTTACAGAGACATAAACTACCTTTTTTCCTTTTTTTTTTTTTTTTTTTTAAGGCAAGTGATAACCAGTGTGTGGCTGAACCAGCCCTTAAGAACTTAAGGTTGGGGGCGCCTGGGTGGCTCAGATGGTTAAGCAACTGCCTTCCGCTCAGGTCATGATCCTGGAGTCCCTGGATCGAGTCCCGCATCGGGCTCCCTGCTCGGCGGGGAGTCTGCTTCTCCCTCTCCCACTCCGCATTTGTGTTCCCTCTCTCGCTGTGTCTTTCTCTGTCAAATAAATAAATAAAATCTTTAAAAAAAAAAAAAAAGAACTTAAGGTTGTAAGATGACCTTAGAAATAACCATCAGGGAACTTTGCTGTGGAGGGGGGGGGGTGTTTATTATTTACAAGTCTTGGAAAGTACATGCCACACCTAGGCCACACCATGAGGTTATGGAGAAGGGGGAGAGAGAGATTGAGAGAGAGAGATGAGCACATGTGGGCCTGGATTCTGCTTTTATTGGACTCAAGGTAGGGGCATAGGGTTTCCCTGGGCTGAATCTTAGTTGATGAATTTAAAGCATGAGAGTGGGAATTTGAAGAACAGAAAGGAAAAAAAAAAAAGTGCTCAAATTGTTAGTTGTCTGAGGAGCCAGGCGGTGGATGGTAGGAGCTGGCTCTTTATCTAGTCCTATGGTTGACAATGAGTTTATTCAAGACAACTATCTTTAAAGTTGAGGCTTCAGCAATCAATGCTTAGGTCAGGCACTGCATTACAAAAAAAGAAAACCAAGAGGTCAAGGCTTACACTACAGGGGGCAACATTCCTGAACTACTTTTTATACTGAAGACAATATTGCTAAACTGGCTTTTAATGTTCTTTTTTTTTTTTTTTTTTTTAAGATTTTATTTATTTATTTGAGAGAGAGAGAATGAGAGAGAGCACATGAGAGGGGGGAGGGCCAGAGGGAGAAGCAGACTCCCTGCCGAGCAGGGAGCCCGATGCGGGACTCGATCCAGGGACTCGATCCAGGGACTCGATCCAGGGACTCGATCCAGGGACTCCAGGATCATGACCTGAGCCAAAGGCAGTCGCTTAACCAACTGAGCCACCCAGGCGCCCGGCTTTTAACGTTCTTTTTAAAAGTCTTGTCCTCCATAATTTTATAAACTTGATTATAAGATTGGGTCACATTGCTATCCTTAAAAAAAAAAAAGGCTTAAGATGATACATTATAGATAACCAACATGTTTTTTTATGATGACATTCTTAACAATGAAGCAGATTTGTTAATATTAGTGAAGTAATGAGGTTTTTGTTGTTTTTTGGTGTTTTTTTTACTGTCTTCTGATATACTGTGTGATGGTACATGGATATTTTCTCTTGATGTGTAAAAGGTCATTTTTCTCAGTAACAATTTTGTTGCATCTTGTATTTACACTTAAATGAAGACAAATTATAAAAAACAAACAACCAAAAAACACAGAAATCTGTATCCAGATTTTGGTTTTTTGAAATGAGGAAAATATTGCAATGAGTTACATAGTCAGTTAACAAAACTTTTCTTGTGAGCAAATAGCAATCCATCTCAGTGAAATGTGCCAAGTGAGACCATTCCAGCAATATCCATTAAGACTCAGAACAGAGAAGCTAAAATACACCAAACAGAAAGAGAGATTGACTCATTAAAACTAAATTCTCCATCCCCTATAGGATACCCTTGAACACTCTCCTTAATATGGAGAATTTCAGCTGACATTTGCAAGAACCATTTATAACTCAGATCCTGGCTGAATTGCAGAAAATGATGGGTGCTACACACCCAACAGCGTTTATTCTGATTTTTCAGGAAGCTGTTTTTCAAATAAACATCTTTAACAGAATTTGTTATTACATCTAAGAATGAATTGCTTTAGAATTTGAAAACCATTATCATGTTTTTGCAAACTACTCCTAATTTACATCTTTATTTGACAGATACCATGATTTAAACAGATTTTAGGAATTGCACCTGGTTAGCCAGTACTATAGATATTTTATATTTTTAACATTGAAAATTCATAATAATATATTTTTTAAATGTACAGTAAGACCAAGGGGGTATTTGACACATAAGAAATTGTAGTAGGTGAAGCCAACTTACTCATTTAGGTCGGTTACTTGGTGGTGTTTTTGCAGCCTATTTCACACAATTTGAATTATTTTTCTTGTAAATAATTCTAATTTATAAATCTCTTATCGTATTATTTTTCTGTTACCTGATAATTAAAGGGATCACTGGGCTCTAATTAAAACTCTTATTATAATAATCTGATGGGAAAAAGTCTGATGGGAGGCATTTCTATTTTTCAAGATTTACTAAGCAGTTCATTAATAAATACTGATAGAAGCTATTCAGTTTGTCAACAAAAATCTTTATGCAAAGGTTATAGATCTGATTTAAAGTATTCCAGAGTAAACTTTAGGAGATATTTGTAAACATTGTACATTAGTACTTTTTTATATAAGTAGAAAATATCTTCCAAAACTAACATATATGATTATGGAGTCCATGTAAGTCCCTATTTAATGGAAGTACCATATACCAACTAAAATTGTAGATATAATTATTATTTTTTTATTCTAGGAGGATTATTTACATTGAATTCTTTATCCCATCCTTTATTCCTTTGTGTAATGTACTTTGTTCCATTTACAAACCATGATACAAGTTAACATTAACTTAGCATGTTTATACTGACTTACTCCCCCAATAACATCCTTCCATTTTAGGCAGTGACTAATTTATAATCAAAACTGATGCTCATTTGAATGTGAAAGAGTAGTGTGAGTAAATAGTAAGTTATTATTTAAAAAAATAGAACCAATGGCGCACCGGAACTGCTTTTTATTGGGTTGGATGAGCTAATTTTTGAAAAGAAATTTTGTCATCCAGATGATTCCGTTAGTTTGAAATTGGTTACCGTGGGGGTAGCATTTTCAACATGAAACTCAGCTAATGCTATAAATCAAGACCTACCCCTCCCCGACAGTTGTTGAACATTTACCAGCATATGAAAGTGTATACATTTAACAATTATGTCAAAACACAGGGTAAACCAAGACTGCTGTAGGTAACTGAGCCACATGGTAATCTCAATTGTAGGTCATATTTGAGGTTGCTATTAATAAGTTAATGCCTGAAGAAGCATCAATGGGGCATAGTAGGGCTTACTAATACTGCTCTCAAATCCATGCTTTCCTCCACAGATAAAATATTTTAATGTGATTTAGACATTTTCCCTGCTTAATTTCAAGCCCTCTCATGCCCATGCGGATGCAGTCCAGTATGCTTAGTATGGGTTTCACTAAATACAACTGATCTGCTGCCAAATACATCCTTGGCCTATTCTTCATCACTTTCCCCAAATCACACTGAAAGCTGTAGGTTTTTTTTTTTTCCTTCATTTATTAATGTATTATGTACTCCTTTGCCCTCAAAAATTTGGACATGCTCATCCTTCTGTCTGGAATTGTCTTTCACTCATTTTAGTAACTTCTACCCATTCTTTATGCTAGAACTTTATATCTAGACTAATCCTGTCCTGAGCCCTGGTTTTCTGTTCCTCTCGGATCAAATCTGGAATTTTCTTCTACTTCAAAGTTATTCTTTATCAATATCCTTTGTGTGTTCCATATCCCACCCAGTCTTAAAATATTGCAGCCCCTAGGAGTAGTTCACAGGAATATATATATGCCTCTAATATAAGTTACTTCATATCCAGGTCTGCAGCTCTAAATACAAAGTTTTTGTTGATTACTCCTAAATGCATACCTTTAGACTCAACATCTCCCTTGAATTCAAAACTCATATATCTAAACTGTCAATTTAATGTTTTAATTTTTATAAATAATAGATCTTTCCTGGAATGTTACAATTAAACTTGTGCCACCTGAAACTGTTGCTTCCTGAGTGTCTCTGGTATCAAGAATTGATACCAACAACTACTTAGGATTTCAAACCAAAAACCATGAAGTTTTGATTCTTTTTTTTTTTTAGATTTTTATTTATTTATTCATGAGAGACAGAGAGAGAGAGAAGCAGAGGGAGAAGCAGGCTCCCAAGGAGCAGAGAGCCCGATGTGGGACTCGATCCCAGGACCCTGGCATCATGACCTGAGCCGAAGGCAGACGCTTAACCGTCTGAGCCACCCAGGCGCCCTGAAGTTTTGATTCTTTATCTTTTTTCATGCCATGCATGTTCTCCATTAGTGATTCCTATCAATGTATCACGAATCTTTCATTCTTCTCTATATCCAGTAATTATCAGCCCAACAAAAATTACCAGAATTGATGGTTTAGACCACTGGATCACTGCACTACATGCCTACCAGGTCTGCCTGTTTCTCTCTCATCCACCCCCTTACCCCACTCTCTGTTCTCCAGAATGTTCTTTTGAAATACCAATTTCCTTTCTGATTACATCCAATTATTATTAAAATCTTCAAATAACTCTTCTCATTTACTTATAATAAAATATGAATTCCTTACCTAGAAAGTATGATTTGTTGTTCACCTACCTATTCCGTATCACTTCTGACAATTATACTTCTGCCTTATTATTTTCACATGACAGCCATAAACACCTTCTTTCTGCTGCTTTTTTTTTTTTTTTTAAGATTTTTTATTTTGTTATTAGACAGGGAGAGAGTACAAGCAAGGGGAGCTGCAGGCAGAGGGAGAGGGAGAAGAAGGCTCCCCACTCAGCAGGGAGCCCTATGTGGGGTTCGATCGCAGAACCCCGGGACCACGACCTGAGCTGAAGGCAGACGCCCAACTGTCTGAGCCACCCAGGCACCCCCTTTCTTTCTGCTTCTGATGCATAAAAATCTTATTGGTGTCTTAAGTTTTTGCAATGTCTAATCCTTCTGCTCAGAATTATCTTCCCTAATTCTTCATCCAGTTGACTCATGCCATAAATTAGGTCTCAACTTAGATACCAAGTGTGTTAGTTCCCCCAGGACCGCCACGACAAAGCACCATAAACAGGGTGGCTTAAAATAACAGTAATTTATTTTCTCACAGTTCTAGAGTCTGGAAGTCCAAGATTAAGATACTGGAAGAATCAATTCCTTCTGTGGGCTCTGATGAAGAATTCATGTCATGCTTTCCTCTCAACTTCTGGAATGCCAGGGATCTATGGCATTCCTCACTTTGTAGATGCATCACTACAGTCTCTGCCTTTGTCTCCATATGGTATTTTCTTTGTGCCTCTGGGTTCTCAATATTTCTTGTAATAAAATCAGCCTTATTGCATTAGGGCCACCCTAATGAACTCATTTTAATTTGATTACATCTAGAGACCCTCTTTTTAAAAAGGTCACATTCATAGTGCAGGGGTTAGGACTTCCTTTTGGAGGACATAATTCAACTCATAATATCATCTCCTCTGAGTGTTCTTTATGTAAAACTCACTCTCATAAGGCACTAATTTTTATCTAAGTACTTGCCATGAGTACTTGATATTTTTGTATTAATTTATGGTTTATTGTATACCTGCCCCAAATAAAGAATAAATTCCATGAGGGAATGACCTCATCTGTTCCTCTTGTTGATTTTCCTAGATGTGTACCTAGAAGAGGATACAGTAAGACCTTAATACAGATTTGCTGTATGTGTGTATTAATAATGAGTTTATTATAGTATCCGTTTATCACTAATATTATTGCCATTATATTTGTTTACTATAATATCTAAAATATTATGTGTACCATTTTAATTTGCCTTAACTTTATAAATGTGGTTTTCTATGAAATGGCTAGTCAAGGTTATAGTGAGTTTTTTTTTTTTTAATACACGAGAGCATAAGTGCAATTCAAGAGTGAGTCTTCCTCCATTACATTAATGTAGCACAAAATTCAATTTTTGGCAGTGTTCCCAGGCAATCAGGGTTGCAAAGTCATCTTGTCCTCCACATTTGCGTATAATGGAGAAACATATCATCATGATATATTGCAATGTTACTGAGAGGGGTTGACCTCATTCTGAAAGATATTTGATTATTTCCACTGACATGTGCCATTTGTAAATGATAATCATTATACTAATTTTTAAAAAAGATATATCATGGAATAAGAATTAAAGGTATTACAAATCTATTAGGTAAGAATAAAAATATAATCAAGCAGGATACTACTTTGGAAGAATTTAATATTATTGTGTGTAGTACACCGAGCTGAGTTATAGAATCTGGTAATTTTTGAATTATATTATGATAATCTCTATTTCTTTTTTTTTAAGATTTTATTTATTTATTTGACAGAGAGATAGACAGTGAGAGAGGGAACACAAGCAGGGGGAGTAGAAGAGGGAGAAGCAGGCTTCCTGCTGAGCAGGGAGCCCGACGCAGGGCTCGATCCCAGGACCCTGGGATCATTACCTGAGCCAAAGGCAGACGCTTAACAACTGAGCCACCCAGGTGCCCCGATAATCTATATTTCTAAAAGAAAGTAAAATCTAAATCCATTAGAAACTAACCTATACATAGTGATTAGTTTTTCAAGGTTTTCACATATTTGCATATTCTAAAAATAGCAATTTATTCATGATAATTAGAAGATGTATTGGTCTTTCAGGCCAGCACTATGCAAAATACTGAATTGTAACACAATTTATGAAAGGTGTCAATTCTACTCAATGTAATTTAGAAAAATGGATATTTTCCTAAACATGTTTTAATGAGAAAAAAGATCAATTAAACTTAGAAAAAAACTTATTAGAAGAGGGAAAAAAATCTCATTAGTTTTTGAGAAAAGGGGACTATGATTTTCCCCTTACACAGCAGTATATTTCCTGCAACAAAGTTTGATGAAGAAAGAGAAAAACCTAAAAGAATAAAAAGGATATTTTGCTTTTTGCTGTTCAGTAAAATAAAGTTTAGATTTTAATTTCAATATAAATTAATTGTATTAATTTCTCTACCTTAGCACTGTTGACATTTTGGCTGGAAAATTTGTTGTGTGAGACTATCCTTTATATGATAGGATGTTTAGCAGTACACCTGACCTCTACCTACTAGTTGTCAATAATATAATCTCATCCCATTTTTGGAGACAATGAAACATGTCTCCAGATACTGACAAATGTCTATGTGAGTAGGGTGAGGGAGGGAAATTTTCGCTGGTTGAGAACTACTGCACTAAAATAAACTAATAAAATATTCCTGCCATACCAGATTTGTGGTTTGCAGGCTCATATCTATCTTGGCATTTAAGTAGAGAAAAAAACAAAACAAAACAAAACAAAACAACTCTTGGAAGAATCAAAATCCAAGCCCATGATAATCATAGGACAATGTAAGAAAGTCCAAGCAGATAATTTACAGAAGAAAAAAAAAAATATATATATATATATATGATTGGGGACAGTGGAACCTCTCAGGAAACTAACAAAAGGGATATTTAAACCTTTCTTTGAGAATATATGCACAACCCAGAATATGCAGAAAAATAAAGTTTTCCCTAAAATTGAGCTTATTTAGTAAAAGTAAAATCAACAAAGGTAAAAATCTATTATGACCAAATCTATTTGGACCAAACTAATGTAATTAATATTCTTAGAATTTAAGAAAGAGTGAAAACTAAAAAAAATAGAATATAAAATAAATGTGTTTTAAAGAATTAAATGAAAAAATAACTAATGAGAAAAAATTAAAAGCCTAGGGCACTATGAAACAAGCCAGACTGATTTGAAAAAGGACCAAATGACCATACTAGAAATGAGCTATTTTACTATAATTAGAATTTTAATAGATTAATTAAATATCAAATTAGATATAGTTCAACACTGAATGAATTGACAGAAACATCTGGGGAAACTTTCTGGAAAACATCACAATGATATAAAGTAATGAAAACATCAGAGAGGTTCTGAGACAAAGACTACATAATACACATGTGCAATCTATAAGCAACAGAATGGACAATTAAGAAAAAAAATTTTAAAAAGTGAATCTAAAGGTTCTATATTCGAGGTGACATTGTCTAAAAACTCATGAGACATATAGAAAAAAATAAGTCCTAAAACTGAAAAATGTGAGGTGAGAACAAAATAAATCAAAACTAACCTAATCTTAGGCATGTAGTTGACCCTCTAACACACCAAATAGAGACTCATAAAAAGAACCAGTGATTATGTACAGAGGGAAAATAATGAGAATTCTGGCTGCAGAATTATCATGATTATTAATAGAGGTCAGAACACAAAGAAATCTTAATAAATTTATAAACTGTTCAAGTAATACCACAAATTACTTAAAGTTCTTAGTAGATGTAATACTAATGCTCCCCACCCATAGGATCCTATTTCAAATAATAATTAACTATTATTTTAATTCTAAGCTATCATTATTATTTTATTGTTATAATCAATGTTAATTTATATTTATTTTCATTTATCAATTTTCTAATCACAGCCAATTTACATTTCTCTACTAAACTATAATATCCAAGTTAAGGAAGAAATATTTCAGAGACCAAAATATTACCCCATCAAAAATCCACTACCAAAATAATTGTAAAACAAATTTATTTGGGGACAAATTAAATCCACTGAGACCAACAAAACTGATAAAGATATAGGTTGTAGGTTCCCTTTTGAGTCCCTTATGTAATTTTGAGAGACTAGAGAACTAACGCACTTCAAACACTGTTAATGCAAGAATACGTTTAAAAGCATATGAGTAAAATTGCTCAAAGATAAAAACAGAGTATATATTTTCTCAAAATTTAAAGAGAAAATATGGATTAAAATGGATAAATTCAATATAAGATAGGAAAGGAGAAGAAATAAAATTGAAACTCCAGAAGTAAAAGCTTGGAGAGAGATCTAAGATGATGGCATAGTAGGAGGACCCCAGGCTCATATCGTCCCTTGAACACAAGTAAATAATTATCAAATCATTCTGAACATCCAAGAAATCGACCTAAGGACTGACAGAACAAACAGCACAACTAGAGGGAGAGAAGACACCACAGGGAGTAAGGTAGGAAGTGCGGAGACGTGGTTTGGGGAAGAAAGTAAAAGCTTGATCAATGGAAAGAACAAAAAAAGGAGATATAGGTAAAGTCAGTATATAATGACAATCATATTAAATGCAAAAATAAAATTTGCCTATTAATATAGATATTTTCAGCTTAAATCAATAAAATTTCTATCATTGGGTAATTCTATTTTAGCATTTCTTCAGTGGCAAAACTGAAATAAAAAAGAAACAGGAAGAATGCAAGTAATAGAGGGAAATAGACATATAAACCATAAAACAAAAGAAAACTGGTGCAAAGTATTAAAATCAGAGAAAAGGAATTTTAAGGGGAAAAGAATTATTAAGGATAAATTGAGTCACTATGTAATGATAGGCTACAATGATAAGACCAAATCAACAGGAAGTTATAAACTTGAAACTGCATATACTACTATAACAATATAATTTTAAACTAATTAAATTAATAATACTAAGCAAATTTAAGGAGACACAAACAAATCCACAATCATAGTAGGAGATTTAAACATTTTTTTCACCAAGATTGTTTGTGGTTGCTTCTAGTGTTTACCTGAATATAAATTTTCCACACATCATTTCAAAATATTAAAAAATCAATTCAAATTTAATTAAATATTTTTTTAAAGATTTTATTTATTTGAGAGAGAGAGCATGAGGGGGGAGGCAGAGGGAGAGGCAGGAGTACACTCCCCACTGAACAGGGAGCCCAGTGTGGGGGCTGCATCCCAGGACCCTGGGATCATGACCTGAGCTGAAGGCAGGCACTTAACCCACTGAGCCACCCAGGCGCCCCTGAATTAAGGATTTGAACCTAATATCTGAAACCATAAAACTCCTGAAAAGAAACATGAGGGTAAGCTCTTTGACATTGGTCTTAATAATGATTTTTTGGATTTGGTGCCCACAAGCAAAGAAACAAATGCAAACATAAACAAGTGGGACTACATCAACTTTAAAAGCTTCTACACAGCAAAGAAAACCATCAAAAAAATGAAAAAAAAAATCAGCCTACAAAATGAAAGAAAATATTTGGAAATCACATATCTGATAAAGGGTTAGTATGCAAAACATAAAAACGCATAGAATCATATAACTCAAGAGAAAAAATCAATTAAAAATGGGCAGAGAAACTGAATAGACACTTTTCCAAAGACATACAAATGGACAACAGGTACATAAAAGATGCTTAACATCACTAATCATCAGAGAAATGTAAATCACAACCACAGTGAGAAAGAAGATACCACTTCACACCCACTAGAATGGCTATTATAAAAAAGACAAAGAGATAACAAGTGCTGCCCAGGATGTGGAGAAAAGGGAACCCTTGTGCCCTATTGCTAGTAATGCAAATTTGTGTAGCTACTATGGAAAACAGTATGGAGTTACTGAAAAGCTTAAAAATAGAACTACCAACAATTCCACTACTGGGTATATATCCAAAGAAAACAAATTACTATCTTAAAAGGTATCTGCGCCCTATGTTCATTGAAGCATTATGACAATAGCCATGACATGGAAACACCTAAGAGTTCCTTGACCGATGAATAAAGAAAATATGATACATGTATCACATCTATTTTAAGTTAAATATTCATAGTCGTCAATGTGTTGATACTGCATATACTGGTATATTAAGAGGATAGTATCAAACTGGTTAAAAATAGTATATAAATATAAGGAGACAAATCCACAATCATAGTAGGAGATTTAAACTTTTGTTTTGTTTTGTTTTTACCAAGATCATTTGTGATTGCTCCAGGATGTTAGTGTCTACCTGAATATAAATTTTCCATACATCATTTCAAAAAAAGTAAAATATATATATTTGTGACAACATAAATGAACTTTGAGGGCATTATGCTAAGTGAAGTAAGTAAGACAGAGAAAGACAAATACCATATAATTTCACTTATTTATGGAATCTAAAAAACAAAACAAAGAAACAAACCAAAAACAGACTATTAAATACAGAGTACTGTCTTAGATTTTGGGCTTTATAATGGTCCTATTTTAAACTGTTTCCATGATTTAATTAATTAATTAATTAATTAATTTTTAAGGTTTTATTTGTCAAGAGACAAAGCACAAGTAGGGGGAGCAGCAGAGGGAGGAGAAGCAGACTCCCCGCTGAGCAGAGAACCCGATATGGGGTTCAATCCCAGGACCCCAGGATCATGTGCTGAGCCGAAGGCAGAGGCTTAACCCACTCAGCCACCCAGGCATCCCTAATTAAATAATTTAGAAGAACACATTGAGTGTGGACAATTTTACTGTTTTGATATTGTTTTCCTTTTGGAGAAATGAAGCATTTGTTCTTCTCTTGGGATGAAGACTGTCATATTGAATGAAATGTACTTTTAGAAATATGGATTTCACAAAAATATGATCATCTGATAATGCATACTGATATATATTATGTACCCTAAATAGCCAGTTAGTTTAAAAATAGAATTATGGAAATGGCTTATGTTCTTTAATATATTTTCAACCTTGATGGTACTTTTTGTTAATATGTTTTGGTAGGGAAAATTCCATATAATCAGGGATTTTGAAGTTTTGTGAAGTTATTTTATAAAGAATTATAAAAGTTTATTAAAAATAATCCATTTTTTAAGATAAGCCATTCAACATATTAATGCTTAATTATATATGAAAAATAAATTGGAAGGTATGCATTGTAATTCTTAAAAAAGGAAAAACAAAGTCAATTTACTGGTTAGAGCACTGAGTCTGGCATCCACACTGGATCGATACAGTGTCAGTGAATGATCAATAATGTAACATTTAACATGACAAACTTTACTATTTTATGGTAAGCAAATAAAATCTAAAAATCAATTTGAAACCAGAAATTTATCACTAATGACATTAAACTCTAGCACATTATACATGTTGTCTTCAGAAAATAAGCTTGTTGAAAGGCCAAATATAAAGTAATGAACAAAAGAATAAGAGGAAACAAAATATTAAGTTAAAGTGTGAAGAAGCTTCCTTAAATTTAAAAAAAAAAGATTTTTTCCATTGTAAAATTATATCCATCAGGTAATGCCATTGTGTGATGCTGAAAGACCATTATTTTCAAACTTAACATAATATCATTTGATAGCTCATATTTTAAAGTTAAAAGAAGACACATTTTTAAATAGCATGCTTGGGCTACATTATAAGCCTAAGTTAATGTCATTTACAGATCACTGGGGTTTTTGGCTTCACACTACAATGGCCTCATCCAGAGAAAAGAGGCTGACTAAATCTAATTAGGACTTGTAGATGTGATGAACCCTGGTTGCTAAAAGCTGAAATGGCATTGATTTAAACAGTAGCATGGTGCGGTGGAATGAGCAAGGCTTCAGAGTTACACAGAAAGGTTATGTTTAGAAATTTCATCATTACCAGTTTTGTCACCTGGGAAAGTTTTTTGATGTCTCAGCACCCTATTATCTGCCTCTGCATCATCTGCAATGCTGTTGTACATTTTACATGAGGTGCCAATAGCGTAGAAGAGTAGTTAACACAATAAACTCTGCAATCAGACAGACTTGGTTGAGATAATGACCCCTTAGGAGATCTGTCACAGTGGGTCAATCCTGTAGTTCTTGGTGCTGGAGGATAACAATATTTGTTTTCTTAAGGACATTTTATAGAGGTCAGGAAACAATGAATGCATCTCTTATCATATTGCCTGGTCCATAGTAATTGCAATCAATTTTAGCTATTATCATAGGTAGTTTGTTTATATGCTACACTGTTCCTGCTTCATAGTTATGCTCTAAAAAGGTCAGCCCCCTTTGCTCTACTTCATAATTTATTGTTATTTTACTGTACTTAAGGCGGCAAATATAGTGAAAAGTCTATGCTGTTTGGAGGCATGTGAATATTGGTTTCATCACTTACTAGATATTTGATTTTATGCAAGTACATGTTTACTTGGAAACTTATGATTTGGTAAAAAGCTGCTTATGAAAATAACTGCCTCAGAAATGGGTGGAGGCCCTGGGGAAATGACTTGGTAGGATACAGCAAATAAAAATGCTCTGCACTGGACATGTCCATGAGCGTGAAGTTTGGAGAAAGCAGAAGAGTGATGAGAGTCAAGAACAGATAAGAGTGTACATTGTCAGAAATAGCTTAATTTTACTTAACTGTAATTTTTAGATATTCAATTCTAGTTATTTTCATTTCTTTGGATTTTGTGGTTATTGTAACTGTGGTTTTGTTTGTTCTTTATGGACATTAAAGGAAAGGGCTGATGACCACATCAGTGCTTTTTAAGCTCATTATGATCTGGAATCTGTACAGAAATTGAAGACGGTTGGTGTGAGCAGTTTATTGACTAATGCAGCAGAAGCAGAAGCTCATAGCCAGATGCGGGATTTTAAAACTAAGATTGCCTCTATCTTATTGGACATGGCATAAGATTGCAGGAAATTTCACTTAAAGCTCAAAAGGAAATATATATCTGCTGACATCTGCTTACAAAAGTGTCCAAACCAATTGGAAATACAGTTTCCTAGTGGGTGAAATGGGAGTAAATGAGAGTTATCCTACCAGTTTTTCTATAAAATTTAAATGCCATGAAAACTGGAATTTGCTGCATTTTGTTCTTTATTAGATGTCCAGGGATTAGCCCAGAAATGAAGACAAATATTTATTCTGAAGTTTAAATCATATTACATAAAAAAGAACCATATATAATACGAAGCACATAAAAATAACTAGGCAGAGTTAGTTTAAATCTTTCATTTCATAGTCCAACATTTTATGAGTAAATAGTATTAATGTACTGTAAGAAAAATGTATGTCCATTACTTATGTGGATGCCTGTAGTAGATGAGCACCATGCTTCACACTATAAACACAAGAGGAAACAGTCTGTCCCATATAAGTGGTATTAATAGATGGTATTAAATACAATTTCAATTTCACAGGAGAAAAAAAGAAATGAATAGAAAAAAAGGAATTGTTAAACTTTAGCTACTTTTTCACTACAGAAAGGAAATAGATTTTAAATGGCCTTAAAGTTGTGAAATCATTATATAATTATTAAGAAGATTTAAATAAATATCTTTTACTCTTTTGTCTCATTTATAAGATGATGAGGAAATTAGGATTTCTATATTTATCATCTCTAATGATTCCAAATACAAATTCTTGTTTCTTACATTTATTATTATGACACCTCCTAGGAAATCAATCAAAATGATCTCAAAAAGAATCTCAAAATGCATACAGAATATGTTAAATTAAGATGAACATCAAAAATCAAAAATAATATTAAATCCCTGTTAATTAGGGATATAGAAGACAATGGAAACATGTAAAATTTCAAATCCTATGAATAATAACTTTTATGTCTTCAATCTTTTTTTAAAAATCAGAGATTATCACATCAAATCCTATCATTTCTCCCCTTCAACTGTTATATTTTTGATGGCCTGAATCAATCTGCTTGAACCTCTACTGAGAATTCTTCATGGATATAGCACAACATAGTGTGGAACTTCCTTTCTTACTCTCTGAGTTGAATCCACTCTTCTGATTGTAGGTATTCCTATTTTTCTGTTCTTTCCCTTTTGCCTTTTTCCTGTTTGTTTACATAGATATGTAATATATCATATATATCATATAAAATGTAGATAAGTGATCCTGATATATGTATATATATAATATAAATGGAATATACATAATATTATATATAATATATAATTAAATATACATTATAGAGTTTTTAAGTGATCCTCATATAATATCCTATGATATTGAAATTAAACATATCTATAAGCAATCTAGCAACAGCATGATTGAGTGTTGGCCTGAATATAGAATTTAATATTAAACTGAATTTTTTTCCTCAGAAATTTTGAAGTGAATATATCATATTGTATTATCCTGTGTTGCTCAAGAGCTGTTTGGTAACATTATGATACTCTTTTGTCATCTTTAGAGAACTTTAAAATTTTCTCTTATCTTCAGTGTTCTGAACTTTTGTGGTTTGTCTAGGTCTGGGTCTTCCAGTTAGTAGTACATGATGACTTCTGTCAATGTGGAAACATGCTCTAAAAATATAAACATTTTCTCCTTCTGTGTATCCTTTTCTCCCTTCATTTTGGATATTTTTCTTATTTTTAACTTCAGGATTTTATGTGTCTTTGCTATTCACATTTGTTCTCTGTCTTTATATCAGGCTCATTAATGAATAATAATATTATTTTTGAATGTGTAGCACCATTATTTTAATAGTTTTTTCCATATGTTAGTTTTTTATATTAAGTAAATTTTCTTTCATGGTTGTACTATATTCTTGATTCTTTTTGACATTAGTAGAGTTGTACATTTATGCACAAATGCCCATATGGTTATGCATGCACTTTTAAGCATCTTTTGTTCCTAGAATTATATAATTTTCCTTTGGATCGATTTTTTTTTTTAAGATTTTATTTATTTATTTTTTAGAGAGCGAGCGAGAGAGAAACAGCATGAGAGGGGAGAGGGTCAGAGGGAGAAGCAGGCTCCTCGCTGAGCCGGGAGCCCGATGCGGGACTCGATCCCAGGACCCTGGGATCATGACCTGAGCCGAAGGCAGACGCTTAACCATCTGAGCCACCCAGGCGCCCGTGGATCGATTTTTCTATTACCTTCCTATAATATCTTTCATGTTATAAATAAGGTTATTATTGGTTTACAATTAATTTCTTAAAAATAGTTTATTCATATATTTTTTTAATGAATGAGTATAAAATCACTGTTTTCTTTTTAAACCAATTCTTTTAATGCAATTGTTCTGTTTTTTCTCTCATACAAAATAGTACATTTGTGAACAAAGTGTAGAATATTTAGAAATATGTAAAGTAAAAATTAAAAAGATCTATAATTCAACCATTCAGAATCACTATGGTTTTTATATTCCATTAAATATGTTAAAAGAAGGGAGGGGCATTTTTATTATAAAATGTCAGTAGTTTACAGTAAGTCAGAAATAATGAATAAATTTGTGGTTTGCAATTCATTTTTAAGGGGGGGATATAACAACAACAATGAACAGATATTTGAGTGTTCTGTGCCTACAATGGGGCTTTTAAACTAATAGGCTTTACCTTTGATGCATCATGTAGGAGGAGGCTTCACTCTGGAAAAATACTAAATACAAGTGTTTTGACAAAAATTGCTCGGGGCCTTGTAGTTGCTTCAGAGAATCAACCTTTTATTCCTACACACCTGTCTATAGAGATTTTGCATGGAGAATGGGGTCGCCAGTCGTCAGAAGGCCTCTCTAGGAATACTTTAAATGAATGACCGCTTTTTTCAGTCCTGCATCTAACTTCAGCCCTGAGCCCACCCAACACTGCAGTAATCTCAGCCTCTTAATGTGCTGGATAGAATGACTCTTTTGGCTATACCTTCCTCTACAAATGTTATTAGCAGCTTTCTCTTCCCTTAATCTGGCAGTTACCACTGTTCCAAGTTCTTTCTTTACTTCTTCTTCCTTGACAAATTTGACATGCCTTTGGCACATTTTATATTTCTTTGTCATTGTGGATATATAAATCAGAAACATTAAGCTTATGCTCTTAGAGGTTTGTGGACTACAAGAATTTAGATGAGATTATTTGACCATAATCAAACTAAATGCCCTTATTATTAGAATTTTTCTTATCAAATTTAAATTATTTTCCCACAAACTCTAGTTTATTAATAAACCTTTCTCTCAGTATCACATTCAAGCAGACTAAAAGACAAACTATTAGGGGCGCCTGGGTGGCTCAGTCGATTAAGTGTCTGCCTTCGGCTCAGGTCATGATCCCAGTGTCCTGGAATCGAGCCCCGCATCGGGCTCCCTGCTCAGCGGGAAGCCTGCTTCTCCCTCTCCCACTCCCCCTGCTTGTGTTCCCTCTCTCGCTGTGTCTCTCTCTGTCAAATAAATAAATAAAATCTTAAAAAAAAAAGACAAAGTATAATTAAGTTATAAATTATTCTCACTTAAAAATATGATAGGCATTTGAAACATGAATGGTTGAAAATACCTTTGTGAGTGGAGGCAACAGATGTTTATCTGAACTCTCTATAGTAAATTTATTATGATGTCAATAAGGCAATTACATTTAAGTTACCAGGAACTGAATGGCTTTTATTTTACTACATTGTTCATTCTCTATATTTTTTAAGCATATACCTAAATTTTATAATTTACTACTGAATACACGTGTATGCAGCTTGAGATTTCAGCTAGCAAAATAAATGATGTGCATTTGCATGAATCTCAAAAAATTCCAAGAAGTACAGGTATGTAAATTTTTTTTCTGGTGAATATATTAATAGAAATTGAAAATAAATTAACTGATTTATTTATTCTTCTATAAATGAAGTCAAATGGAGTTGTGTTACTAGAAAACTAGTATTTGTTCAGTGCCTATATTCTAGGTATTTCATTAACATCTGCCTGATATTTATTTTTTTCAAGTTTTTATTTAAATTCCAGTTAGTTAACTTACAGTGTAATATTAAAGCGATTTATTACTTACATACAACACCCAGTGCTCATCACAAGCGCCCTCCTCAATCCCCATCACCCATTTAACCCCCCCCTCCCCACACACACACCTTCTCCAGCAACCCTCAGTTTGTTCTCTGTAGGTAAGATTCTCTTTCCTGATTTGCTTCGCTCTCCTTTTTTCCCTTTTATGTTCATTTGTTTTATCCACATATGAGTGAAATTATATGGTATTTGTCTTTCTCTAACGGACTTATTTTGCTTAGCCTAATACTCTCTAACTCCATCCCATTGTTGCATATGTCTGCCTGATATTTTAACATTAGATGGCACATAGGTGATACTCAATAATATTTTAAATAAATGAATGAATTTATAAATCTCTTACAATCTTTGATTTTTAATTTAGATGAGAAAACTAAAATTCAGAGTGTATAGGCAATTTATACCAAAAGCTGTATTATTTGTACAATGGTGGAAAAAAAAAATGGAAGCTCAGGACATTTGTTTAACAGCTGATACTTTCTCTCTCACCTCTCATAGTATTTCACATTTTCACAAGTTACCAAGAAAATTACAATTAGATTCAAGAGCAAAGATGAGCCTAACAGTTTTAATTCATCAAAAATTTAAAAGTCACATACTTTTAATACCTCTATAAGTAAGTGAGAAACTCACTGTGTGCTCACTCCAAATCTACCTTTTGAACATGAAGGCACAGTTAATGTGAACAGTATTTTTGAAATAATAAGACACTTCCACCAAGGGGTATGTCAGTTTTGCCACCAAAACTTGTACTTAGTATAATAACTTCCTACCCTTTTACCATTAGATTATTCATTCATTTGTTCATTTAATAAAATCTAGGTACTGTTAATAAGTATATTAAAACATAATCAACATCAGGAGAAGTCATGGAAATTATAATTTTGTAGATTATCAAGCTTTTTATTGTTAGGATGGCAGGGGTGCTTTTACTGACCTCTATATACAGAATCCAAAATTTGGAAGGGTGTTTATATATAGGGTGCAAAATCACGGAGCATGAATCTTTCCACATTACACTCTTCACCCTGCTTCCTTACACTACTTCTTGCCTGGACCTTAAGTGAGATTCCCTGAGGGATAGCAGTCATTTTTAAATCATGAAGATAAAAGCAAGTGTTAAGGTAAACAGAACACAGAAACAAGTAGATTCAGGGTTCTTTGTGATGGTGCACCAGATTGCCTACTTCCATTTATCTTGATGTTTAAGGGATTTTTTTTTTCTTACCTGTTTAAACCATTCTTAATGAAGCATCCTATGACTTGTCAAAAAAAATCTTAATTGGTAAAGATTAGGCCACCAAATTTTCACATAATCCAAGCCAGTACTTATGGAAAGAAAGCTACAAAAAGACATCTTAACATATTGGATGTCACAGAAATTATATCACAGCAATGCCTTTACTGAAGGAAATAAATACTAGTTCAGTTTACAGGTGAATAAAAGGTTAACATTTATAAAATACATTTATGGAATAGGATCAATGAAAATCACTAAAATTAGATGCTGGAATATTTCTGAAAATAACATTACAGGGCTTTGTAGGGCAAATCCAAATATTTAAGTGCTAAATAATTTTTTAAACATATTCTTATCTACATTTATCTATTCATTCATCCATGGGAAATTTACTAATATTTTTATTAGAATTGAGTTAAACTTTTAATTTACCAAATAAATGTACAAACAAAAAAATCTGTACCAGTACTGACAACACATAACACACCATAAATTTGTATAAATTTAATCAATAGGATACTGAAGACTGACCCCTAAACTTAAAAATGAGTAGCAGAGAGCCATTTAGATTTCTCTGTCCTAAAATGCCCCAATTTAAAGCGTGAGCAGATGGGGAAACATGAGAGAGATAGGAACCATTTCCACCAGGGATATTGCTAGCATATTTTAGCTGCTAAAGTTCATGGCTATTTTTGGTGATTCAAGGATATTTAAAGGTTAAAAAAAAAATGATGGTATGCTGGCAGTGTCCTTGTTTGACACAACAAAGCCAGCCTCCAAGTGCCAGGACAGAACCTGCATTTTAGAATCAGTCTGAAAGGGCCTACATGACACTCTTATAACTGGCCCACAGCCCAGCCCGGAGAAGATCCTCTAGACACCCAGTGGGCTGATGCTTCATCATGCTGTTCTCATTCCTCCTCAGGGACCTTTTAAACATTGATCAAAATAACCCCAACCCTCCCCGCTGCCCCCTTTGGCTGCTACTCTGTAGTTTTTTGCCTGAAAAAAGTTCTCTGTATATACATACTAAAATATATTTGCAGATGCATTTTTTTAAATGCGCTTATACATTTCAAGTTAACAGAGACAAAAGCAAACATAACTAGGCATATACCAGTAGAAAGAATGTAATGAGGACCAAACAAATCATAAAGAAAAAAAATAGGATGACTGACAAAAATAGTACCAAATATATCACTTATAAGTATCAGAGTGAAAGAAATACTCTCACTTAATGACAAATAATAATATTCTGAGTAAAACTTGATAAAGTGATTGTATAATATTTCTCAAAATCTAGTATAAAAGCTAACAGTTACTGATTACTATGGATTTCAGTCATATAATAATATTGAAATTACAACATCCTAAGATGATTTTAAAAGGCTGGAAAGAATATACAAATAACAATAACACTGTCATGTTTGCTGGGTGAATTCATGGCTGGTATTTAATGGTGTAGGTGGAGAAAGGAGGTATTTGTAAAGTAATTTTATTGCAATCTAAAATACACTCTTTTTAAAAAAACAAACCAGGTTTGCAGTCCAGAATATAAGGAGCTTAGAAGTTGCTGCTCTATCCTAACAAGTAAAAAGCTGAACAAACTGAAAAATCAGTAACTAGTGTTGGATCTGGCAGAGAAACAAACTCATAGGGCAAAACACTGCCCCTCAAAGTTGGATGGACAGGTGGACACAGAGAATCACAACTTCCCAGAGCAGAAACATTCCTGGGAACCCGTGGAGGGGTAGGAAAACCTAACCTGCAGTTGACAAACTGCTGAAGGCTCCATGTGGACAAGCCTGAGAGATAAAAACTACAATGGGACCTTATCATGAGTGGCGGAGTTCTACCTTAAGTGCTTTACTAGATTTTCCCAGTGACTATCAGGCGGGAAAAAAAAAAAACCCTCTGGCATTTGGCAAGGGGAGGGAAAAAGACTAATTTTGAAATACATAATCTAGAGCATTCTGTTCTTAACAAGGCCTGACCTCAGGAGAAAATATTTTATCAGAGCCTAACCTACATTTGGGAAGGGAAGTACCCAGCACCATCCCCCTTTAGGCATCCTGTCCCACCTAAGCAGGAAAAACCCGAGAAGCCCTGGTGAAGATACCAGTCTAGGGGCAAAAGCTCACCAGAAGACTTAGACTATCAGGACCATAGAACACCTCCCCATCTCCGCACATGTTGCCCTTTCATCACTAAAGACCTGTTTACTGCAGTTCCTTTCATGCAGTACTTTATGTCCACCTTGCAACAAAGTTTTAAGGACCCTAAAAGGCAAAAACACAGTTTACAGAGATTTAACAAGCAGCAGAAGTAGAGTCAGATATGGGAATACAGGAACTTTTAAAAACCTATGATTAATATATTAAGGACTTTAATGGAAAAAGTGGACAACATGCAAGAACAGACAGGTATTGTAAGCAGAGAGATAGGAATTCTAAAGGGGGAAAGATGAAAATAAATGCTAGAGGTATAAAACGAAGCAAAAGAAAAGCAGAATGCTCATTAGTAGACTGGACACAATGGGAGAAGGAATCTGGAGCTTGAGAGTATGACAATAGAAACTTCCCAAACTGAAAAAAAGACTGAAAAAATAACAGAATAGAACACTCCAAAACTGTGGGACAACTACCGTGGTGTAACATGTGTGTAATGGGAATGGTTCGATTGTTACATATGTACCATTATGATTTGAAATGCCAAGAGTGGGGGTGTTGTGTACGGAGGACAGGGAGTATATGGGAACTCTCTGTATTTTCTGCTCTATTTTGCTATGAAACTAAACAGTTTATTAAAATAAAGTTTATTAATTTAAAAAAAGCACTATGTTACCATGCACCTACCTGATTCTTAGTAATATTTAATGTACTGCATCAATATGATCATACATACAGCAGACTCCACTTTGGAAGCTTTTAGTCATTGTCCATAAGACCTCATCTTTCCCATTATCAAGGGAAGCCTATCAAATGCTTGAGTGCTTTCATTTCTGAGTCCAGTATAGCTTTTATAACTAATATGAATAAAAAGATTAGCACTGTGACAAAAAACTTACCAAATCCTCAGATCATATTTACCTTTAGTTAGATTTAGGACAATATTACAACTATGCATGATCTCCTTTTTTTTTTTTTCTATTTTTTTTGGAAAGGTGATCATAAAGAAATATGTTTTTATTACTTTATCAAAACATTCCTCCAGAATGCTGAAACTCATTCCTTACCATGTTTATAGATATGCGAGCAATTTTATGTAAAGGTCAAATATATTGATGTTAAACACAGTGTTTCCAAAAGTTTATGTTCACATAATTAGCCTATCTTTATGAAGAGTTGCAGTCATCCTGTGCTCAGTAAGATTCTCTTCTCACCACTCCATCTATAAACTTCACACCTGTCCTCCCTTTTCTACCCTCCCCACAACTGGCCATACCTTTGAGCCTTTTATTATATAGAATTTTTTTTGTCTCTTCCAAATTAAGAATATTTCTCTGGTTCCATTTGCAAAAAAACCCCAAAAACTGCATTTCCTGATAATGTTCAGGGGGAAGTTGTTATTTGAAAATCTACATAAACACACTATTATACTTCTAAATGTGAACAAAGCATTTTTTTTCCTAATTCTAGTATTAATTCACTGTAGCATCAGAAGAATTAAATTTTGGTTCTTTTGAATTCTAACACTTTTAGGTTTATTTTGAATTGCTTTTCAATCAGTGACACATAAACCACTAAGCAGTAAAAATGAAATGAAAGAGACCTTTAAAGGTAAGAAAGAAAAGGAAAAAATATTCACTAGTTTTATTCCTCTGTGGTTGAGGTAATTGTAATAGCTAGTTTGTTCACTTCAAATATAAAGCATACAAACCCCAGGAGACTACAGTTAATAGGAAATCTGCATTAGACTTGACCTGTATGTTCAAAGAAGTTGGATTTTTTCCTTCTGAATACTAATTTTAGTAAAAAGAGGAAAAGAAGTTCAGTTTCTTTTTCTTTGAGTTTCTCCCATGCATAGTGACTAGAATCAGATCTTAACATGTGTCAGTGGCAATATCTAAATAACAAAAATTAATGAATTGTTCTACTATGATTTTTAACCACAGTATGTAAAAATTAAAGTTGAGTAATACATTGAAAAATCATGGCAAAGTGCTATCATTGAAATGCATAGACGTACCATAATCAAACTTCAGTTTTTACTTTGAAGGCTTGTGTACTGGAAAAGCAGGGTCAGCTATATTACCTAGCATTTAAATGCATTTACTGATAAAATCTTCAAAAGCTGGGAGCTCTCTCACATGCTTTGAGAATTAAAAAAGCTTCAGTATCACACATTACAAGTCAACATTGCTAGCATGTATTTTTAAAATAATAAAAAAAGAAATTGCTCACTGAAAAAAACAAACATTACAAAGAACGTATGTAAAGGTAGATAAATAAGAAATAAAGATTTAATGAAAGAATATTATCTTCAGTTGAAAGCCAAATGCATGGCTTTTGGACCTACTTCTGCCCCCACCATTATGTGGAAGGAGACGATGTTTTTATAACTTACACAAAATTCCATTTGCATCCCTATAAATGGAGGACTGAAGTCCAGTGTTTCTTCCACACCTAAAATTAAAAAAAATTCAACAATGCGTTTTTGTATTTTAAGGAAATAGAAACTTGCAGGTCAATATGAAGAAATACACACAGATCTTTTAGACTTACATCTTGAAACTTGGTGATTGATTTAATACTAAAATATTATTAAATTATATTTATTTCTTCCCAATCTTGAATGTTTGTGAGAAGGATGTTACAAAATAGAACTTTATATTGTCAACTTACTGGTAATTGCATCTGCAGTATAACACAATTTAAGGAATTATTTTGTCCATGGCAACTAAAATTTCATGACAATTCAAGGAAAACCCACTGGTATGTTCTTTTATTATTTCAAAGTAGTAAGAGTTAGATAAATACTGTTTCACCATGAGATATTTAGTAACTCATTTAACCAAATTTTTGTGAATTATAAATTACAATCTCTTTGCTTTAAAAGAATTCTCAATGTAAACTCTAATTGGAATTTATGGGTAAAAAAAAAAAGAAAATGAACGAAACTCAGGTCATATAAGTAGAGATATAATCCTAAAATATTTTTCTGAAATATAGCCAAAACAAAAATAAAAAATATTGTGTTGAGCCCTGATTCATTGTATTTCTTCTAGCTAGCTAGAGTGCATACCTGGAAACAACTCATGACATGGTTAGTGATTCTTACTTTGAATTGTTAAATAGGTTTATGTACTATGCACATCACCCATATTTATTCTTTTTTAGTATATATGTAAATATTTAGACAGAAAGATAGATTTCTTTTTAATGATAGGTTTTATTTAATTTGAACATACAGGCATGCATAGGAGAAAATATTTTGTCAAGTGCATCAGGCAGGTTACAAACGAAGCTGCCATGACAAGTAGATCATCAAATATACTAACTTAAATATGAGTTTATTTTCACTCAGTAAAATACTAGAACAAGATTTTCAGCTTTGAGGGGATGATGGTGGTGCTGCTGTCTTCAAATCCAAACTCCCAAATTTGCTCTAATTATCACCATTTCCCAGACAGTATGAAAGAAAACTGTAGAATCAAGAACAAGTGTCTTTATCTGTAAGGAGATGACCCAGAAATAATCCACATCATTACCATCTACATTTCATTGCCCAAAGTTAATTACTTGACTTCACTGAACTGTTAGAGGACGAAGAATTATTATCTTGAGTTGGATGTTAACGTGTGCACATAAAATTTGGCACCTAAAAATAGGGGGCAAGTGGATGTGGGGTACAACTAGTACTTCCTGTTATATTTTGCTTCACTAGCCTTTAAGATATTTAAGTGCCCCATTTTTCCTCACGGAGAACAAAACCTGTCCTATCACTAATCCTATTATATTATTAGATCAAGCTTTATTGAAATCTGGGTTATTTACTGATTACCAGGCTTGATGTGGCAAGTTTTTTTTTGTTTTGTTTTCTTTTTTAACCTTACCTCCACCAGACTGGAATACTTAAGATGCATACAAGAGCTAGTACAAGTGGATTAATGGGATCTCACATATACTGCTGATGACATGAAAGTGACACAACACCGTGAGCAATTTGGTATTATTTAATAAAAAAAGTCTATTCAACGATTGGCAATTTTACTACTAGGTGTGTTTCTTTAAAAAAAAAAGGTCAGTGCATTTGCACCAAGGTAAATGTTCAGATATTTTCATATCAAACTTATTTTTAGTAAGAAGGAAAAAGAAGCCATCCAAATAGTAGGAATTTGGCTGAGATGCATGATATGGCTGTTTCTTTTAAGTTATAATTTGTTCAGAGTGGTTATGATTCTATTTTGATTATTCAGTTTTTATGTACCACTTGTTATCAAATATTTTGAATATTTTCCCAGGAACTGTCCATCAATAGAACAAAGGAGAAATAAATCAGGTATATCCTTATAAAACAGTAAAAGACATCACCGAAAAAAAATGTACCATGACTACATGTATCAATTTGGATAGGTCATAGATGTGTAATACTGGGCCAAATAAATGAAATGCACTGAAGAGAGCACATAGTTTTCTATGAATTGTATAAAGTTCAAGCCAAGAAAATGTTATATATATATTATATATAATATATATATATATATATATTATTGCAACAGACAAATGCCTAAATTGTAAAGGAAATCAAAGGGATGGTTAATATAAAAAATCACAACTCTGGTTAGAGGATTTTCAAGGTACTATTTAGGTTCAAATTGTCAAGCTGGGCAGTGTGGCCATCAGTATTTGTTTTAATATAACTTTTTATACTATAAATATATTCGAACTATAATATTTGTGTGTGATACATTTTGTATAATATTTTTGAAAGTGAGAGGATTTCTTGATAAAAACAGATTATCTCTCAACACAGCTTTATTACGTTTTGAGTTAACTTTATATAGATTAACAATGTGGTTGTTTCTTATTACATCTTATGTGTGGATACTGGTGGTTATCAAGAGATTGCTCTGCTCCTTGGTAAATATCTGACACACTCAACACAAAATCCAGGGAGACTGTGCTGTTAGAATGGACTGGACTACCTGTACCCTACGTTCCCTGTTTGCACCTCTGTTCACCCACTGCTGTGATTGCCACAGGGTGAAGAAGGGGAACGAATTATGGGGAGGCACAGAGGTGATTGCTTTCTCATCTTAATTCCCTTCCTGTCAGTGCTGCTTCTGCTGATTTAAAGAGAGAAGGACTTGGGATCAGAGCAAAGGTGAGAACCTTGACCATATCTAAATTAGAAATTAAATTTAAAATTATGGCCAAAGCTATAAAATGTAACTGCATTAGAAGTTGTGACTGAAGGAGCACTGTGTGTCCATTGGATAAGAATGAGAGGTTTTTAAAAAATGAAAAGAATATGAGAGATAGATGAAGGTTAATATGTCCTGATTATTTGCTTCATAAAATATCTGAGAGGAAAACTAGAAAAAGTAAGTTGTACTATTGTTTATAAATTTTCTGAATTTTCATGTGTTTTACCAAGATTCCCAGAGTCCTTGGAAATATGATTCCCTCCAGAGAACACAACGTGCAGCACAATATTCTTCTTCGTAAATGTGCATTAGTGATACAAATATAACTTTGGGTAAAATGATCCTTCCTTACTAAAAATAAGCTCCCAGGGCGCCTGGGTGGCTTGGTCGTTAAGCGTCTGCCTTCGGCTCAGTTCATGATCCCAGAGTCCTGGGATCGAGTCCCGCATCGGGTTCCCTGCTCCATGGGAAGCCTGCTTCCCCTTCTCCCGCTCCCCCTGCTTATGTTCCTGCTCTTGCTGTGTCTCTCTCTGTCAAATAAATAAATAAAATCTTTAAAAAAATAAAAAATAAAAATAAAAATAAGGTCCCTTGTTTCCTCCTCCTCTTCTTTCATTATTATTATCATTGTTATTATTATTAATATTTGACAGTTCTGCTTAATTTTAATACAAAGCAAAAATGGAACACTATAAAAATCGGTCTTTAATGGTGATCAGCTGTAATAAGGTGTACTGAGTCACTCGTATAAAACTATATGTAGTATGTTAAAGAAGGGCCTTTTCTTCTTTAGCAATGATGAAAGTGATTTGTTTTCCTTATGAATTTTAACACTGGAAATTTTTTTATTTGGAAATTTTTAGTGATAAGACTATCAACCTGCCTAACCTTAACGGGTTTTGTTTGTTTTAGTCTACATGTAAGAGCTCGGATATGTTTGTTCAGAAAAACAATGCTCAGCTATGCAGGTATCAGCTCACCACTTCTTTAATAACCATTTTAGAAAATATTTTATGGAGAAAACACCTTCCTCACTTCTGAAATATAAAGAAAATATTAAATATGTGAAAGTAATTTATTAATGTTCTATATTCAAAGTCTGGTAGCCAGAATGATAACGAAACCAGAGAAAAAGTGTACTTGGCATGAGCAAAAAAAATAAAATGAAATAATATCTAAGTTTTATCAGGACATGGACATTTTCCTTAACCTTCTGGTTTAGTTTTTCCACCTGGTTTTTGCTTAGGAAGAATTAGATATGAATGTCAGATTCACACTGTAGTTTATTAAAAGCTTACTGCATATATTATTTTCTTGAACTTGTCCCTACACCACATAAAAGCCCTTCTTTTCTTCAAACGTCTAAATATTTGCCTAAGCCACAAACATGGTCTTTTTTTCCCACTCTATTTGGGGATCATGACCTGAGCCGAAGGCAGACGCTTAATGACTGAGCCACCCAGGTGCCCCTGAAATGTTATTTTTTTAAAAGTTTTTTATCAAGATTAACAACGATGATAAAAACTAAAATTGATTATCACCATATTTTTTCAGATGGCTTTAACATAATTTGTTTACCTTTGTTATTAATAATACTAAAAATAATTTGGCAATTATAGATCACTTACTTTAGCATGGAAAATATCTTATTTTTTCCCCTGAACTAGCATAGAACCTTGCATTAGTATGCAATCCATATTTGTTGAGTTGCTGATTATGTTAGAAAAGTTTCAAAATTTTATTAACTTTGATTTGCTTTCTAATGATTTTTATTTAATAGTTCTTTTTCTTGCTATATAAGGGAAAATGAACCAAAGAAAAGTTTTAAAATCTATTACTCTAACTCAGTTTCTAGTAATGATTTAAGGTCACAAGGATAATTTGCATATTGCTAGGAGGTATAGAACACTAATCTCAAGGCTAAATGGTATTACCTAATATTTTACAAAAATTTGATAATTATTAATGTTGAGTTTATGTGAGGCCTATAGATCTTTATGCTGCCATTTTATAAATAAGTGACCTGGAGCTTCCTTCCATGATATTCCAAAGGCCACACATGTCAGTGGAATGGAGCCAAGAGGGAATGTTAGACAATTTTGATGACAATCAAAATGCATAGGGCAATATGTCCTAACTGAATCCATTAGCAACATTACCTCAGATCTAATGAATTAAATCTCATTTAACAAGTGAAACTTTTGTAAAAGCATTTCTCCTTATACTGAGTGGACAGATTTTTCATTTAAGTTCACTGTCCATATGACAAATTGACCTTAATGAGAGCATCCTGAGTAGTATTATATATGTAGAGGTCAAACATAACATTAAAGAAGAAAATAGCACTATAATATCTGATAGCTCACTGAGCTGTGTGCTCAGCACTAAGTACATATAGCAGGAAAGGAGGAGGTGATATGTGTTCAATTGGCCATCTATTTAACAGTGGAGTAAATAATCCATTCTTAATTATTTGAAGGGCAGTGAAGAATTGTGCCTCTCTTGTTAAGGCAGTTAATTATACTTTGGATTTGTTCTTAAGGGAAAAGTAGTTCCTATCTTTTGAAGTTATAATATAGAGATAATTGCTTCATGTGATTATGTGCTCAGCAAATATTTGTTGAGTAAATTAATGGAAAAAGAAAACTAATTTAAGAACAGAGTATAAGTAGCAATATTTAAATCTCTTCCTGTCCTTACCAACTAAAAACAAAGCAGAACAAAACAAAATAACACAAGGTTTTAATTCAGCTTACCTAAGTTATAACAATAGTACTGACAACTTTGACAAATTTGTAAAAATTATAAAATAAACTTCATGATGAAATCAAACTGGCCAATTTGATGAAATAGTTCATTTGGAATTTAACCACATTAATTTGAAAACACCGATTGCCAAGATAAATAATTAAATTTTATAAAGTCAAAATGAAATATTTAATTAGGCACAGTCTTGGAAAAGAAGCTAAAGGAATATAAAGAATAAAAGTAAGCTTTCTTCCCATGTAGCAGTTTTGTATCAATAATCTCATTTAACTATATAAACAATGCTGAAAGAAGAATGTCATTACTCATTTCTGCAAAGGAGGAGACCTCAGGTGAAAGCTTTGAAGTGAGTCTCTCAATATCACATACTTTCTTTTCTACATTTCATGGTCTTCAAGCCAGCCTCACTAAATGCACTTTGTTCTCTCCAAAACTTCATGGTTCATTTTTGTTGTAGATTTTTATTTTTTTATTTTCTAAGATTTTATTTATTTATTTGACAGAGAGATAGAGAGAGAGCACACGTAGGCAGAGCAGCAGGAAGAGGGAGAGGGAGAAGCAGACTCCCCGCTGAGCAGGGAGCCCTACGCAGGGCTCTATCCCAGTACCCTGGGATCATGACCTGAGCCAAAGGAGGACGCTTAACCGACTGAGCCACCCAGGTGCCCCTTTGTAGATTTTTAAGTAGCAAATCCTTCATTCTAAAACAATCATTTCCTATTTCCCCCACCTCTATTCACTTAGTCAATAATTAATTTTTAAGTCCCCATTCTGTGCTAGAAACTGTAATTCTCTCTCACCAGGAATGTCTCAGTTTAGTATCTCTTAAGTTCAAAAGCATTCTCTGATGTTCCAAATATAAAATGATAGCCTGTCTATACCACGGATTGCCAAAATACAGACTGCAATATCCAGCCCTCTGCCTGTTTGCACAAGCCCTGAGCTAAATATATTTCTTTTACATTTTTAAATGGATGAAAAAGTCAAAAGAAGAATAATTCTTTTTGTGCAAAGTGAACATTATATGAAATTCAAGTTTCAGTGTCCATATGTACTGGAACACAACCATACTAACCATTTATTAATAAGCTTTTAATAAACATTGGAATATTCCTAGCTGCTCATGTATAGCCATCAAAGACATGTCTAATTTCCTGCCTGACACTAGGGTATCAGTTTCACCATCAAGAAGCAATGAAGAAGAGCTTGAGTAATTTCAGGAATTTAAAAAACTACCAATAAAGATCATCATTATAAATGAGGTAGATGAAAAGTGTGGTAAATAAAAAATGAGGCTATGAAGAAAAAAGTCAGGGAATTATTAAAGAGTCCAGGTTCATTAAAACAAAGTACATAAACAATATGTAAACTCTTAGGAGATAAAGAGGATATTGCAAGGAAGGATATATGTGTGTGTGTGTGTGTGTGTATGTGTTGTTGCAAATATATCATTTACTTTTTGTCATGATTATAGCTCATGATTATACTAATAATGGAATCTACTTGATAAAACTTAATCATTTTCTTGTATAAATTTTTACATTTAAGTTTTGTTACTTGAGATTAGACTTTATTCTCTTGGAGACAGATCATTAATTTGAATCATTGTATATTCTAAAATACATAAGCAAAAAACATATCTTAAACATTAAGGTACAATGCTGTCAATCAGAGAAAGACAAATGCCATTCACTCTTATGTGGAATTTAAGAAATAAACCAAATGAACAAAGGAAGATAAAAAAGAGGTAAGGAAAAAACTCTTACAACTCTTAAAGATCTTAAATACAGAGACCAAACTGGTGGTTGCCAGATGGGAGGTGGGTGGGGGGATGGGTGAAATGGGTGAAGGGGATTAAGAGTACACTTAACATGATGAGCACTAAGTAATGTATAGAATTGTTGAATCATTATATCATACACCTGAAACTAATATAACACTTAAGTTAATTATACTTGAATTAAAAAAAAAGCACTAGGAATACTTTCAATTTAATTCCCAAATACTACACTTGTCAAAATACCGGACTTACATATTTTTATATCAATTTAAATATATTCTTTTAATTTTCTGCTTCAGTGTTTTTATAATCATTCTTATACTGTGGAGGTTTCATATATGATAGCTTTTCTATAAGAACATTTAATGATGGAGAGTAGTGAATCCAAATTTTAGTCTGTGACTAGCAGCAGAATTTTAACTACTTCAATTCCCAATATCCAGTAGCTTATGTGTAATCCCTGATTATATCTCCAGGTTTTTAATATTCCTCACTTCAAAAGACCTTGATCATAGTAATTTCCAAGTTCTGCTTACAAGGTGAGATTTCTTATTTTAATTTAATACTTTAGAACTCATCTATAATTCAGAATAATGCATGACTGATTAAATAAATAAATCTAAATAACTTATTGTTATATTAGAAAGGTAGAAATCAAAATGTATTCAACTGGTTCAATTATATTATTAAATGTAGCAGCCTACTGTTAGATTCAAATCTATGAAACTGAATGGTTTTGAAGCTTAAATAAGGTCAAATATCCTAAGTTTCTGAATAATTTTAAAATTAATATATTTTTCTGATTAGGAGTTTTTTGGAAAAGAGGACCAAAAAATGTGCCCTCAGCTGAAATACAGGTCATTGGATAGTATCCACATTTTTACTATGTGTTGATTACATTATATCTTCCTTTCAAAATATCTTCCTGCTGTTTCTATGGAGATGGTTAATCTGTATTGAACTGAATAGAGGATGATTAGTGTGCCCAGCATGATAAAAGCAGACACTATCTTCTTGCTTAGGTCTAATTGATTAGATTGGGTCTGGTTATAATTTTCCCTTAGTGTTAGGATATTTCCTGACTTTAGAGCATGGCCCTTACTATTGAAACATAGGATTTCTGGAGTCACAAATGAATGCCTAAGGTGCTCAGTGATGTTTCCACTCAGGATAGACAAACTCCAGCATGTTGAAGGAATTCGTAACTACTGATATTCCCATTTTGCTTTAAACATCACAATGGTTACACCCATCAAGACCTTAAACTTCTCATCCTTCACCTGCCCAGACCAACTCTTGGTCAAACACATACAGGAAATCCTCATGAAGACTTCTGGGCCAAATTTTGGAATAGCCTATTTTCCAGTAACATATTTTGCAAATTACAACTGCTTTTGAAAACTGAACTCCAATTGTTGTGTCCTCAGCTCAGAAAAACTACCTCTATCTCTGCTTGACTTACATTCTTTGGCCACAGTTCTGAGTGCATTAATGTTGAAAGCCAGACTGAAGGTAAGGCTCTCCTTATTTGTCTCCCTTCTATCAAGTTTCAGAGTTTATACACTACCTGTTTTCCTATGCCTAAAAAAGATTTGCCTTACATATTTGTTCCAGTTTTCTAGTTGTTTACTGTATTAGAGTAAGTCCAGCACCAATGCCTCCAAGATGTTCTGAGGCAAAATTGTAATTAACTAAAATGTTATCCTACTTTATAACTTTAAGCCTAACAATTCCATTGTGTACTCTTCATTTTAATATTTCAATCCCAAAATTGATATTAAAGAAGTTTTGATTTCATCTTATACTAAAATGATGAAGAAATAGATCTATATATTCATGAATGTATAAGAAATATATATTCAAATATACCTATATCTATTCATTTTCAAATAATCAGATCTATTTTATTCAAAATTTTGTTTTTCATTTCTGCTTTTAGTGTTCTTTTATGAGAATGTGGCACTTAATATTTTGGTTTCTAAAACTTACAGGTATTTTTATAATGGCTTAATGTTTGGTAGCTTCTGTATATATTTTCTCACTGCTTGAAAATATTTTTTTTATTGTTTTAGGGTACAAAGCTTATATATAATTATAGTTAGGTCATTATCTTTATTTTGTAGTCTAGTTTATCTTTCAAATTTGGAAATACTTGTGCTAAAGTTTACTTTTGGATTTCTACAAATGTACACTTACCTATCTATCATCATTTATTTCTTTATTGGTTTTGTACTTTTAACAGGTGTTATTTGTATTTTCCTTTAATTCTATTTTTTTCTACTAGTAATTTAAGAAATTCTATTTCTTAAATAGAATTTATTTTTATTTTTTTTAATATTTTATTTATTTATTTGACAGAAAAAGACACAGCGAGAGAGGGAACACAAGCAAGGGGAGTGGGAGAGGGAGAAGCAGGCTTTCTGCTGAGCAGAGAGCCCGATGTGGGGCTCAATCCCAGGACCCTGGGATCATGACCTGAGCTGAAGGCAGACACTTAACAACTGAGCCACCCAGGTGTCCCTCTTAAATAGAATTTAATAGGTAAAATCAATACCTAAAAGCAAACACTGTTCAGCATTACTCCTACATTTGCTTTTTTGAATGAGACTTATTGACAATGCTATTATATGGGAAGTCCCCACTCATAGGAATCTGTTCCTACCCCCTATTGCCAATTTCTCTGAATGTTTGAAATAAAGCATTTTATTTAAACCAGTAATACTCACCTGCACCATTTTCAGAATTATTCGTGTTCATGGTACTACTAATAATGATTTAACTATTCAAAGCATGTGTCTTAGTATGCATCTTACCCTTTCCTGCCACATTGCTCCTTTGTCTTGGATTCTTTGTCAGTAACCAAAATGAAGAAAGATGGCAGAGATTAGATAGTTGTAACAGGTTCTCCCCAATTTATAAAGATCATTTTGAACTAAAAAAACACACCATAAAACCTTTGTGGCTTTTCAAATTTAGCTTAAAATGAAATAACAGCACCTTGTGCTCCCCCCTCTCTCTTTCTCTCTTTCCCCATCCCCCCCATATAGACTCACACAGTATAGCTATTAATAAAGAATTGTAAAATTATTCATAGCTTGAAAACTAAAATGGAATTGCATTCTCTTTTAAAAGTTCATATTAAATATATAAAATACAATAAGATATCACAAAATGTAATGTATTATATACCTTAGAAAGACTATAACAGATTGTTCTTTCTATGTAAATTTGTGTGTGATACATGCAAAAAGTTTTTAATGACAATTTTAATTGTTCACATTCTGCAAATTTTCATATGGTACTTTGTGTTCCCTAGTAATAAATTTCTTCTCAAGTAATTGAAGTTATTTATATACAATGTTTTCATAAGCAGTGATTTCATTATTCTTGATTCATTTGGGAAGATGAGAAATGTGCACTATGACGATAGGTAGAAACAAAATAATTAAGGCTAAAATGAATTATGTCAAACATCAACCTCATATTAACATGTTTTATCTATACCTCAACTTAATCAAATTACTATTGTAAATAATTCACAGTGTAGTAATTTAACAGCTTATAAATCTTTTTTTGAAAAGATATGACATCTAAGTCTTTTGTGCATCTGTAAAACAACTTGTTGAGCTATTACAAATCTAAGTGACAACACATAATTTAGTATTCCAATCACAACATACATATTTTGGGTATTGTTTTCCTAATAAAGTTGAGATAAAATTGAATAAAACCTCATATTCATTATCAATGAGAGAGAGCCCACATATCAAATTCTTCCAAAACATGTTCTCCATGGTTGCTTGACTATTTTCTTTCTGTCACAGAACAAATGGAAATAGATTCATTTTGTTACACTGGATGCCTGGAGGTAAATACATGTCTATGACATTTTAGAAGTGGCTTTCTTTTCTGCAAGTGTGAAATTCCCAGTGATTTATAAGATAAAAATATAATATTATTTTTGATTATCTAGTTCCCTTAAAGTTGATTTATCCTCATATTTTAAAATATATTTTATTGCAAATTTTGTACCAATAGATATGGATTTGAATTATATATTATTTAAAAATAAAATTTAAATTTTGGCTGCTGAAGAAGATTATTAAGAGGCGCCTGGGTGGTTCAGTCTGTTAAGTGTGCAACTCTTGATTTTGGCTCAGGTCATGATCTCAGGGTCTGCAGTGTGCAAGACGCTTTGGAATATTAAAGGCAGGATAGATCATATAACATTTATTTGGTAATGATTTTTTCCATAAAACATTATTTGGAGAAGTAGACCTTGAAACACAACTGATAAATGATGTTTAAGTTTTAAAAAGAATGATATGCTCTATACTTTCACTTACTCATAATCAAAATAATCAAAATAATAAAAGCAAAAAATAAAATATAAAGTTATAATTAATTAAAAAATACAAAGGGGCCAGATATTGATAAAAGAAATATTGCTAAAAATTGATCCTAAAAATTTTGTTGAATATGTAGACCATGCAAATTCTTACGAACATGTTAAAAATATTTATAAAATTATGTTAAAAAACACTGAATTGGTTAAACATTTAGTTTCAAATTTCAAATAAATTTTTTTTTGGTGATAAAATGGCTTTAAAACAATATGAAGAGAATTCATTAAATGAAAATAGAGTTAAAAAATGACACATATTCTTGTCCTTAATAATCTAAGACTAAACACAGTGATGGTGACATCACAAGATCAAGTGATCACAGAAATTGGTAGTGTGTAGTCCTTCAATTCCTCAAAACAATTACATGAAAAAGACAATCTGATTAAACTCTGGTGTTTCTGAAAGCCCTCTCTTATCTCTTAATCAAAACAGGTAAACTCACATACATCTGCACACCTCCACCCACACAAACACATAATTTGCCTCACACAATATGTGTTGCTGCCCATAACTGAAAAACTTCAAGAGTGATTCAAAGGTCCATGAATCCCCCCTGGCTACTTGATGCATCTCCTCACTACTGAATTAAGGTGATGACTTAGTTTATTTGAAGGTCAACTGTACTTGTGTTTGAATTCCTTGAAATTTCTCTGACCTTTATTCTACATCCCTTTTGGCTTTGCCTGAGTTGAGAGTAATAATTTTTTCCCCAAATGCTTGAATAAGGCATGAAGACACAATAAAAAAATCAAATAAAATATTTGTAACAAGAAAAAAAAAGTACTAGTTAAATTTCTGGTTAAACGTAGTGGAGTGAATCTTTTCCCCTGGAAGCACCAGTTAGTTAATGGTAAAAAAGTAAAGAAATAAACTGGTCTAAGCCCATCAAGACAAAGAGAATAGGAAAACAGACTCAGATTTCCCCAAAGAATTCAAAAAATTTTGAAGAAAAATATAGATGGAGGGGAGGGTCACTTGCTTACTAGGAGTAAACTATAAACTAAATACTTGGAATATAATGTTGGGGAAAAAAAATGACTTCTCCCTTGAGTCTCTTAAAGTCTCAAGATTTGGAAGCACCAGCACCAAGAAAGGTGATAATTAAATTTAGAAGAAAAATCGGGAAGATGGATTGAAAGTACGTACGTGAAAAATTTGTATCTTCGGATACTTTCCTTCAACCTGCTGAGTCAGGTCACCACTTTTCTAAGAAAAGACTAATAAAAGTTATTCTCAGAAGAAAGTTACCGGAGAGGCTTCAGACCTGTGGACGATGAGGCTCTCAGCGACTGGCACTCTTGTGGCCGCAGGGAGCAATGAGTGAGGTTATGTGACTGTCTGAACCATGGGACATCTGGGTTCCTTCTCTGTTGCCGTCAACAGAACCTAGATAATGAGCACCATCAGCCCGGAAAGGAGCAAAAATTAATAATGTCAATGTAAACAGTCTATATGAAACAATTCTTTTGGGTTAGATGCATGGATTTACAAATTTGAAAACTGAGACATTTTACTGTTGATGACAATCTCCAAGTAACAAAAATGTACTAGGTGGGGCACCTAGGTAGCTCAGATGGTTAAGCGTCTGCCTTCGGCTCAGGTCATGATCCCAGGATCCTGGGATAAAGCCCCACATGGGGCTCCCGGCTCAGCGGGGAGGCCGCTTCTTCCTCTCCCTCTGCCTCTCCTTCTGCCTCTCCCCCTGCTCATGCTCTCTCTCTCTCTCTCTCTCTGTATCTCTGTGTCTCAAATGAATAAATAAATCTTAAAAAAAAAAAGTACTAGGAAAGAAAGCAACATGCAAAGTTTTTGAGTCTGTCACAAACAAAAACAGAATGGAGAAGTGGCTCCATTGCTTAACTGAAGAGGAGAAATTCAATATTATTTCAAAGAACATAAAATTGATACCATATATCTGTATCAGTTTCACACTCCTCAAAATGTAATTATTAACATTTAAAAATAACTCTTTGCCTTTCTATATTCACTCAAATTTTAGATGCAGTGTATTTTGTAATGATGAATAAGTAAATTCATTTTATTCAATGACAATGGAGGTTACAGAGATAATAGGGTTTTGATAAAGATTTTTTAGTTGGTTTTCCAACCAGAATAAGAAAGTCATAGGCTATCTCTAGACATTAATGAATAATCAATTATAATTCTTTAAAAGTAGTCTGATTCATCTGCTAGTTCACAGATGAACTATTGTTTTCCATATCGATTCACATTGTTTCAATGCAAAGTAGTAGAATAATTCATTGACTAGTGTGAAAAATAGTATATTTAATACTGTGGTAGGCTGAATAATGGCCCCCAATCTATAAAAGTAGCAAAACGTTACATTTCAATAAACTTATGACTCAGCAGTACTGACCAAAAGTTAAAAATCTGTGTGTGTATGTGTGTGTTGGCAGAGTGAAAAAATACCCCAAATTTAAAATATTTAAGGAAAAACAAAATATACTGAAATATTATTGGATTTTGCCACTGCGGTACGTACTGGGGGATACCAGTAAATGAGAAGAAGAACAGGAGTGTAAGAATAGCTCAGAATATGACTTAATATATGACTTACTGTTACACAATGTGCCATAATAGAGATAGAAAATCATTCTTATGGAAGAAGAACTGAATAGTAAATTATTTGATTAGGAAGAAGCAGTCTAGAAAACTCAGAGAAACTGATGCTATTGTAGCTATTATTATGATGTCGGAGAAATAATCTGGGGATTAAATGAAAAAATATATATATGGCAAGTCCTGAGCATCCTTGGTAATCTGATATAATATGAATATAAATTGAGAGAAATGGATCTGTTCTTCTAAGGAAGAAAAAGAGAAGTAATTTGAAGACAGATTGCAAAAAACTATGAACACTACAATAAATAATAGTAAATATAAGGGAAGTGCTGTTCTTTATTTTTATTTGTTTTATTTCTGCATTTCTGGTTATTTAACTGAAGTAAATAAATGAGTAGTTCCTCTTGTGTCATTTAACATATGAACAGTCCTCGCTTGAGATTATAAAATTGATGGTGTGAGCTTAAACCAAGCAAAGCTATTTTAAACTTCAATGGGAAGAATTACAATAGTTCCATGACCTTTAAAAACCTTTATCAAAATATTAAAAACTCTCTTATTGTTTATACACTTAGTTATACATTTACAGGGAATGAAGAAAGACTAAAGCTAATATTTACTTAGAACACGCTATATTAAAATGTTCAAAACACTGACAACTGAAGTGTTTTGTTTCTTTGGAAAAAAAAAAAAAAACCTCCTAAAAGGTAGATTGAATAGTGTTTGTTTCCCCATCTCCATTTATGATGCTTATGATATGGAACAATGAATGCCTTATTGAATTGTCATTCTTCCTTCTAAGTTTGGGTCAGCTTTTGATGTTTTATCTTTTGTGCCTTCCTGTTATGAAACACCTCCAAGAATTCTATCAACATGAAATTTACTCTCTAGTATTACTTCCTCTGGAATATTTCATCACAACCACCTTCCTCATTTATACTAAGTTCACCTTTGCTATGTCCTCTGGCTCCATATCTTGAGTCTCCCAGAGGGCAGTACCCACATTCCCATGCTCACCTATCTTCTGATCACACCCAGTTTTATTCCTGAGGGTATCACTTCTCCTTTTTCCTGCACCATCATCTTTACTGGTCTAATCTCTCTTTTGATTATCCATTTTTGTAAAATGTCCCTGCGAGAAAAGGTGGCAATACAGTTACATGCTTTTCTGTTTTTATGTGAATTAAACAACAGATGTGCAGTGACCAATATCTGACAGAGTCCGAAACAAGTCATGTGACTTGTCACTGATCATGATGTGCATCTATTATTCATGTAACAATTTGTGGATTGAGGAGCTAGCACATGTTTCTACATTACGTAATTACTCACAGTTGATATACCCAAGTAATTTTAAATTGAACACATTATTAGGAAATTGGTGTTATTTTTAGTAAACTGTAGTAACTAAAATTCAGGCATATCAGAGCCCTGCCTATATGCTAAAATAGCAATAAGATCACTGAAATATTAAATAAATGTAAAGTATAGTAAAATTCAAGGATCAGTACATAATCATTAAAGGTGTGATCTGAAATACAACACAATCTGATTTTATTAAACAAACTGATAGAAAAACAAGAAAATGGGGGCACCTAGGTGGCTTGGTCGGTTAAGCGGCTGCCTTCAGCTCAGGTCATGGTCTCAGGATCCCGGGATTGAGCCCCACATCGAACTCCTTGCTCAGCAGGGACCCTGCTTCTCCCCTGCCTGCAGTCCTCCCCATCCCCCCACTTGTGCACCCTCTCATGCGTGCGCACACACTCGCTCAGTGTCAAATAAATAAATAAAATCTTAAAAACAAAACAAAATGAAACATGAAAATGGTCACCTTGGTATATACCCAGAAGAATGTTACATTTGAACTCCTAAAGCTGAGAGTGTTAGAATTACCCTGCACCCTTTCTCTCTCTGGACTGGGATGGTTGGCTCATTAGAAACTCTGCTCTATGTATTCTCACTTTGCCCAGAGTACCTTGAACTGACAGCAGAGTTACCCTTTCAGACCACCACTCTGCTTTTTGCTAGTCTCCATGTTGCATCTGAATTTGCCAGGCATTCCTACACACATCTTCAGATTCTATTCTAACCTCATCCATCCCTCCTTCTCTAGCTTATAACTCATCCATGACTCCCCATCACCTGGAGATCCAGAAGACCAAATTCTTGCTTCAACCATCAGCTGGCCCCTGGTTCCCTCTCATCCCCTCCCCCTGTTTGTTCCAGCCCTTTCAAGAGTATGGCTCATTTCCTGGACTTGCCCATCTCCATGCTTTTTGAGGTTTCCTCTCTGTGGAGCATTTTTCCTTTGTGGCCCTCCCCCTACAGCATCCCAGAGCAGGAGGCCAATTCCCTTGTTCCAACCCAGACCTCCTTGATCTTGTGGAGATCAGCACCCATGCCATGTTTGGCCTGATGTCCAGAAACCTAGGAAGATACTGTTGTCCTCAGTTGACTTGGATAGTTCATTCATTTCCCAGTCTGCTGGCCTCCCCCAGTGCTGGGAATTAACACTGGCACTCAATATTTCCATCTTCAGGGAGGGTAGGGCATAAGCAACCCACCTCCACCCCTAGACAAGATGCTACTTCCTCCTACCTCCTCTCCCCCTACAGTGCTGTCCACCCCCATCACCCCCACAGCCCTGTGTCCAGCTCTTCTGGGAGATTCCACAGAAGTGCTGAGAGAGGCTGACCCATGAGACCCCTCCTGCCAGAGAGCCTCCTGAGATACAGAAGTGATAGGGAAGCTCATGCTAAGAGGCAAAGAATTGCAAGTCCTATGTTTCTTTTTCCCATTAAGCACTGAAAATTTCACCTACAAACCTTACAAATTCATTATAATAACTAGCTGACATCTTCCTCAGCTCCCCCATCAAAACCTTAGCTCCTACTCTCCTAGGTGAAAGAGTTCAGGGAAACCACCCTGCACTTGGTTCATTCAAACACTTGGTAAAGAAAGCCAGCCAACAGAATTATCATACTATTTATTTATTTATACAAACAACAATAGTATAACCTAATTACCATAAGAGTCATGTGTACTTTAGCAACTCAGTTGAGTATGATTCTCCCCCACCCCAATAAAGGGTTGGCTTTATTTCTTCCAAAGAAACTTATCTTAAGCTTCATATTTCAAAGAATATTTAAGTCTCAAACATAAATCTTTAATAGTCTTAAGTTAAAGGTGATATATATTTTCTATTTGGGTATTTGTGATTAAATTATAATTGGAATTGGAAGATTGTAAGCAATGTCAATTGGAAGATGGTAAGCAAGATGTCAACATAAGAAAGAGCAAGCTTTAATTCCCCCCTTTTCCTTTTTACAATATGACAGAAGTGTTCAAGGGAGAATAAAAATAAAAATAAAAGGTGGAAGAGGGGTCTTAATCAGTGTTCAAAACAAAAGCACTGGGGGCTTCCATGGAGGTGGCCTGGTAGTTCACTCTCAGATCGGGGCTTTCCTAAAGCAAGGCCAGTAAGAAGAAAGGAGTCCTGGTGCCCCAGACAAAGAGCAGGGCTGGGACAAGGCAGCTGAGGCGAGGCAGCTGCATAGGGACTCCTAGGGTCAGAACCACAATAAGTCCACTAAAAGAAGAAATATTTTACTGTCAGTTTGGCAGCCAGAACCAGGTCACCACACTCTACTACTGGAGGAAGACCTCACCAGCTGAAGCTGAGTGAAGGCCCCATAATTGCCAAAGACTGCTTCAAAACAAGAAAAACCTGCCTGCAGAAATTTACTTTATTGACGAGATCAAGTCACTGCAACTGGACCAATCCCAGAGATTCGAAATTACCTGCTATGTCACGTGGAGCCCTTGCCCCACCTGTGCCTGAGAACTGGTTGCCTTTGTCAAAGACGGCCCCCACCTCAGCCTTCAGAAATTCGTCTCCCACCTGTACTTCCACGGTGTTGGAAATATCAGCAGGGGCTGAGACATATGCAGACATCCAGGATCCCAGTGGCTGTCATGATCTGCTTAGAGTTTGAGGACTGCTGGGGGAAGTTTGTGGACACCTAGGACAGGCTTTTCCAGCCCTGGGACAACATGGAGCACTATAGTAAAAGCATAAAACTAACGGCTCGGGAAGACCCTGATGCCCCTGAATGATTTAGAGAATGACTTTGGAAATCTGAAACTTGGATGACCATCAACACCTCCACCCCATCACTGGTTAGGAAGTGACTTAAGAGGGCTGTTCCTAGAGCATCTCAATGCTCCATAAACTGCTGACTCTTAGGAAAAAGTTGTGAGCGCCACAGGTATACCTGACCCTTGCCCGAGTCCAGAAAACCTTTCTTCCTCCTTCATTCTTTTTTAAGTGGATATGTGTTTTTTTTTTTTAAGATTTTATTTATTTTTTTGACAGAGAGCGACATAGCGAGAGCAGGAACACAAGCAGGGGGAGTGGGAGAGGGAGAAGCAGGCTTCCTGCGGAGCAGGGAGCCCGATGCGGGGCTCGATCCCAGGACCCTAGGATGATGACCTGAGCCGAAGGCAGACGCTTAATGACTGAGCCACCCGGGCGCCCTGGATATGTATTTTTATAATTGAAAAAATAGAGATAAGTTTTAAGTCTGTAAAAAGAAAAAAAAACAAAAGAATTAAGATAAAGCAAATTGTTCAAAATTCATATATGTAAATTTTTAAGATCTATGACAGACGATTGCAAAGTGAAGGGAATCACTAGGTGTGAACTCCCACCCTACAACGGCAAGAAAGTTGTGAGACGTTACATGAGGTAGAAAAAGGAAACTGTGACAGATCTCAAAGCATCAAATATACTGTAGGGGTGAAGGTCAAAGCTGATGACTGGTCACAAGGCTGAGTGCAATTCCTGACATTTCATAATGGCTTTTAAATTCAAAGGCTGTGGCAGCAATGCTCTAAGGTCAAACGCTGGTGACACAGTCACCCCACTGTAACTCTCTATTGAGGTGCAGCATCACTTCAACATTGGGGAAAGATTCTGGAATCAGGTAAGTTCCTTGGTTCTCGGGAGGAAAGACTAGAAGAGAAGAAGAGAAAGCCAACAATACGAAAAGTGAAAATTATTCCACATGAAACCACCTTTGCTCAAGATATAACAATACTTAGATTTAGAAGTCTTCAAAATACTCAAGAAAATGTTTTAAGCAGTGAAATTAAAGCATCTGCAAATTTAGTTATGAAAATTAGAATGAAGGACTCACTCACCCGCACAGCTGGGGAAAAAGCAAGCACTGCTCTCTTTTTCAGTGTTTAAAAACTATATACAACTTCCATGAAATATATTCTGGCAATGACATTTTTAGAGTTTAGTCCTAACAATTCAAATGCTGATCATGCTCCTCCTGGAGCTTCAGAGTAAAAGGGCAAAATATTTCTGATGCGAGATGATTCATAGGGGCCTGTTGGAGGTGACTCCCTCATGTTCACCATTTCTATAAAGAGCCACAATGTTTGCAATTTGCTCTACCACACATTTATGCAAAGGTCTAGGGGAAATTGCAACAATTCTACTTGCCATAACAGGATACTAGTTCGCATCACAGAGAGCTCAGATTCCTTCAGTAAGGATGATACTTCTGAGTTTTAGATGTGGATGTCACCATTGATGGCGTGACATGGTTGGACACAACACCGTCTGTGGCTAAACCTTGGGGATAGAATCAGGTTTTGGTTCTTGATTTTTTATATTTGTCAAAACAACCATAAATTTCCTTGTTCTGTATGAAGTAAGCCCTTATATGTTACTGATATTTCCTATGCAAATATCTGTTTATAATGTTCATTGTTAATTAAGTTGAATTAAGTAAAATTATATGAATAAGAAGTCATTTATATTGGATTTTTCTTAAACCCAACTTCTCATTGATGTATTCACCTAAAAATAACAATTGATCAAATTACAATGATAAAAATATGTAGATACATTCCCTGGTTCTATTCTGCCTAGAATAGGTCATTCTACTTTTCAAAAACCATGCCATATGTAACTCCTGTTCTTTCTGTTTTAGAAGCCATCACAAGCAACTGATCAGAGTTTCTCTGACTTAATTTATATTCCCTGAAGACTATCTTCTGGCTGAGATTAAATCAGGTATCCCTTCTGAACAATTATTTCTGTCACCCACCATTTATTATTTCTAAAAACAGGTATATGAATAGGACACCAGTATTAACTAATATAGTTAACTGAGAGAGACAGATTAGAAAGAGAATATTTCATCATTATTTACTGTACCACATATAAAGTGGGTAACAAACATTTAAAAAAAATAAAGATCTTTTAGCGTATATTAAAGATTTTATTTATTTATTTGACAGAGAGAGACACAGTGAGAGAGGGAACACAAGCAGGGGGAAGTGGGAGAGGGAGAAGCAGGCTTCCCGCGGAGCAAGGAGCCCGATGTGGGGCTCGATCCCAGGGCCCTGGAATCATGACCTGAGCCGAAGGCAGATGCTTAATAACTGAGCCACCCAGGAGCCCCAGATCTTTTAGCATTATATTAAACTTCTTGCAAAATATCAATAATTACTTTCAAAATCATATTTAAAAATATTCACTATTATTAAAGAAAATGCACAATTCTTATAAGTAATATTTCTCATAAAATTTAATAATTTAAACCCAAGCAAAATAAGAGTTAAATAACTGAGAAGATATAAATGGCTCTAATCAGAAGTAGTGGGCAGTAAGGTTGCTAATTCTTTCAACTTATTATTATATTTGTAGTATTTTTCAATCTTTATTATAATGGAATGTTTTGGGGAACTGAAAAAAAACTAACTGTGAGTTTATCTGGAAGAGTAAATAATTAAAAATAAGGTTTATTTTTTTGAAACATAATGAAAGAGGACATTTTGGGTTAAGTAGTAAACTGTATTTAAGAATATAATATTTAGAATACATAGTATGCATTTATGTATAAATAAATTAAATCAAACAAGTGACTCCCAAAAAGTATTAATATGTGTATGTATATATAATTTATAATTTAATGATTATAATAAAATCATTCAAGAGCTTTTGAAAAAAATTAAAAGTAAGAATATTATTGGTGACCTGAAATCAATAGTAGAGAATGAGAGCAGGGTTCAGTAGAGCAAATTTAGTCAGTAAATAAATACACAGAAACATTTGACACTGAATTAAAAAGTAGAAAATACACATGAAATAGCATTTCACCAACCAAAATTACAAAGTTTCAAAAAGATGATTCCAAATATCAATGGTTTCAATGTATGTTTTAACAGTGAATGTAAATATAGATTAATACAAAAATTGTAATAGATAGACAAATCAGATTCTGCCAAACCCAACCCTCCTGCAGAATGGACTGTAAACTCTGGACAAAATACAAATAAATGATGTTTTGAAGGCACTAAAAAATAAACAAAAATAGGCAGACTCTGGTGACAACATTTGGTACAAATTTGATAAGGTTTGGATATCTCTATTTTCATAGCTTTTACCCTGAGGTTAGGCCCAAGATGCCAACATGAGGGGCAGGTTAAACTCTGACACACACACATGCACACACACACACACACACACACACACCCCACACAGGTGGGAGGGTGGAGAGAGAGGGACACAGAGACAGAGAAAACTTCTGTCTTTCTCTGTTGAAGAACTAAAAATCAGGATTCAGGGCAACCACAGTCATTGGAACATTAGTGGAAAATCCTCCAAGTCAGTGGGAATCCTAAAATCTGTATGCAAATTCTGCCCAAATCTTTGGGCTATATCCTGAATCACACATACTTTCATCAATCCAGCTAGACAAAAAAGAGCTGAATAAAGGTTTGAGCAGCCACACAAGAGACAGATTTAGCAATTGATTTCAACCCTGTTGATTGCTTAATAATGGAAACCATAATTTTCAGAAGAGTAACGCCAAATCTAGAGTCTTCACAATATAACATTCACAATATCTAGGATAGAATCAAAATTATTCAATATAACAAAAAAGGAAGACAAATATTACTTTCTCAAAAGAAAAGAATTAACAGAGAATAACCCCAAATGACCAGATGTTAAAATTAGCAAAGATGAATTTTAAGATCGATATCACTATGATGGTCAATAACATAAAAGAAACATACTTCCAGTGATAGAAAAGGTCTACAGGTAAATGATAAAAAAATGAAAATACCAAAACTTAAAGAATACACAAGGAATTTAAAAAAACCCTATTCATTTAAATAATTTTATTTAGCATGGTGTTCCAGGGAACTTGAATAGACCCAGTGACCAGAACAGATCCAGTGAAATTGAAAATAAGTGAACTAAAATTATCTAATCTGAAGAAGATAAAAACAATGACTTAAATGAAATCTAATCTTTGGGAAAGCATGTAAAGAATTCATATATGTGTAATTGAAGTCCCAGGCAAGAGGAGAGTAATAATGGGACAGGAAAAATATTTAAGGAAATGGTGACCAAAATCATCCAAAATTTGGTGAAGGATATAAATTTTCAGAATCAAGAAGTTCATCAAAACCTAAGGAGTATGAGTAAATGTCAACTATGTCCTGGCACAAAAATTGGAACAATTTTTAATTAAAAACAGAGAAAGATAAAATCTTGAAAACTCAAGGAGAAAATACTATAATACATAGAGGGGAAGACAAATTTATATTGCCAATGAATTTTTATCAAAAACTGTGGAGACAAGGAGATATTGGACTGAACTCCTTAAAGTGCTGAGAGAAAAAAACTGTCAACCCAGAGGTCAATATCCAGCAAAAATATTCTTCAAAGATAAAGTGAAATAAATAATTCTTAGATAAGCACAAGTTTAGAGTTGTTACTAGATTTCCAGGAAGATATTAAGTCTGTGGAAAGAAATGGAGTTCATCAGAAATGAGAGCTATCTGGATAAATATAAAAGACAAAATTTTTCTCATTTCTTTAAAATAAAAAGGAACATTTAAAATAAAAAGTATAACAGTTTCTTATGGGGTTTCTGATGTATGTAGATATGTTACATAAGGTAACTATAACATGAAATATAAATGGGGCTTAGTTAATGGATCCAGAGAGTTACACGATTTTATGTATTTTATGTATTATGTCACAATATTAACTCTAAGCAGGCTGTGAACAATTAAAGATGATTTTTGTAATCCCTATTTGGTCACACACACACACACACACACACACACACACGCACCCCAAATAGCTGTAACATAAAAGCCAATGGATAAAATGGAATGTTAAAGTTATTCAGATCACTTGGAAAACATATAGTAATAAATTTTGACATATTTTCAAATTCTTATTTGTGAACCACCTAGTGATTGCCACTTATATAGTAATTATATAGCAAAACTTCATTTTTACAGAAACACTGATGAAAACACTGACAATGTTTGTTTGACCATATCATTTTATATTTACTCAAGTCTTACATCTTAAAATGGTATATACTTTATTGTGGGGATTATTACTATTTTATTTTACAAATGTCCCTGCAGTTGTAAAGACTGTCTTTTAGTTATTCAGTCCTCTTCTTTTTTCTCTCATAAACATAAACACTCATAAGGCTTCTGATTTTCCTTCAGCGTTCTTTGCAATAATGTTACTGCATTTCTATCTCAAATAGGATTTACCAGTACTACACAGTGTGCTCAAGAGATTGGTTAGGAAAACAGATTATAGCAACCTTCGGGTACTGCAAGGTTAAGTGATTTGACCTTGGTCACAAGAAAGATAAATGACAGTACTAAGAACAGTATCTGGCTAACATAAGGAGCTTATTTTAAATCTATTCTTCCATGTTAGTTTCTAAATCAGAGTTTTTGCTTTACAAAGTAGACGGAAAAAAGCAAAGGAGTAACTTGAATTAAAATTTTCATTAATTCAATTCTGTTGTCTTATATACTTCAATTTTCCAAAATGATATAGTTCTTTTGCATTAATGAAATAAAATGGATTCTGGACAATGTCATTCAACAAGTGTTTATCCAGGTGGATGACTGAGAAACAATTATTTGAGAACCACACTAGATTAAGCCCCTTGATTGAAAGAGTCTGAAAATTTGGTCAAGAAGCAATGCTCAATATTCTCTGGCTCTCAAAAGAAAAGATCAGCTAGCGTAGTATTCCTTATGAGTCTTTTTATTCATTCATTCATTCATTCATTCATTCATTCATTCATTCATTCATTCAGTTATTCATTCTAATGAGATACACTTTAAATTAAAAATTTGATTTCTGGAAATGAGCTGAGATGAATACATTTTCAGAATCACAGAGAAGAGACTATTTGCTGGCCTGGAAGTAAGAAAAAAATGAGGATAAATTGTGTTGTAGTCACTATTACAAATACTGACTACATTCTTCCTTCAAGGTGTGTTTTCTAGAATCCACCTTGTGATCCAGGGCACATTTACCTGGGATAAATCACACTCACCTCCATAGTCTGTCTCAAGGGGTGATTAAAAAAGAGTGATTAATGTCTAAGAAAATTTCAGAAACTTTATTTTTATGTAAACATATTAGAATGTAATCATAAGTAAGGAAATAATTTCTAGACATTTTCTAAATATATAATTTTCATTTTACTCTAATAATGCATCATTGGTCTGTGCTGTTTCACAGTGCATGCTTTATACTTCCCATGACAGAGGCCAAGGGGATCTGTAAATAATTTTACTGTCTTATCCAGAGAATAGAAACAAGACCTAGACAGGGCCAGGCAAGGCTTTCCCAAAGCAAGTGAGGCAAAGGTAAAGGGATGCTTAGGTTTTCACTTGTGCAAACAGTATTAATGATGTCCTGAAGTTAAGGTGGTATGTTGGCCAGGTTGTTTCTGTTTCTTGTTCCTTTATCCTACCTTGTTTCCATGGTTTCTGCCCAATTCACTTGCCTGATTCTCTAACTTATTTTGAGTGTTCCAATAAATTCTATTTCTGCTTAAGATAGCCACAGTGAGCTTTTATGTCTTGCAGTCAAGAACTTTGATGACGACAACAACAACAATAAATCTTTACTATATAACTAAGTATGGACTTTAGACTTTTCCATAACATCTGTGGATTTTAAAATGGTGTGTATAGCCTTTATTTTTCCCCAAAACCTTATTACTGTTTCTGAGTCATTCGGGCTAACCTTTATCTGTCAACTTACGTTTTATTTTCTGTTTTGTGAAACAGAGAAGCATACATTTGTTGTTTCCATGATCAACCTTTAAGTAGTTGGGCCTTTTAGCTTCCTAATGTAGCACAAAATAAGATAGAGATGTGGATATGTATTATTGTGTTAATGCCTTGAGTGCCAGATGGTAAAAAAGAGACACTTTCTGCAAAAGCCAAAGGACTGAATAGTAAGAACTACACAGAAGATAGAGAAAACTCCTCAATTATTTCCGCATTTCTGAATCCCCTTCCAATTTCAGCTTGATTAAAGCACACAGCAACTGTTGCTATCACAGGGGAATAGATTTGTTACTGTGTTGTTTACCATAATATATATATTTTTAAAGTATGCTCCATGGACAGCATGGAGCCCAGTGCAGGGCTTGAACTCACAACCCTGAAATCATGACGTGATCTAGAAAGAGTTCAGATGCTTAACTGACTGAGCCACCCAGGTGCCCCCTGTGATGTTTACCCTTAATTAGAAGAGTTGTATTCTTAGAGATTTCCTCCTAACTTTATCGTGTGAGCTATTTTTTTACTGGTTATATTAAACTCTACATCTTAACTTCAGATTTATCATTTGATTCCCTGTCTAACATCCAAAAATCAGAAACAAAAAATTCTTTAAAAAAGAGTTTATAAATTATCAACTATAGTTTGATTAAAAGCACAAGAAAGTGCTGCATGAGAATAGATCTTGTTTATTATGTAATTGCAGGAAGGAGCCTGAGAGTATGAGTAAACAAAACAATTTTGTATTAGTTTACTGTGACAGATTCAAGGACTTGATTAAAAAGCAACTAATTTCAATTTGAAACCAAATTCAACACACATCAGGCAGAAAACAGTCAACACTGTAGAGGTAGGAAAGGAAAACATATCAATGCCATTTTAGAGACAATTTTTCAAGTAATGCCATTGCTTCCTTAGAACTTCCTTATCTACATGTGTTTATTAAGGAGGATGCTAAAAATCAAGACAAATATATTACTGATAAAGATGGATGTTTTTGTTACAGGAAGACAATTTGTGGACAAAACAAAAATTGAAAATGGAATCTCTCCTTCATGAATTTCCTCCTAAAATAAAACTCTACATTATTAACAAAGTAGCACATATTTTGGAGGGTTCCTAGTAATAGTGTTTGCTTTAAGTGCAATGCAATATGTATATTCTAGGAGATGTTTAACAGAAAGATAATTCTTGTAAACTTGTAATTATACTTCATCTTTATGAAAAATTTGAACTTAAATAAGTATTTAAATATTTGTCTATATTTAATGTTGTCTGTATATTTTAATTGCTTTGATTGTTTTTTAAAATATAAGCTGGAAAGCTGACATATTTGATTATTGAAATAAATTTCCAAAATATTAAATAATCATTAAGTACTATTAATAATTATTAGTGAACAGCATTTGTTATTATGTCAAAAACACATACATGTCTATAATTTATATTGGTTTATTAGCAGAATTATAGATACTATTCATTATTTCTTAATACTTACAAATTAGAATTCTTGTGATAATTTATCCTAAAAACCTCCTAGACTCTATCACTTACCAAAGAAATACCTATAATTGCTTTAAAACTTTTTTTTACTTAAAACTTTGATGAGGAGAGACTACATCATTCCCAACAGTGTTGTCTAAATGAAAGTTGCATAATAAAGTTTTGAGGAATGATTAACTTTATAGAAACGTAACTTAAAGTGGAGGTACACATAATTTAAAGGGAATATTAGGATGAATCCCTCATTTAACTCCATCACTCTGATGTCCATCATAGGGATATTTTGGGGAATTAGAAGAAGAATAAATCCTCTTTTCACAAAGACATTACAAGCTAGCAAAGAGGTAAAGTACACACATGAGGTAGTTAAGTAGAAATATAAGGTACACATACTAAAGCTATTTTATGAAGATGATTCTAAATGCACTTGAAAGCCTTGAAGAAAGACACAATGAAGTGTATGAGTCTTGAGATAAACTAAGCTATATTGGGGAAAACCGATATTAAGAGAGGAGGCAGTTTGTTCTAGAGCAAGGTGAAAAAAAAAATCAAGACTAGGGAGCAAACTGCATGTGATTTTCTGTGTTTTCCCCAAAACAAAGAGAATGAGATTTAAGTGCTTTTCAAAAAAAGTACGATAGAGGTTTTGAGAGACTCTAAGAACTTTGTACATAGTATATAGATTTTTTTTTTAAGATTTTATTTATTTATTTGACAGAGAGAAACACAGCGAGAGAGGGAACACAAGCAGGGGGAGCAGGAGAGGGAGAAGCAGGCTTCCCGCTGAGCAGGGAACCCGATGCGGGGCTCGATCCGAGGACCCTGGGATCACGACCTGAGCCGAAGGCAGACGCTTAACGACTGGCACCCCAGTATATAGACTTTCTATGCAGTTATGTTAGAAAGTTGATTAACCCTGATTTTTAGCTGTGTTAATAAGAGGATGATTGAAATAAATTTGAAAAAAGTAAATCTAAATATGTATGTATTGGATCAAAATTAACAGTGTTAAAATGATTTTATAATGGAGCTAGTGTATCTATAGAAAGTGAGCATTAGAAGAGTTTAAGATTACTGTTTTCTAAATTAAACCCTCAAAAAGCAAGGAGGGGATAATATTATTGTGGCTATAAGTGAAATTAAGGGAATGCTTCATACATTGGCTATAGAAACAATATTTTTGTTTTAATTATAGGAGTCATTTATTTTAATGTGTTCATAAAATAAGTCATATTGTTAAAATTCAAATCACAATAAATAAGTTACCTTAGTAAAAATCACATACAAGTAATTTCAGTGTTTAGTTTGTTTGTTTTATAATCTTGTGATGCTCTGGGGAAAAAAAAAATCTTGGGTATGGATGACTCTGTTTTCCCTTTCTACCTAAAGTAGAAGAAGTGATGTTAGCATTACTGTCCCTGTGGTGACATTATGACATGTCCATTTTATTTTTTAAAGATTTATTTATTTATTTGAGAGAAGTGGGGGAGGGGCAGAGGGAGAGGGATGGTAGAGAATCTCAAGCAGACTCCCTGCTGAGCACAGAGCCCAAGGGGGCTGGATCCCACAACCTGAGATCTTGGCCTGAGCCAAAACCGAGAGTTGGATGCTTAATCGACTAAGCCACACAGGTGCCCCATGAAATGTCCACTTTATTTTTTTTTAAGATTTTATTTATTTATCTGTGTGAGAGAGAGAGAGAGCGAGAGAGAGCACAAGCAGGGGGAGCAGCAGAGGGAGAAGCAGGCTCACCGCTGAGCAAGGAGCCCGATGTGGGACTCGATACCAGGACCCTGGGATCATGAGCTGAGCTGAAGGCAGACGCTTAACCGCTGAGCCACCCAGGTGCCCTGAAATGTCCACCTTAAAAGAAAAACTTTGAAAGTCAGAATTTTTCTTCAAGAAAAATATGAATAAACGCAAAATGTCTGTCAAGCAATATTTTGTTAATGTTAAAACCTTAGGTATCTACACCAGTATCAATAATATTAGAAGATGTTTCAAACTGAAGCTGCTGAAGAGGGCACCCATATTCTAATTCTAAATTAATTATCTTGCTTAAAACAAGCAGAATGAAGAAAAAATTGAAGGTAGACATATATTTTTAATAGATTTTAAACTTTAATTTCCTGTAGGAAAAAAGGCAGAATGGATAAATTGTCTTATAGTTCTATACATTTCTTCAGTTAAAGAAATTAGCTTGATAATGACAGATATATAGTATTTTTAAGGGGCATTTACATATTTGGAATCAATTTCAGCTATGGTTTAACTGAAGCTTATTTAAGAAGCTTTCTAGGGCAAGGGAGGGATGAACTGTCCATCTCATTACCCAGTGGGTATGAAGTAATATTTGTCAATAATTAAAGAGCAGAATTTTGAAGTAGAATGAAGAATTTTTCAGTAACCTTTATAAAGTCCTCAGACATTGACAATCAAATCCTCATTTGGTAATAGCACTGTTAGGTCTCCACAAGAGAAAGATTAGTTAACTGCACACAAGCTCCAACCATGCCACTGTTCATCTCTTACCCATGGATGAGAGATGCTGATGTAAATCAGTCAACAAATGGGTATTTATTAGGTTCTGGTGCTGGAAGCACTTTTCTTTTTTGATATATGGTTTCTAAGATCTCTCTCTCTCTCAACATCTCCTTGCACAGTTACTACTATATGGCCAGGGGGCTGACAATTCCTTCATAACCAGACCTTCCTTACAATGAAATTGTGTGACCAGAGGGAAAAACAACCACCACCACCACAAGCCGATAGCAACAAAAATAGCTCTGCCCTAAGACTTATGTAGAAGTTTAATCTAGTTATCGTCCCTGTATTTATCCATTTGTGGGGGGAGTGTATTAGAATTATAAGAGTGTGAGTTTAGAGGAGAAGTTTAAAGAAAACTCTCACTTACTTAGGCTTACCTCTAGCATGAAGAAAAATATTCTGCAAAATTTAAGCTAATTGGGAAATATATTGTGGCTTGGGAATCATCAACCATTACCAGCATCCTTACAAGGAATGACTTTTATTGTCTATGCTTACATCTTTTACATATATTTTCCTTTAGAATCCAACCTAGCAGTTAGATGCAGTCTCAGTAGCTCACTGTTTGACAATGGTATTGAGGAATTGTGATTCAGCCATCCCAAGGGGACACATGAGACTTGTATTTGTTGTGGCTGCTGGATAGTAAAAGAGTTTAGGAAGACCCAGGGAATTGTTTGGAAAATATTTTCTGGGGACATTATTTTTTCTGTATAAAATAATTGATTTAATAGTGAGGGTTTATAGTATTTTCATTGGATCAAAGCTGTAGTATTATATAACTTTCATTTGAATTTTATTGGACAATATAGCAGTATAAAATTCAGATCAGAAAAACTTATTGATTGACTTCTCTACTGAAATATGGGGTCTTGAGGTTAGATTAAAGATTAATTAATGTCTTGTCATGTTCCACTTAAGAAGCTTCTGGTTATAACAGAGAAAAGATATCATATGAGCTTTCACTGGCCAATGTGTTGATATCATTATTGCTAAATTAATACAAAGGCCTGGATAGAGGTTTCTGAAACTGTAATTATTTGTTCCTGAAAGATATAATAATTCTAGCTAATACTCTCTAGCTAATTATTAACTGCTTATTAGTATTAATGAGATAAAGTATACTTATTTGAGCTCCAGGGGAAATTCTAAGTTGATCTCACTCACTTCCTATGATTTCATCTCCAATATATGGACAAATAAAACTACCAAATTTTAAGGATATTTATTAGACCATAATATAGGCCAGCTTCTCTTTTTTATTCATACTTAGAGTATGTTCTTTTTGAGAATTTTCTCTCTTATTTGTCCATGCTGCTTGCATCAGAAGAGCCTGGGGTGATTCCATCCAGAAGTTGCCCCATCCAATGGCTTAAGCCCTGGAATGAATTACCTTGCTCAAGTTTTTCTCTATCATTGGAGTAGTCCATTGAAACTGGGCTAGAGAGGAGGGAAAGAAGCAAAATAAAAGTTCAGTAGTAGTAAAGTCCCCTCTATGTATATGTTTACCTTGTGGTTTTTGTAAGAAGAGGGTACAGAAATGTTGGCAAGAAGAAAGGATTCAGAAATTCATGGTCTAATGTCCGAGGTCACTCTCTGTCTCTATCCTTATCAAATAAGAACAACAAAAGCAAATGGTATCCATTCTAGAGATGAAACTTAGTATCTAGAAGAAAAGATTCTCCTATGTTTACTTGGGTCATAAAAGGTAAGTGACTCAAACCAGTTCATATTCGTTTGCATATCTGTTTTCTGGTACACCACTACCTCTTGAAAATATTACCTTAAGCAATGGACTATGTATGTGTTGCAAATATTTTAAATATATCATGAACTTTTACCCACAGATTATTTAAAACAAAAACTCAAAGCAGCATTAATGCACACTATAAAATTAAAACATTAAGGCATTTAAATGTGGGATGATATATCAGCAATTTAACCTGCTACTAATAACAACAGACTAAATGTCATTTTTTATTAAAATATGGATGGCTCGGCTTCTATTTAAAAAAAAAAAATTCTTTCGAAGAACAGCCTTCCACTATTTGAGGAAGTCCATTTCTCTCTCTGCAATACTTTGTTTACCACCCAGCAGGCAGCTTTCCTAGAAAGACACATGGAGCCATAAGGCAGTAAAGGAAGGGAAGAAGCAGCAGACAGAAATGGACTTGACAACCTGCTAGGGGAGAGATATCACTCCATATCACAGTTGGGAGTGCATGCATATGATCTTTCTTTTTTCAAATGAATGAGTCCACAATTTTAATCAGATTGTTAAAGGTTCTTATAATTCTCTCCTATCAACCCACAATAAAGACTAATGACCACTGTTTTAGAGATTTATATAGCTCTCCAAAAATAGTGCTTACTGAGATGTAAAAATATTTTTAAATTGCTTAATTTGTTTTAACTTTTATACTTCTAATTCACAGGATAATTTCTAATTCACTACATATTTGTAAGGAAAATAAACCAAACACAAAAAGCATATTTTTACTTTTTTGAAATATATTTAAAAAATAGTATCAGTCTTTTGTGAGCAGGAAGAGTTAACTAGTATAATTTTAAATGAAGCCTTTTTGTTTATAGGAAGGGACCTTCAAATATTGATTTGCCATTTATTTATCATGTAACGCAATAGAGAGGCATAAAAGAGTAATTGAAGAATTAAATCTCCACTTCACTTCTAATTTTCCTTCTTTTGAGGTTTGTGCCTGACCTTTATGACTGTCTGACTATAGTTTTCATGGTTTAATCATATATAATTTGGCAATTCAAAGACAATAACAACAGACATGATGTATTCTAAGCAATAAAATGCATTCAAAGATACCAAGGTTGAAGAGAATATAGTAAGGGGTTGGAGTTTCATTGGTATCTGGTGACAGTGGTGAATTAAGGTGGTGCTTACTGAGATATCCTGATGGGTCCAGACACAGCAGATCAACTGGGATTTTGTTCATTCTTTTTTATTAGGTTTCTTATGATCAACCTTTACACTCTTTGAAATTGTTTTATTGGTTGTACCAGTGTGCTACATATATATCCTGATAAAGGAGAGCAGATTTAAAGGAGACATACCCTAAAAGGGAAGCTTTCCTGCCTGGTGAGTTTAAAACTGGTGCAAACTGGCGTTACATTACTAAGATTATTTTCAGTAATAATTAGAGAACCCAGGAGAAATACCTGCCTTACTTGGATATGTTTACACCAAAGGTAGGATACTGAGACAATTAAAAAAAAATCATTCCAAGCTTCTCCAGTGCTTTGCAAAACTCCTGCTCAATATATGTTATTGTCTTTTACAATAATATAAAAATTTGCTTGGTATTTATTAATATCACCTCCTACCTTCTCAAAAAAGACCCCATAAAAAGTTGCTTAGTTTCTAAAACTCAGAATCTGCTCTGTTGAATAACTAGTATCATCATTAAAGCAAACACATGCAACTTACTATGTACAGACATTGTCTTATGTGTTTTGAATGGATTATTTTATACATGTGTGCACCCACTCACACATGCACGAATGAGTCCCTTGAGAAAAGAATTAGTACTACCTTAATTTTCCAAATAAAAGTGAGACGCAGAAAGATTAGAGTTAGTAAGTGGCAGAGTTGGTTTAGGAACATAGATCATCATGTGCTAGAGTCTATGCTTTTTTTTTCTTTTTTTTTTATTAGATTTTATTTATTTATTTATTTGAGAGAGAGAGAGAGAAACAGCATAAGAGGGGATAGGGTCAGAGGGAGAAGCAGGCTCCCCGCCGAGCCGGGAGCCCGATGCGGGACTCGATCCCAGGACTCCGGGATCATGACCTGAGCCGAAGGCAGTCACTTAACCAACTGAGCCATCCAGGCCCCCCTAGAGTCTATGCTTTTAATCATTATGTTAACATAAGTAATCTTTTGTTACCCTGTATATATATATTTTTGCAACAGCTTTATTGAGCTATAATTGACATACCATACAATTCACTCATTTAAAGTGTACTATTCAGTTTTTTTAAATCATATTCACAGAGTTGTGCAGCCATCATCACAACCAAATTTGGAACATTTTTATCACCCCAGGAAGATATCTTTCCCTCTTTGGTTATCTCCCTCTATATACCCCTTAGGCAACCACTGATCTGCTTTTGTCTCTATAGAGTTCCCTTTTGTGGACTTTCCTGTGAATGGAATCACATCAGACATGGTCTTTTGTGACTGGTATCTTTCATGTAACATCATATTCTAGAGGTTAATCTGTATGGTATTACGTATCAATACTTCATTCCTTTTTTATGGTCAAATGATATTCCATTATGTGGATGGACCACATTTTGTTCGTCAGTGGATGGACATTTGTTTCCACCTCTTGGCTATTATGAATAATGTTGCTACTAATATTTATGTACTAGTTTTTTTTAAAGATTTTTTATTTATGTATTTGAAAGAGAGAGAGAGAGCACAAGTAGGCAGAGCAGCAGGCAGAGGGAGAGGGAGAAGCAGGCTCTCCGCTGAGCAAGGAGCCCAATGTGGGGCTAGATCCCAGGACCCTGGGATCATGACCTGAGCCGAAGGCAGATGCTTAACTGACTGAGCCACCCAGGTGCCCCAATGTACTAGTTTTTATATGCAGATATATTTAAATGGCCCTTGGGTATATATCTAGGAGTGGAATTGTTGGATGTAGACTGTTGTACAAAGAGGCTGCAGTATTTTACATTTCCACTAGCAGTGGATGAGTGTACTGAATTCTCCATACCTGTGTAACATTTGGTATTATTGGACTTTTTTATTCTTCCATCCTAATGGATACCTAGTGGAATCTCATTGTAGTTTTGATTTGTATTTCTCCATTGACTAATGATGCCAAGCATCTTTATATTATTTACTGACTATATGTACATCTTCTTTTGAGAAATGTCTACTTATATCTTTTACCCATTTAAAAAAGTTAATAGATGATTAGAGTAGTTTTAGGTTTACAGAAAAAACAGAGCAAAAAGTACAGAAAGTTCACATATATCTCCTCTAAGCCTGCAAATGGTTTTCCCTACTAATATCTTGCATTAATGTGGTATATTTGCTACAATTAAGGAAACAAAATTCATGATTATTGGCTAAAAGTCTATAGTTTCTATTCCATTAATTAATTAATTAATTCCATTAATTTATATGTCTATTCTACTCTAATGCCAAACTGTCGTGCTTACAGTTGCTTTGTAGTAAGTTTGGAAATCAAGAAGAGTGAATTCTCCAACTTCATTCTTCTATATTAAGATTGTTTTGCCTATTTTGTGTCCCTTGAGTTTCAATATTAATTTCTGAATCAGCTTGCTAATTTCTTCCAGGAAGCTAGCTGGGATTCTGACAGGGACCCACTGAATCTATAGATTAATTTGGAGAATACTGCTATCTTAACAACATTAAGTCTTCATATCTATGAACATGGATGTCTTTCCATTTATTTTGCTTTTTAAAAATTACTTTCCATCGTGTTTGTAGTTGTCAGAGTATGTTTTGCACTCTTTTTCTAAAATTTTTTCCTAAGTATTTTATTCTTTCTAATCAAATTGTTTCCTTAACTTTATTTTGGTTTGTTCATTGTTATCTTAATATTTTTTTCACTTTAAATTTGCACCTGGAGAAACAATATATTGGTATATATCAAAGCTAATTAATAGATTAATAGATGTCTTGAGTAAGATTTGATAGGTCCTGACATTTTTAGAGATTTAGCTTAAAAGTAGCAAATAAATAATATAAAGGAAAAGAGAATAAATAAGGCAATATA